>NW_028270171.1:63620985-63920985 GCF_037043375.1 Chiloscyllium plagiosum
ATTGGCTATGAAGAGATCGAAGGAGGGTAAGATGCCAGTATGGGGTGTCCTCTCGGACACTCTGGGATTCCCTTACTCACTCTGGCACACTCTGGGACATTCTGGGATTCTCTCTTACACTCGGGGATTCTCTCATACACTCGGGGATTCCCTTACACACCATGGGACTCTGGGACTCTCTCACAAACCCCTGGGACTCTCTCACTCACTCTGGGATTCCGTTACCAACACTGGGACACTGGGATTCTCTCACACACTCTGGGACACTCGGAGATTCTCTCTTACACTCGGGGATTCCCTTACACACCGTGGGACTCTGGGACGCTGTCACTCATTCTGGGAATCTCTCTCACTCACTGTGGGATTCCATTTCACACTCTGGGATTCTCTTACACACTCTGGGATTCTCTCTCACACTCTGGGACTCTCTGGGATTCTCTCACACATTCTAGGAATCCCTAACACACTCTGGGACACTGTGGGATTCCCTTACGCAATCTGGGACACTGGGACCCTCGCCCACACACTCTGGGTACACACTCTGGGATTCCCTCACATACTCTGGAACACTCTGGAATTCTTTCACACACTCGAAGAATCCCTAACACTCTGGGACTACCTTACCTAATCTGGGACACTGGGACCCTCGCCTACACACTCTGGGACACTCCGGGATTCTCTCACACACTCTGGGAAACTCTGATTCCCTTACACGCTCTGGGACTCGCAAACACACTATGGGACACTCTCACACAGTCCGGGATTCCCTTACATACTCTGGGACACTGGGACCCTCTCCCACACACTCTGGGTACACATTCTGGGAATCCCTCACACACTCTGGGACACCCTGGGACGCTCTCTCGCGTGCGCGCGCATCCCTGGGACGCCCTGTCGCGTGCGCGCGCCTCCCCACCCCGAGACACTCTCTCTCACGTGTGAAACCGCGACCCCCACCACAAGGGATGTTCTCGCGCGCAACTCCACCCCCACCCTGGGACGTTCTCTCGGGCACACACACTCTGGGACATTCTGTGATTCTCTCTTACACTTGGGGATTCCCTTACACAACATGGACTCTCTCACATAATCTGGGACTCCCTGGGACCCTCCCTGTCACACTCTGGGGACTCCCTCACACACTCTGAGGATTCCCGTAGGCACTCTGGGATTGGTGGCAATGGTGTTGTGGCAACGGGTTTGGGGGCAAAGGGGTTGGACGGGATTGGGGGGAACGGCGTTGCACGAGGTGGGGTGATGGGTTTGTGGGGATGGTATTGCACAGAGTTGGGGTGAAACTGTGTCGGTCGGGGTGGGGGCGAATGGCGAAGCACGGGGTTGGGGGGAACGGCGTTGCACCGGGTTGGGGGTCGGCGTTGCACGGGACTGGGGGGACGTCGTTGCACGGGGTTGGGGAGAACGGCGTCGCACAGGGTTGGGGGGACGGGGCTGGGGGACGACGTTGCACGGTGTTGGGGGAACGGCGTCGGTCGGGGTTGGGGGAACGGCGTTGCACGGGGTTGGGGGGAAAACGGCGTTGTACGGGGTTGGGGGAACGGTGAATATGTGAATATTGGGTATATCTTGGATTGTCCCATCTGTTGGAAGGGTTTCTCCGTCAAGATCCTCTGATTCAGAGTCCAGAAGCCGGAAAACATTAACTCTGCTTCTCTCTCTCGACATTAGCTGCCAGTCTGTTTCAACTTTCCAGCAGCCACAGCATTTGTGTTCATCTTAGTAACATCATCGTTAACTTTTCAGAACTCACCCAGTTTCTGCAACATCTTTTGATCCACTTATTATCGCAAACATTGCAAATTATTCTCTGGAATGTAGTCAGTGATTCCGTTCTTGAGGTGGGAATGATCACAGATTCCCAGGTGTTTGAGTGAAGCCATTTCTCCTTATCTCATCCACTCGGGCTGCTCTCCAAGTCCTGAGACTGTGACCCATTGTAGATTCCTATCAGCAGAGACAGCTGCCAACATCAACTCTGCCAATCGCTTTGGTAATAATATCCAGTTCAATGAAAACACTTCTTATTCACCCACTTCGTCCCACTTTATAAACAACCTCCAGTCCCAGGAATGAGTCAGTGCCCTTCTGTTACAAACACTCTGATGGCAGCGTGTGCTTCCTCCAAAGAAGAAAACAAATTTGCACTCATCTGTGTCCATCTGTCTGCCTGAGGTTCCACTAAGTGCATTACTGGAAATCACATTGGAAAACCAAACCCCTTTCCAGGTGTTTAAATCACTTCGTGCAGCATTTGCAGACAAAGGAAATCTGCGTTATCGGGAGCATAATCTTATTTGTGAAAGTCTGTTGCACACAGCAACATGATCCTCTCACAAACACAAGCCATTGTTTTATGTTGAAATTGAAATATTAAGCTAAAAAGGTCATGTAAACAATCTGCTGCTTGTCACTTTAATAAATTACTTGCTGATAAGATAATGCTCAAAGTGTTATAAAGTTGAAGGTGTGTACTGTATCTTTAAGAGAGAGAGAACACTCTTCTGACCTGAGAGCTTACAACTACCTGTATACCGTATATGACTGGCCAGCAATCCCTGAGTGTACTAGGAAAGCAAACAAATGTAACATTTGGCTGTGAAATATAGACCTGAGTTGATTGCTGTTTTGACAATAATTCAAATTTAACCTATCAGTTTAAATTATACCCCAAGATTCCAAAACCCAATCGAGTTTGAATTTATTGTTTTGCCAGTTTCAAGCCAATGAGATGATCTAATGGGGGCAATTAAAATGCAGACATTTTAAAAACTGGTCAGAGAGTAACTGCTGTCTGGGAGAGTTCACATCTTGCTCGCCAATAAATTGGGAAAGTCTCTCAATCAAAGGGGACCTTTTCATATGAAACATACTCAGAGTAAAAGAAGACGATGACGACCCAGGCAGATCCTCCGCCAGTAGCCAAAAGACACAAAAGACACGAGTCACTGTGTGGGTTTGAAATTAAATTGATGTAATTTTAATAAGTGTCTTATTGAAATAATGTATAGTTATAGAGCTGGAGGCAGATCATAAGCAGTGAAGAGGAAGGGGGAGCTTAGATTTATGAATAGTTGTTTCTTATTCACATTTCGAGTTAAAAATAAATTGATGCTATTTTCTTTAAATAGTGGAATTTGTGAGTTCTCTGTCACTCAGACATTAACAGATTACGTGGTGAGGTGAACTTTTCTGGGTGTTTGGTCTAATTAACAGAGGGGATCACCGTCATGTTGTAACAAAAGAAACACAACAAGGAACAGCACAGCACAGGAACGGGCCCTTCAGCCCATAATGTTGTGCTGAATGTGACCCCAAATTAAATTCATCCTTTATGCCTATCTTTGTTCCATGTCCTTGCATATTCACATGCTTACCCACAAACCCCTTAAACACCCCTCTCATATCTGCCTCCTCCACCATCCCTGGCAGCATATTCCAGATTCCTCCCACTCTCTGTGGAAAACGTATTACCCGTCACATCTCCTTTGAGCTCTCCCCCTCTCACCTTAAATGCACATTCTCTAGTAAAGATATTTCAACTCTGGGTAAAACATTTTGACCGTCAACCCTTGCATCTCATGACGCTGCGCTGACTGTCCCTAATTAGGTCACTCTTTACCAAATGGGCATAAATCCTATCCGAAAGAATTCTGTGCAAAGCTTCCCAACCACTGAGGTGAGACTGACCAGGTTATAATTTCCTGGATTGTCCCTATTTCCCTTCTTGAAGAGAGGAAAACCATAAGCTACTCACCAGTCCTCTGCGACCTTTCCAGTGGCAAGCGAGGATTCAAAAATCAAGGCCAAGACCCCAAAAATCTCCTGTCTTGTCTTTCTCAAATAACCTGGGGTCGCTCCCATCGGGTCCTCGGGATTAATCCAGTTCAATGCTCTTCAAGAAATCTAACGCTCCTTTATCGACCTCAAAAATGCCCGAGCACATTAGCATGCTCCGCACAAATCTCATTATCCTCTATATCCTTTTCCTGCGTGAATGCTGATGCAAAGTGATTAGTTCAGATCTCGTCCACTTCCACTGACTTCAAGCACAAGTTCCTTCCTTTAGTCTTGACTGGCCCGACCTTCTTCCTAGTTATGTGGAAGCTGTGGAAAGGGTGCAGAGGAGATTTATTGGGATATGGCCTGGAATGAAATGAAGGTCTTACAAGGAAAGGCTGAGGGAATGGAGGCTGTTTTAGTTGGAGAGAAGAATGTCGAGAGGTGACTTAATTGCCTGCAACAGTAGTAGAATTGATGACGCAAAGGGCATTTAAATGGGCATTGGACATACATATGGGTAATATTGGAAGGGTGTAGGTTAGATAGGCATCAGATTTTTTTCACAAGTCGGTGCAACATTGAGGGCCAAAAGGCCTGTACTGAGTTGTAACGATCCATGATCATATCCTCTTGTGGGTAATTATCTCCAGAACGATTTGGGATTCACTTTAACCCCATTTGCGAAGGGCATGGCCCCTCCTTGCTCTGTTCATTCCCTGTTCAGGTTCCTTCCAGCTTTTGTTTTTTTACATTCCTCACATGCCATGTCAAATTCTAGCTTCCCAAACCCTGCATAGACTTGTTTTTGTCCCCTTTTGACTAAATTCCCAGCCTCCCTTGTTATCCAAGGGGCCCTTACATTGCCAGCCTTATCCCTCCTCCTTACTGGAACGTGCTGGTCGTGAACTCCGATCAGCAAGCCTTTAACTAACTCCCACGTGCCCAGTGTGGCATTGTCTAATGACAGATCTTCCCAATTAACACTCCCTAGCTCCTACCTAATACTGACATAATTTGCAATCCCACAATTTAGAAACATCCCATTTATTCGTAGCTGCCTTAAAAAAACTTAAGTTGTGATCACTGTTTCCGAAATGGACTCCCACTGAAAGGTCAGTCACCTGGCCAGGCTCATTCAGCAATACAAGGTGCACTCTGGCCCCTCCCCCTCCTTTACATTACTATTTCAAGAAACCCTCTTGGATACACTTAATAAAGTCTGCACTGTCCCAGCCTCTTGCTCTAAAGTAGTGCCAGCAAATGGTGGGGAAGTTAAAGTCACTGTGAGAACTCTGTTGTTATTGCCTCTTTCCATAATCTGCCGAGATATTGGTACCTCGAGGTATCGTTGGCAGATTGAGGGTCCTATAGTATAATCCCATCAACTGCATCCTTCTTATCCACGTTGCCTCAGTGGGCGAGCCCCTGCAGTATGTCCTGAGTGCAGATGTAACATTCACCCGATTGGTAATGCAACTCCTCCACCTCGTTTACTCTCCCTTCTATCTTGTCTGAAACAACGAAACCCTGGAATATTGAGCAGCCCGTCCTGTCCTTCTCCGAACCAAATCTCTGGAATGGCCACAATATCGGATCTGAGCTTAACTACCTTAGCTATGTTGCGCCTTGTGTTGATATTAACACAATCAGCCCATTCATACTATGGTGTTCATTTCTCTGTATTTCCTTTCTGATTGACTCATTTACATCTTCCGACCTTACTTGCACCCCCCACCCCCCACCCCCCGCCCACGTGCTGCCCTGCTGCTGTGGTTCCCAGGACTTTGCCAATCTAGGTTAAACCCTTCCCTTTTTGCAGGAGCGAGCCTCCCTGTGAGGATATCAGTTCCCCTCTAGTTCAGGTCACCCCTGCTCCAGAAGAGGTTCCAATGATCCAAGATCCTGAAACTCTCCCCCTGTACCAGCTCTTCAGCCGTGCATTCATCTCTGCTATCTTTTAATTCCTTGTCTCGCAAACACATAGGACTGGTGCTAACGCAGTGATTACTACCCTCAAGGTCCTGCTTTTCAGTCGTTCCCTACTTCCTGTGCTTACTCCTCAGGACCTCATCCCTCTTTCTACCCGTGTCGTTGGTAGCAATGTGCACCATGACCTCTGGCCTCCCATTCTCCCAATTCAGAATTTCACGCAAATGCTCAGATATGTCCTTGACCCAGGCAGCAGGGATACAACACCCCAGCCTGGAGTCTCGGACGCAGCCACAGTAACACCTGTCTATGCCCCCAACTAGTGGCTCGCCTCCTTTTTTTGCTCCCTTGGATTTTGTCCGACCTTGTTCTACAGCAAAGTCAGTTATAGAGTCATACAACACAGAGAGGTCCTAGGGGCCAGACTGATCCCTGGCAACCATAATGTCCATCCATGGCACCCCCATTTCCATGCCCATGCCCCATATCCTTCTAATCCTTTCCTATCCATGTATTTGTCCAAATGTTTTTTAAATGTTGTTAATGTACCTGCCTCAGCCACTTCCACTGACAGCTCATTCCGTATGAGAATCAGCATCTGTGTAAAAAGGTTGCTGCTAACGTTCCCTTTTATTCTTTCCGCTCTAACCTTAAACTGATGCCCTCTAATCTTCAATTCTTCAACCCTGGGAAAACGACTGAATTCATTCACCCTATTCATGCCTCTAATGATCATATACATTGCTATAAGATCTCCGTTATGTCTCCTGTGCTCTGAAGGGAAATGTTCCAGCTTGTCTAACTCTCCCGATAACTCAAGCTATTGAGTTGTGGTGTTATAGACCTGGCTACCGCTGTGCTACTCCCCTGAGAAGCTATCCCCAACAATACACCAGATCTCTCTTCTTAAACATCCCGCATCTTTGTCCCCTGTACGATCCTCAGTGTGTCCTGCTGTTGCTCCAACCCAACCACGCAGACACCCACCTACCTGATGGAACCTGGATGTTTGTTTAGTACAAGAGCATGGGTGTTTTTAAACGCAATGAATGGAATTGTGAAATTACATTTGGACTGAATGTAATGTAGACCAGCGTGAAATGGAGGTGGATGACCTACGTGACTTGCTATAAGGATACTGACAGTAGAATCTGAGGTGATCATGAGTATATAGAGGTAGAATGTGGGAGACAAGCTGGGACTGTGCTGGAGTAGTCATGGTGAGATGGAACAAATGCTGGATGGAGAGTTTCAGCAGCTGACGGACTGACACTGAGGTGAGCCATCGGAAACTGAGCAAGTGGCCATCATCTAATAGGACAGAGAAACTGATCCATTGGCCTGAAACTGACTGAGCACGTGGCTGTCAATGACTCCAATACAAGTGAATGGAAACATTGCTCAGAGCCTGTTCCTGTAACATTCAACACAACCAGGAAATGGAAAGTGAATAATGAGCTGAAAACAAGGCTCTGTTAGATTCAAAATCATTCAATGTTCAGTCATTGAATATTCTAACCTGCAGAAAGGAATTTCCCAGAATCACAGCAGAAGGAGAAAACAAGCTTGGCAGAGACAGAATGAAGCCACCGCCTGCATCAAAACAGCTCAGAACAAAGAGGCTGAATTCTCAACCAACTGACAAGCAATTCAGATACTTTTAGAGTTACAGATCGAGTTCAAAATTATTTAGGAAACAGATACACTGGTCAGTGGTGTGTGCCAAAAATACACGAAATAGCTTTGTGATGTGCCGTTTTTACGTTGAGAAATGATTTTTTTTGTTTTCGCTAAGAAGAGCACATGTGTAGTTCACTGATCACTAGATTTACAGACAACGAAAACCTGATCAAGGACTCACAGGTCAATTACGCTGTTAGTGACAATCCATCGCACGCAACAACAGCCTGTTAAACAGAGAACAGAACAGCTTCTAGTTTAACAGAGACACTCTCACAATGAACATCTGCTGCTTTAATAAAAATGTTACCTCTGAAGAAAAGGAACATATCACCAATACAGCGAAACGTTTAAACTGCCCAATGTAACTTCGGAGTTTTTAACCAATTCAATGATCACTGTTTCTAGGTATTTTGAAGCTATTTTGAGCAGGGTATGTAACGTGGGTCTGTGTGGACTTGCTGGACCAGGGGCCTGTTTCCACACTGGAAGGATTCTATTCAACACAATTGTCAACCTGTCCCACAGCAGGATGGGTAAGGCCGGAATGGACTCTGTACCGGGCAGGGGTTGTGTCCCACAGCAGGATAGGTAAGGCCCGAGGGGACTGTGTACCGGGGAGTGGCTGCGTCCCACAGCAGGATGGGAAAGGCCCGAGGGGAGTCTGTACTGGGAAATGATCGTGTCCCACAGCAGGATGGGCAAGGCTATGGACAAGTCTGGACCTGGGATTGGTAATGTCCGAGGTAAATCTGCACAGGGGAGACGTTAGGGTGGGTGAGGCCACGGGAATCTGTACAGGGGAGAGTGTGTGTCCCACAGCAGGATGGGTAATGCCCGAGGGGACTCTACCGGGCAGGGGTTGTGTCCCACAGCAGGATGAGTATGGCCCGAGGGGACTCTGTACCGGGGAGGGTCTGTGTCCCACAGCAGGATTGGTAAGGCCTGAGGTGAGTTGTACCGTGGAGGGGTTGTGTCCCAAGCAGGATTGGTAAGGCCTGAGGTGAGTTGTACCGTGGAGGGGTTGTGTCACAAGCATGATGGGTAAGGATGGAGGGCAGATTGCACCAGAGAGGGATTGTGCCCCACAGCAGGAAGGGTGAGGCCCGTGGGTACTCTGTACCGAGGAGGGTATGCAACCCAAAGCAGGACAGGTAAGGCTCAAGGGTAGATTGTACCGGGGAAGGGTTGTTTCCCACAGCAGGATGGGTAAGACCCAAGGGGAGTCTGCACCGGGGAGGGGTTGTGTCCCACAGCAAGATGGGTAAGACCCGAGGGAGTCTGCACCGGGGAGGGGTTGTGTCCCACAGCAGGGTGGGTAAGGCCCGAGCGGAGTCTGGTTCTGGGAGGGGCTGTGTCCCATTGCAGGATGGGGAAGGCCCGAGGAGAGTCTGTAACGGGGATGGGTCGTGTCCCACTGCAGAATGGGTAATCTGTACCGGGGAGGGTATGCGTCCCAAAGTAGGATGGGTAAGGCTCAAGGGCAGACTGTACCGGGGAGGGGTTGTGTCCTACAGCAGGATGGGTAATGTCCGAGGGGAGTCTATGTTGATGAGAGGTTGTGTCCCACAGCAGAATGGGTAAGGCCTGAGGAGTGACCGAGAGCAAAGATATACTTAGGGAGCTGAGGGGCAACATTTTCCACAGAGGACAGTTCATACATGGAATGGACTGCCAGTGGCGCAATGGAGAATCAAGAACAATTACAACATAGAAAAGACATTTGGGCAGGAACTTGGAGAGGAGAAGGTTTGAAGGGCCATGGGCCAAACGCAGGGAAATGCAACTCATTCAGTTCAGGAAACCTGGTCAGCATTGATGACTTCAGCCAGAGAGTCATGCAGCACAGAAACAGAGCCGAAGTCTTGAGTTATTGGATGAGTGGACTATCGTGACAAGGCATGTTGTCGATACTGAAATAAGTTAGAGAGATATGGATGGTCGTCTGGACTGGGGCAGGTTTCAAACGTATGATGTGATTGGTGAGAGGGGCGGAAAGTACAGAAATAGGAACTGTTTTTGGCATTAGAATGATTGAAGATCTGATCCACAAGACAAGCCATAGATACAGTGTAGGAGAGGAAACACCTAACAGAACATTCTCAGACAGCATTCCCACCCTCTCGTGGAAGGCCCGCTTTCCCCTCTTTTGTACTGATGCTCATTAAGACAGCACAGGCTTGGATTGTTAACTGTGACACTCCTGATGTTGTCTTAGTACAACAAAACTTGCAGTAAAGGCGGTGACTGAACCTGGGTTGTGACTGTACTGTGCTCCCCCTCCAGCACTATAGCTATGTCATGTCCTGTTAGCTGATGTTTGGAGCCCTCTCATTGCTCTCTGCTCTGTGCACTGAGTGTGATCTTACCTCACTGCAGGATTTATTGAAGGCTCCAGATCTCCCTGCCCTGTGTCTCTCTGGCTGACAAACCTTCTTCAATGAGGGATGGATGAGACACCCAGGAGCTGGGAAGTCTATTAGGTCAGGACCTTCCGGAGTACCTACAGACAGATAAACAGAATGTAAAATTGGTCTGATGCAGTGCAATTTCTGACCAATCCTGAAGCGTTCACTCCCGAGAATGCACTGGCCCCGCTCCTCGCTCACTCTGGTTGGAGGACCGGATTCTGCTCTGTCCTCCAGTTCCGCCCCTTCCTCCCAATTGCAGTGTTGCCAGTCTCCATCGTCTATCTGGAGTGGAGAATTCTGTTTGCTCAGGATCTGGAGTAGCTCCAAGAGCGAGGGACACTGACAGAGGCAACAATTAGACCCACACAGTGAGGGATCCCACATGGAGAGTTACTTAGTAATATCACCAGAGAGCAAGATCAAACAATTGTGCAGGAAGAAAGGGTTTTGATTCATGTTGCACTGGGATGCACAACCTGGAGCAGGCGACGTGATAGCCTAGTGGCATTATGTGAAACAATTTATCCAGAAACTCAGCAAATGTGCTCTGGACACAGGTTCAAATCCCACCATTGCAAATGATTGAATGTAAATTAAATGCTTCAAAAAAGATGCAATTAAAAACCTGTAAGTGAGTATTAAACAATTGCTGATATTAAGAAAAACCCACCGGGTACATTCATGTCTTTAGTGAAGTAATCTAAGCTGCTCCATGTCTCGCCGTGTCCTGGTTAATGTGACAGTGCACATTCTCTTCATACAAACCAAACTGCGCGTGCGTCAGAGGTTATCAGTGCATTTATAGAGAATGTCCATAACTGCACAGAATCATGGGGGAAATATTAGACATTAACAATTGCTCTGTCGAGTTACAGTCATTGAGATGGTTAATATGCAAATAGATTTTTCGGTCCAACTTAACCATACCGGCTAGGTATGTAAATTACCAATCGTTCTGGGAGTTTGAAAATAAGTTTGTTACTCGAGTTGTGTAAATCGGTTGGAAATGTGTACATTGTCAGATTTACATCTTAACTATGTTGTCAGATTTACATCTTAACGATTTCTTTAAAACCTCACATTGTTTTATGAGAGGAGTTTAATGCTCCACAATGTCGTGAGAATGATCAATCCTGAAAAACAGTTTACTTTCTGACCAATCCTGAAGCGTTCACTCCCGAGAATGCACTGGCCCCGCTCCTCGCTCACTCTGGTTGGAGGACCAGATTCTTCTCTGTCCTCCAGTTCCGCCCCTTCCTCCCAATTGCAGTGTTGATTGAGGCGCAACGCAGCAGCGAAGCCACAGAAACATTAAGGGACAAGGGAAGTTGGAGTCGATGCCTTGTGCTGCGGTGAAAATATCCCGAATCTTAGACCAAAAGGCCGGCGTTCAATTCACAGATGGTGCAGGTGTGTGTAAAATCAACTTTGAACAGGTTCTTGAGGGAAAACAAGGGAAGTCAGGAACCGAATAAAAACAATAGAAACGCACACAATGCGGTGGGGCTCTCAATACTCAGGTGATTTTAGTCTTTACCAAGTGTTTCAGGGTCCCAATACAGTCTGTTCCACTCTTCCTTGTGCACAGCCATATCCCACGATTGTGGGGTAAAGTGTTGTGGTGGGATATAAAGCTGCTTTTCTGGAACTCCCTCAGTTTTGGAGGTGAAAATAGGTGAGAAGGAGTAGGGTTTTGTATGGAGTTACCTGTTACCCTCTTGTTGCAGCATCTTATTATTGCCCTGACTCTACCTCGTACATGTTTGGTAGAGATCAGTGACGTTTCATAAGCCCACAATACAAGATCCGTCACTCTGTTTAAGACAGCAGAAATCTCTTTTATCACTATAGTCATGACATGCATGGACCTGTTGCAGGGCTTCAAAGTCCATGAGACAGCCATACTCTCTATGATAGACAGACTGAGTTTGGAACTTCCTCTGTCCTTAAGACTTTATGCACTGCTTGCGCTCTTCCATTTTGCCTTTGCACATTCCCTTTCCAACACACCCCACCTGCATCACTCCACAGTTGGAGCTGTCAAGGGCAGAAGTCTGTAGAACATCCTCCCTAACCTTCTCTATCATCCTTTTAAGATGTATTTTAAAATCATTCTCTTTAATCAATGTATTGATCATCCATGAAGCACCTTAGGAGATTTGCCATAGTGAAAGATTCCATGCCCTGTGCAATGAGGCAGGAATAATTAATGACTTCAGAGTTAGGGATCCCATGGGAAGAAGCGATCACCGTATGGTTGAACTAGAATACATATGGTGAGTGTGAAGATAAAGTCTAATAACTGGGTTCTGTGCTGGATAAAGAAGACTGGAAACATAAATTTTATGGTGGGAAGTTGATGAGCAGTGGAAGATTTTCAAAGACATTTTACAAAGGTCTATTCCAGTGAAAAGGAAGAACTGTATGAAAAGGCATACTCAGCAATGTGTATCTGAGGAAAGTGATCAAATTAGATCATAAACCTATAAGTGATAGGAGTGGAAGTAAGGCCATTCGGCCCATCGAGTCCACTCCGCCATTTAATCATGGCTGATGGGCATTTCAACTTCACTTACCCGCATTCACCCCGTAGACCTTAATTCCTTGTGACATCAAGAAGTTATCAATCTCTGCCTTGAAGACATTTAGCGTCCCGGCCTCCACTGCACTCCACGGCAATGAATACCACAGGCCCAGCACTCTCTGGCTGAAGAAATGATTCTGCATTTCTGTTCTGAATTGATACCCTCCAATTCTAAGTCTGTGCCCACCGGTCCTAGTCTCTTCACCTAATGGAAACAATTTCCTAGAGTCCACCCTTTCCAAGCCATGTATTATCTTGTAAGTGCCTATTAGATCTCTCCTTAACCTTCCAAACTCCAATGAATACAATCAAAGGATCCTCAGTCATTCCTCGTATGTTAGACCTAACATTCCAGGGATCATCCGTGTGAATCTCTGCTGGACACGCTCCAGTGCCAGTATATCCTTCCTGAGGTGTGTGGACCAAAACTGGACACAGTACTCCAAATGGGGCCGAACCAGAGCTTTTTAAAGTCTCAGTAGCACATCGGTGCTTTTATATTCCAACCGTCTTGAGATAAGTGACAACATCGCATTCGCTTTCTTAATCACGGATTCAACCTGCATGCTTACCTTTAGAGAATCCTCGACTAGCACTCCCAGATCCATGTATACTTTGGCTTTATGAATTTTCTCAACGTTTAGAAAGTAGTCCATGCTTGTATTCTTTTTTCCAAAGTGCAATACCTCGCGTTTGCTCACATTGAATTCCATCAGCCATTTCCTAGACAAATTTTTCAAAATGTCTAGATCCTTCTGCAGCCTCTCCACTTCCTCAGTACTACCTGCCTGTCCACCTAACTTCGTATCATCAGCAAACTTCGTTAGAATGCCTCCAGTCCCTTCATCCACATCATTAATATATAATGTGACCATGCAGGTAACCATGCCTCGGATCCAATCAACAACAAGTCCAACTTTGGTGCAATTGCCGAATGGGCAGGCTGTTCAAGTCCAAGGAGTTATCCAAGCAGCTCAATCCTCAGTCATACAGTCCCCCCAATTTCAGACTGTTCAGATTTCAACTATACTTGAAAATGAAGACTCCCAGGAATCTGTGGATAGCATGACTGACTCTCAGAAACGTAGAGGAATTCTATCGAGTCGGCGTTCATACAGAAAAATCCTGAATGAAATTTCTTCTGATCCCACCAGTGTGCCAAGAAACCGATGAAGAGAAATCAGAAGAAGAATCTGTCTCAACCATTACTACAATGAAGATGCAGACACCCATCTATCAGATTAGCAGCGGACAATACATTGCTATTACACAGGGGGGAGCAATTCAGCTGGCGAACAATGCTACAGATGAAGTGCAAGGACTTCAGACACTAACAATGACCAACGCAGCTACACCCAAGGTTGGAGCAGCCATTATACAGTATGCACAGAGCCCTGATGGACAGCAAACCTTTGTGCCGGGCAGCCAGGTGCTTGTACAAGGTGCTGCTGGAGATGTCCGAACCTATCAGATCCGTACAACTCCTAACTCCACTGTTGGCCAGGGCATCTTCACCAGTCCTGCAAAGCCAGCCCCAGAATGCTGAAGAAACCACTCGTAAACGTGAAATCCGCCTCATGAAAAACAGAGAAGCAGGTCGAGAGTGCCGTAGCAAGAAGAAAGAGTATGGGAAATGCTTGGAGAATTGTGTTACCGTTCTGGAAAATCAAATTGAAAGAGAAGGCGTACAAAGTGGCCAAAAACAGCATGAAACTAGAATAGGGAAAACGTTAAAGGTCAACCGAAAGCCACAAAAGAGCTATAAAGAAAAGTAATATCGAACATGAGAAAAAATAAACTAGCACAGACTATAAAGACAGAGAGCAAATGTTTATATAAACATATATAACGAGAAAAGAATGGCTAAAGTAAATGTTGGTCCTTTGGAAATGAAAAGAAGCATTTAGATATGGGATATCACAGTGGAGGATACTAATATCTTTCCAGTAACTAGAAAAGAGACAAAGGTAGGTGAGGATTTGGAAACTATTGTTATGACGGAACAGCTAGTTTTAGACTGTTTGGAGGTAATTGAGCGAACGATAGAGAAGTCTCCTGACCTTGATGCAATGCATCCCAGGGTACTAAAAGAGATGCCAGGAAAAATAGCAAATGCACTGGCAGTAATATTCCACAATTCATTGGCCTCTGTGGCAGTCCCAGCAGATTGGAAAACAGCAAAAGTGATACCACTGTTTTAAAAAGGAGTTGGACAAAAAGTGGGGAATTATATATCAGTTAGTTTATTCTCTGTAGTGGGAAAGATGCTTGGGTCTATTATCAAGGAAGAAATAGCAGGGAATCTCGATAAAAATTGTCCCCTTGTACAGACACAGCATGGGTTCATGAAAGGCAGGTCATGCTTGACCAATTTTTTGGAATTATATGATGACATGTCAAGCAAGATGGACAACGGGGACTCAGTGGATGTGGTGTAGCTGGATTTCCAAAATACCATCAACAAGGTGCTGTGTAAGAAGCTGTTGCATAATATGAGTGCATGGTGTAAGGAGTAGAAGATTGGTTGACTAATAGGAAGCAAAGTGTGGGGATAAATAAGTATTATTGAGAAGTAGTGTGCCTCAGGGATCGGTGTTGGGACTGCAAGTATTTACAATTGATACAGATGATTTGGAGTTGGAACCAAATGTAGTGTGTCAAAGTTTGCATGTGACACTAAGATGATTAGCGGAACAAAGTGAGTGTAGGACTGTGACACTTTGCAGTGGAACATAGATACATTGAGTGAGTGGGTAATGGTTTGTCAAATGAAATAGAATGTTTGTAAATATAAAGTTTATACTCTTTGGTTATAGTAACATTTTAAAAAATATACTTGAATGTTAAAAGGTTGCATCATTTGCTCTGCAGAGGGACCTGAACATCCTTTTACATGAAGGTTGGTCAGCAGGTACAACAATCAGTTCTGAAAGCAAATGGAATTTTGTCCTGCATTGCTGAAGGGATTGTATTTAAAAGTAGAGGTTATGTTCCAGCTGTATTGGGTGCTGGTGAGGCCACACCTGGAGTACTGAATGTAGTTTTTATCTCCTTAGTTGAGAAAGGATGTACTGGCACGAGAGGGAGTGCAGAGGAGGTTAACCAGGTTGATTCCGGAGTTGAGGGGGTTCACTTAACAGAGACTGAATAGATTGGGATTATATTTATTGGAATTCAGAAGAATGGAAACATATAAAATAATGAATGTAATGGATAAAACATAAGTAGAGAGGGTGTTTCCACTGGCAGGTGAAGCTAGAACAAGAGGGCATCACCGCAAGACTAGAGGCAGCAAATTTAAGACTGAATTGAGAATGAACTTCTTGACCTCTATGGAATTCATTGCCCAGGGAAGTAGTTGATGCTAGTTCAGAAAACGTTTTTAAAGCTAGGTTAGATTTTTAAAAACGTAATTAATTAAGGAATACGGTGAGAACGTGGGTAAATGGTTGTGTCCATGAAATGATCAGCCATGACCTTATTGAATGGCAGAGCAGGCTCGAAGGGCAGGACGGCCTTCTCCTGTTCCTATTTCTTATGTTATACATCCCTCCCTCATTCGTGACTTGGAGGTGTTGGTGTTGGATTGGGATGGACAAAAGTAAAATTCAGAGAACACCAGGCTATTGGTCAACAGGATTATTTGGAAGCACTATGTTTGCTGCTTCTTCATCATGTGGTTTTGAGATGCTGATGTGTCATTTTTAACTCTTGTAACTCATGAACAGCAACAAAAGCCACGAAGCAATCCGCATGCTCCAGCCAACAATGGGCCCCGTGTGATTGATGTCAGCGGCGGACCAATGGAAAGGCAGGGACAGTGCTGGAGGACCTGGCGGGGCAGTTGGTCCTCTGACCAATCAGGGTGAATGAGTGGCGGGACTAGACTATACCACGTGATCATCCTCGCAGTCGGTTCGGGATGTGTGGACGGAGAGCTGTTGGCAAAGATAGAAATGAACAGCAGGAAGCGGGAGGGAAATTGTGTTGGTATGGGTTGAGAGGGTTTATAGACGTTTGGTGCACATCGGAAAATGCAAATTTGAAACTTAGTCCCGTTTTTGCAGTAAACGGGAAAATGCCTCATCCAGCGATTGACTCGAGTAAGCACCACCATCTTTATTCGGGGCTACGATTCACTGGACACGTGCAGCCGCCAGCTTTGTAGGGGGCAAGGTTCAGCCTTCTCTGGTAGAGAGTCAAAGGGCAGGATTTACACAGAGCATATTCACACCCAGAGAAATGGATTTTTTTTCTGGATTTGTTTTGTCATTCATTTAAATGATTTGGATGTGAATAGAGGCGGTACAGTTAGTAAGTTTGCAGGTGACACCAAAATTGGAGGTATTGTGCACAGTGATGAAGGTTATCTCAGAGTACCATGGGATATTGACCGGATGGAACAATGGGATAGGGAGTGGCAGATAGGGTTTAATTTAGATAAATGTGAGGTGCTGCATTTTAGAAAAGAAAATCAGAGCAGGACTCACACACTGAATTGTAAGGTCTTGGAGAGTCTTACTGAACAAAGTGACCTTGGAATGCAGGTTCATAGTTCCTTGAAAGTAGAGTCGCAGGTCGATAGGACAGTGAAGAAGGCATTTCGTATGCTTCCCTTTCTTGGTCAGAGCATTGAGTAATGGAGCTGGACAGGGCATTGGTTCGGTCACTTTTGGAATATTGTGTGCAGTTCTGGTCTCCCTCCTATCAGAAGGAGGCACTGAAACTTGAAAGGTTTGAGAATTGATTTTCAAGGATGTTGCCAGCGTTGGAGGATTTGAGTTGCAGGGAGAGGCATAACAGGCTGGGGCCATTTTCCTTGCAGTGTCATAGGCTGAGGTGTGATGTTAAAGAGGCTTATAAAAATCGTGAGGGACATGGATAGCGTAAATAGACAAGGGTTGTTAGAGCCCAGAACTAGAGGATATAGGTTTAGGGTGGTGGTGGCGGGGGAAGGGGGTGGGGAGAGAATTCAAAAGGAGCCGAAGGGGCAACTAAAATTGTAACATTTCAAAGGCATTTGAATAGGAAGGGTTCAGAGGGATGTTGGCCAAGTGCTGGAAAATGGGAATACATTAGGTTAGAATATCTGGTTGGCATAGATGGGTTGGACTGAAGAGTCTGTTTCTGTGCTAGACATCTCTGACTGTGGGATCATAAAAGTGAACATTGCTCTGATTCATCTCTGGGCTCCTTGATGTCCACTTGTTTGTTATTTAGCTTTTTCAGTCTCTCGTGTGTATTTTTGCTATGTGTAGTATTTTACTATTACGTTCACAGACCTCTTTGTAAATGGATTGTCCACTGCTGCCTGGCTCCTGACCATATGCTCCATTATCAGGTTATTTTTTCCACAATATCTTTGACAGTGAAGAGTTCTTTTTTCCAATAAGTTAGTGGATTTTCCTTCCATTTTTAACAGTCAAATTCTGCACCATTTTCATTCCCTATAAATCATACTGCACTCCCTGAAACATGATGTGTATTTCTCCTTCTACAGATACCAGTGATCAAGGCCAAAGCTCTGTTGCCTATTGAGAAGGTGATGTTTGACTTCCTTGTACTGCTGCAGTTCGTATGGTGAAGGTGCTCCCACAACGTGGTTGGGTAGGAGACATTACAGATTATTCACTCAGAGATAGTGAAGAGTAGAAGATATCTGTACAAATCAACACATTTTAAATTTCACAAAAAATATTGAGAACTTCTGACATAAGGCCACAGCTGGAGAATATTATGTCCGGTGACCAAACCTTTGCGAAATAAGCAATTTTTCAGGAATGAGTTAAAGGAAGAAAGCAGATCTTAGAGGGTGGGAATTCCAGACTGTGTTGCCTTTGAATCTGTAGAAACAGTTATACAGCTGAACTCAAAAATAAACACATCATTGGGAGTCTAAACTAAAATAAGTTGTTGAGATATGAAAGTGTGTCTGGTGCATAGAGCTCGGAATGATTACAGCTAGGAATTAAGTCAAGGGTGTGAAAGTAAATTGCTGTTGCTTATAAATGGGAGCCTTTTGATGGATCAGCAAGTTCTGGTACAAGTGAACACTTGGGCGATAGAGTTTTCAATATTCTGGAGACTATAGGGAGGGTGATGTGGGATGCTGGCCAGGAGTGGGTTAACAAGATGAATGAATGAGAGTTTCAGTAAATGAGCTGAGACTGTGGTGAGGTCAGGTGATATCACTGAAGTCGAAATAGTGGTCTTGGAGTGGGACTGGGCTGTTACCCTCACCTCAACTTTCGAATTCAGCTGTTTGTCAGTTTGTGAATCAAGTCTGTAACAAGCTCAGAAGTTGATTGGCCCTGGAAGAACCCAAACTGGGCGTCACTGAGCAGGTTATTGTGAGAATGTGCTTGACAGCACTGTCGATGACAACTTCTATCACTTCACTGCTGAGCGAGTGTGGACTGATGGAGGGAAATTGGCTGGGTTGGATGTCTCCTGCGTTTTTGTGTTGAACAACACTGGGAAACATTTCCCAATGTCGGTAGATGCCAGTGCTGGAGCACGACTTGTCTTGGTGGGCAGCAAGTTCTGGAGGAGAAAGTGAGGACTGCAGATGCTGGAGATCAGAGCTGAAAATGTGTTGCTGGAAAAACGCAGCAGGTCAGGCAGCATTCAGCAACTCATTCCTGAAGAAGGGCTCATGCCCGAAACGTCGATTCTCCTGCTCCTTGGATGCTGCCTGACCTGCTGCACTTTTCCAGCAACACATTTTCAGCAAGTTCTGGATCACAGCCATCAGTATTATTTCCACAATGCTGCCAGGGACCATAGCCTTTACACTACTTGTACATTTCTTGATCTGATTTGAAATGAGTTTTCAACCAATTCGATTCACATCTGTGATGTCATGGACAAATGGAGAAGGCTCATCCACTTGGCACTGCTGGCTGAAGATTGCTGCAAATGCTGTCATCTTATTTGTTGCATGAATGTGTGAGTCCCCTCCATCAGTAAGGGTGGGGATATCAGTGATGCTTCCTGCAGTAAATTGTTTAATTGTCCATCACCATTCCTGACTAGGTGTGGCAGAACTCAGATCTGATCCATTGGTTGTTGGATCACATAGTTCTATTTGATGTTGCTTGCACTGTAGCTTCACCAGGTTGGCACCACATTTTTAGGTATGCCTGGTTTTGCTTCTGGCATGCCCTGTGGAAGTCTCCATTGAACTAGGGTTGATGTTAATGGTTGAATGGGGAATATACCAGCCCATGAGATTTCAGATAGGGCTGGAGTACAGTTCTGCTGCTGTTGTTGGCCCACAGTGAGACAGAAGTTGCAGGTCAAGGGGGCTAATTGTGTTGTATTTTCCAGTGCATTGGTAGATGTAATGTGGTCCATCCAGTTTCATTCCTTTGTTGAGACTGTGCAGTGATTAATACAGTGAGTGATTTGGTGGGCCACTGTCAGGAATGCAACTTCTTTAAAAAAAGTTTTGTGATTTACACATAAAAGAAGTGAAACTATCATGGTATTCGAACAAATGAAAGACTGAACAGACAATCAAGGTATTTTTCATTGGATAATTTCAGTTACATCACACTACAAAAGTTTGCTATAAATTCTGTGCCTTAGAATTGTGCCCTCCACGATCACCTGATGAAGGAGCGGTGCTCCGAAAGCTAGTCTGCTTCCAAATAAACCTGATGGACTATAACCTGGTGTTGTGTGATTCTTAACTTAGAACATTACAGCACTACCAACAGGGCTGCATGTAAACAGGCTCAGTCCAGTTAATCAATACATTCGGAAGGATATCCTCCAAGTTTGATGACACAATATTAGTCAAAACCGTCAGCTTCAACCCGCAATATTGCTCTTAACAAAAACTTCAGGCTGACACAAAGCTCCCCACCCCACTGCAATGTGGTTACCGGGCCCAGCCCAGGAATTGGAACTGGGACATTTGTGGACTATGATCTCAAAGGAAGGGAGCAAACACAATTCTGACAGATTAGTCCTCAAAGATGAGTAGCAAATTTGAGACAAGGCAGGTGGTATACCATCTTGCACTAAGCTTAATTGCATTTCTTATTTACAGTCGTGTTGGGCAAAGTATAAAGAACTATGTGTTTTTTCATGGTTGGGGAGTTTTATCCTCGTTGATCATAGTTGCTGCCTCTCGCTCCCCAAGTCAAACCATAGGATCGATAACAAAACAATAAACTGCAGGTGCTGGAGATCTGAACCCCAGAAACAAAGTGCTGGAGAAACTCAGCAGTTCTGAGGGCATCCGTGAAGAGAAAAATAATGTTACATTTCAAGTTCACTGACTCTTCGTCTGAACGGACAAAATGTCACTGGAATTGGAACTTACAATGTTTAATTCCCCTCAGAGATGCTGCTGGACCTGCGGTTCTCCAGCACTGTGCTTTCTATAGTGAACTTTATTTACAAAACAGATCGGAAAAATACTAATCTCCAAAAGTGATAGGTTCATTGCAAACATGAGCATAGTTTCCACACTTGAGTTACACAAGCACGCCTCAGTTTAAAAACAAGATTTAACTCAAAGTAACATTCCATCTCAAAATTAGCCAAGTTACACCAGTAATAAAGCTCATCCACCCAATGAGACACTTCAGCACAACATCCTGCAGTGTTGCACACAGCCACCTTTATCAAAGAATGATCACGTCACAAAAGTGAAGGCCAAGAGCATGTCTCTTTAAAGGAGCTGAAGTCAAAGGGTTTTTGTTAAACCTGATTGAACATTTAAATCTCAGCGCATGAGCTTTGCTTTTTTAAACACAGTTTGTGGGAAACATCCCACATCTTGCTGAAGGTTCAGTTCAGTCTGATACATAGAGCCTAAGGCCAAGCAAACATCACACTTTCCATTCATTCTAAAAAAGGGCTGACATCACGTTTCCTCAGGATTTAAAGTATTTTATAAATTGTTTGTAAAATCATTTGTCACGTTAAAGAAATGGACAATAAAAGTCATTGTATGCAATACGAGTGAAGTCTGTGACAGCAGATTTAGCTTTGGAGGGCAGTGTATGTGCTTTCTAAATTCTGGGAGCGCCTTTGGAGACTGCTCCCAGATGGTGATAGTGAGCATATCTGGAATGCACTGTTTAGATTTGGGAATCCTTGGGAAACAATCTGTGGTTTCACTAATACTTGGCTTGCGTTGTTGGTGTACAGTAAGCAATTCATAAAGTTACTTATGTATTGTTGTTGACTACCCGAATGGTATTCAAATCTGCCAGGTTGCCTTCAATAGTGTAAATGCATCTATTGTAAATATTTGGAAAATTCCAGAACTGCCCAGTGCTTGGCAAATTCAAGGGGGACAAAAAAATCACATTTGAGTAATTTGAAATTAAGAATCCAAGAGGACTTAACCAACGAAGTATTCAATTCAAACAGTTAAATGGAGTGCTCACATTTAAAATACCTGTTATCCATAGGAACGGATGGACTGACAGAATTGGGACCAAATTCCTAGCTGGGGAGTGTGAAATGTGCTTTGATAAAGTCACCTGTATTTACCAGCAAAAATTTGGCAAGCTCTGAAATTAAAAAAAAAATATGAGCTTCATTGCTGCTCCAGTCGGGTCCCAAGCTCTGTGAAAAAACAGCAATGTTCAAGTTTATCGCATACACTCTGAAACACGTGTTCCTTCTACAGATCCTGCAAGTTTCCCCAATGAGCATACTCCATTCAAATGATGTTGCTAACTTTGGCCAACCCATTTCTTTCCGAGCCTCTATAAACTGAAGAGTGACTAGAAGCAATTACTCCATTACCGATGAGGAATTTTTCCTTCAGAATTGATTTCCATATGTTCAGTGCCCAGAAAATATGAAAAGCTTGTTATCTTTTATAGAGCACTGATTCGGTTAGAGTAAAAAGCTAACCTTTTCTTGCATAACAATCAAGCTGCCTAAATTTTAAAAATGATCACTTCTTAATAGTTCACTAGATCCGAACAAAATATTTTGTGCAAAACAAATCACATGATACATCGTTATTCAGATAACAAAACAAGTTTGTTCATTGAAGAACCCAGAGGAAAAGGTCATGAAATAATGTGAGTTTGATATACCTCAATCATCATTCCAAGTGCATTCTCTGCATAAATTCTCCTTTTCCTCCTCGAAGTATTTAACTTCTGGAATAATTGAGAGAATGAAGTCACAGTTGTACAACACAAAATCAGACCCTTCAGTCCAACTTGCCCATGCTGACCAGATATCCAAAATTAATCTAATCCCATTTGCCAGCATTTGTTCCATATCCATCTTAAACCCTTTCTACTGATTATCAGTTTATTTTACTTTATCAGCACTTGAAATACTGACATTTGTTCTCCCAACATTTATTAAAGAAATCATAACTTCATTCATCTAAGTTAATTTTGTAATCTTTCACAAAGAAACAAGTGAGAACAACATATAGCTGAGTGTGAAACAAAATAATGCAGCTGTGCGATATCTGGGAACACCTAAAGGTGAGGCACCGATACTGCACAAGTTTGTCAGCACAGTTTCAATTACTGACAATAATTTAGGAATGTCTTAGCCTTCACATAGTTAAGGTAAATGTGAGATATCTGAATTTCATGAATTGGTTCCTATTGCACTTTGATCAACAAAATTATTCTTGGTTTAATCTACTCAAAGGAGAGAGTGACGACCAAAGAAGCTGGACATCAGAGTCGAAAAGTGTCATGCTGGAAAAGCACAGCAAGTCAGGCAGCATCCGAGAAGCAGAAGAGTTGATGGTTCGGGCATAAACCCTTCATCAGGAATTACAGGCTTCAGAAAAATAACTGGCATAGACTTATGCCAATACATATGTAGAAGGGTCAGAGCATGTTACTATCAGATTAGAGACTAATTTCAGTTTTGGTACCATTCAGTGAAACATTTCAGTATGATATTTACATATGTACCGAAAAGAGAAGTTGTCTAAAATTACAAGCTGTAGAATGATCATAGGATTAATCCTGAAAATAAAGCTGGTGAACAAGAATGGCAAAGTGAAGTCCCATCAGTATCGCCTTGGGCAGTGTCAAGTCAGAATTTGAGAGCAGAGTTGCCACGTTGGTGTAACCTGCAATCTGGCCAAATTGCAGCAAACATCTGTTCAATTTTACCTGCAAACTAATGAATTCAAATTCCTCCTTGCACAATAATGAGGCAGCATTTTGGGATGTCATTTTTAAAATATATAATTTTCAAAGTTACACACAATTAAGAGTGATCACTTGGTGCTGTCTGCATAACACAGTACGAAAAGGAATTAACAGAAAAAACATTATAACCCAAATTCAGAGTCACTAATTTATTGATATTGCATGGGTCGAGCATTGATAAGTAATCGATCTTTAAAAATAAATACAGACACATTTACTGTCTACATTGGAGTACAGTTCAGTTTCTTACTGAACAGTGACAGGATTGGACAGAGTCCGCATAGATTTAAGAGAGGGGGATCATACTTAGAAAATCTACTGAAAGAATCTACAGAGTCGAATATTAAAGTAAAAAATTGCAGGACATTAAGAAAAGCTTATCATTAAACATGGTAGATTGGGTTTTGTGAAAGAGAAACTATATTTGACAAATTTGCGACAGTTCATTGAGGAGATAACAAGCTGGGCTGATACAGGGCAATCCAATGATGTTCTGTATTTGCATTTTAAAAATGCAAATGATAAGGTGCTACATAAAAGTTAATTGCACAATTTAGGAGCTCATGGTATCAGCGTAATGTAATAGCATGGATTGAGGATTGGTTAACCACACTAGCTGTTGCTGAGTCCTCACTTGCAGTGCTGTATACAATGTTAGCTCCCATATTTAATAAAGGGTAAACCAACATCGGAGACCATTCAAAAAAGATTCACTTAGGTGCTTCGAGGACGAAAGGGTTGACCTATCAAGAATAGATAAGCAGGGGTGATCTTATGGAAACAAGATTCTGAGGAGCTTGACAGAGTAGATGTTGACTAGATCTTCTAGCACCAGTGAAGTCTCAAACCAGGGGACATTACATACGGGAACATTCATTTTAGAAAAAAGTAAAGAATCTTTCTCTCAATGAATGGCTAGAATTTTCTCACCCAAACAATTGTGAAAGTTAAATGTGGGAGGGGAATGGTTGGGTTACTCTTCGGAGGGTTGTTCTGACTTGTTGGGCTGAAGGGCCTGTTTCTACACAGTAGGGAATCTATGATTCTATCTAAAATTATTTTAAAGGAGGGCAGATAGATTTTTTGAAATATTGAGCAGTTGTGGGCAATGCTGATCGAGTGTGGACTGATAAAGGGAAATTGCTTGGGTTGGATTGCCCTGTGTTTATGTGTTGAACATTCCTGGGCAATGTTCCACATTGTCGGTAGATGCCAGTGCTGGAACGGTACGAGACTTGATGGGTGGCAAGTTCTGGAGCACAAGCCTTTGCACGACTTAACCATTTCTTGATGTTATTCAAACTGAATCAAACTGGCTGAAAACTCACATCTGTGATGTTGGAAACCACTGGAGAAGGCTGAGATGGATCATCCCACTTTGCACTTCTGGCTGCAGATTGCTGCAAATGCTGTTGTCTTATTTGGTGCATGGGTGTGTGAGGCCCCTCCATCAGTAAAGGTGGGAATATCTGTGATGTTTCCTCCAGGGAGTTGTTGAATTGTCCATCACCGTTCACAACTGGGTGTGGCAGAACTGCAGAGCTCCGATCTGATCTATTGGTTGCGGGATCATTTAGCTCTCTTGCTTGCTGCTGATGCTGTTTGACATGAAATAGCTTCAGGAATTTTTTTAAGCAGAATTCAAAGAGATTAAACAAATATATCACAGACAAAAGATGACTGGACCAGAGAATAGGACCCCTTAAAGATTAACGAGGCTGTCTATGGAACCACCGGGGGTGGGAAAGATATGTGAATATTTCACGTCATTTTTACTGGAGAAAGATATGGAAGCTCGAGGGTTTGGAGAAATAAACAGAGGACTTGAAAAGTATCCATGTTACAGAGGAGGTGTTACTGGATGTCTTGAATCGCATCAAGGTGGATAAAGCCCTGGGACCTGATCAGATGTATCCTGGAACTTTCTGTAAATCTAGGGAAGTGATTGTTGGGCCTCTCCTGAGGTATTTGTATAATTGATAGCGACAGGTGAGGTGCCATTATTTTAAAAAGGTGGTAAGGAGAGGCCATGGAACAAGAGAACAGTGAGCCTGAAGTCAGTGGCAGGCAAGTTGTTGAAAGGGATTCTGAGGGACAGGATATCCATCTATTTGGAAAAGTAAGGAATACTCATTGACTGTTGTCAATGTGACTTTGTACGTCCACAATCGTGTCTCACTAACTTGACTGAATATTTTGAAGTGACAAAGAAAATTGATTAAGCTAGGCTGTGAACGTTGTTTATATGGACATTCAACAAGGTTCCACAAAGCAGACTGGTTAGCAAGGTTACATAACATGGAATGAAGGGAGAACAAGCCATTTGGGTACAAAACTGGCTTGATGGTAGGAGACAGAGGGTGATGATGAAGGTTTGCTTTGTGGACTGGAGGACTGTGAGCAGCAGTGTGCTACAAGGATCGATTATTGGGTCCTTAAATAAATGATTGGAAGTGAATATATGAGGTATGGTTAGTAGCTTTACACAAGACACCAAAATTGGAGGTGTAGTGGACAGCGAAGAAGGTTAGTTCAGAATACAACAGGATCTTGATCAGATGGGCCAGTGGAGCATGGAATGGCAGATAGAGTTCAATTTAGATAAATGTTAGCTGTTGGATTTTGGAAAGGCAAATCAGGGCAGGACTTATACACTTAACTGGTAATGTCCTGGGGAGTGTTGCTGAACAAAGAGACCTTGGAGTGCAGGTTCATAGTTCCTTGAAAGTAGAGTCACAGGTAGGCAAGAGAGTGAATGCAGCGTTTGTTATGCTCCCCGTCACATTGTGGCTGTACAGGACATTGATTAAGGCTCTTCTGGAATTCTGTTTTCAGTTCCAATCTCCCTCTTCCAGGAATGATGTTGTGAAACTTGAAACGTTTCAGAATATGTTTGCAAGGACTTTGCCAGAGTTGGACAGTTTGAGGACAGTGCATGTTTGGAGTGAGCTGCCAAGGGAAGGGGTGGAGGCTGGTACAATTACAACATTTAAAAGACATTGATTAAGTCACTTCTGGAATTATGTTTTCAGTTTGAATTTCCCTGTTCTGGGAAGGATGTTGTGAAATGTGAAAAGGTTCGGACAAAGTTTACAAAAACGTTGCCAGGATTGGAGGATTTGGGCGACAGGGAGAGGCTTAATAGGCTGAGGTTAATTTCTCTGGAGAGTCCAAGACTGAGAGGTGACTTCATGGAGATGTACAAAGTCGCGAGGGGCATGGATAAGGTGAGCAGCCGGGGTTCTTTTTCCTGAGGTTAGATGGGTCCAAAACTAGAGCACATGGTTGAGAGGGCAACGATTTAAAAGGAATCTAAGGGCAATGTTTTCAAGCTGAGTGTGGCGTGTGCATGGGATGAGATGCCAGATGAAGTAGTGGAGGCTGATAAAATCACAACATTTAAAAGGCATCCGATTGGGTACGTGAACACGAAGGGTTTTGATGGATACAGGCCAATAGCTTGCAAATGAGACTCCAGTAGTTTAGGATTCCTAGTTGGCATGGATGAATTGGACCGAAGTTCTGTTTCTGTCCTGCACATGTCTATGACGTTAATTAACTAAGATGCGTTCCTCTTTTGTGGAGAGCAAGCCGAAGCACAGATAATTGTCCTTGGAGCTGAGAAGGTGAAGCAGTGATTTTGACCTGGTGCAGATTTGGTTCCAAAATATTGAATTTGCGGAGAGAGAGGAATTGTTAACACTGTCACAACTTTTAGTAACTACATTCAAGTAATTGGCAAATAATACAAAGTGAAAATGTGAACATTATTGAACTCAGTCAGTTCTGAGCATCTGGAACAGTCTGAAAGACACAGATTCAGCAGGTATTCTGAAACAGACTTGGAATTTTAAATTTTAAGGAAAGATTTGGGGGGCTGTGGGCAAATAGGAGGGGAATTGGGACAGATTTGCAGCATCTCCAGAGGGAGAGAGTACAGACCCTGTGCTCTGTGACACTGCCCCATTCACTCTGAATGATGAAGCTCATCCCAGGGCAGAGAGAGGGATGAGCCCTCCACTCTCATCACAATGGGGCCCGGCTGATTGACGGCAGATCCAGACCAATTGGAGGAGAGTCTGTGTGGTCCCGCAGCCAATGGAAGTGAATGAGGGGTGTGGCCAGCACGACAACACCTATCCATGAGCTGTGCAGGTGCAGTGTCACTGGGTGGGGTTGGGAGAGACAGCAGAGACTGGGACAGAGGCTGTTGGACCTGAATTACAAACTCCCTGTAAATTGAAACCAAAAGAACTGCAGATGCTGTAAATCAGAAACAACAACCAGGAGGTTCTGGAAAGGCTCAGCAGCTCTGGCAGCATCTGTGAAGAGAAATCAGAGTTAAAGTTTCAGACCCAGTGTCCCTTCCTCAGAACTGATACTGAGAGAAAAAATGTTGGGTTATATGCAGAAGGTAGGGTTGAGGGGAGGATGTAAGGAGTAAAGGATAGGTGGGGATAGAGCGAGAAAAGGGTTGGATGAAGGAGTCGATAACAATCTGGCTGGGGGAGGGCGACTAGCTGTTAATGGAGACTGTTAGTGGCTAACCTTAGATAGCGTGTAATGACAGGCTGTAAGAACAAGGCCTGCTGTGTGGGGTCGTGGGCTAGGACATGGGGTTGCTAAACTATGGTTAGTCACTAATTGTCTCTGTTGTAAGCTGTTCCCCACAGACATCACTCTATGATTGGAGCTGCAGAGGACAGCGCGGCAGATTGGCGGCGTGGTGGCACAGTGGTGAGTACTGGTGCCGCACAGCGCCAGAGACCCGGGTTCTATTCCTGCCTCAGGCAACTGTCTGTGTGGAGTTTGCGCATTCTCCCCGTATCTGCGTGGGTTTGCTCCGGTTTCCTCCCACAATCCAAAAATGTGCGGGTTAGGTGCATTGGCCATGCTAAATTGCCGTAGTATAAGATGTAAGGGGAATGGGTCTGGGTGGGTTGCTCTTTAGACGGTTTGTCTAAGTAATATAATCTTAAAAAAACCTCTTCAATATCCTTCCGAACCCCCTCTGAACTCCTCAAAGATGTATCTTAAAGTTGTTCTCTTGAATCAACGTTTCAAGCATTCATGAAACACTTTAGGAGATTTGTCAGTGTGAAAGGCTCCATACAATGCAGGTAGTTGTTGTTATTGTCTGACATCAGGAGAAACAGGAATGAACCCTCTCTCTTATACCTGATGAACAGCAGCAAAAGCAGGAAACACTGAGCATGCTCCAGCCCACAATGGGCCTCTAGTGATTGATCTCAGAGCAGGAACAATAAGATGATAGGGATGAAACTGGAGGACCAGGCAGTGCCGGTTGATCCTCCAACCAATCTGAGTGAATGAGAGGCGTGGCTATAATCGACCACGTGAAAGCTTCACTGGCAGCACAGTGTTGTTGGGACCAAGCCATTGGAAATGTGTGAAGGTGCAGGGCACGGTTAAGGAAAGATCTTTTGACCAGGAAGGGAAGGAAATTTTAATGGAATGGGCTGAGACGTTTTACAGAACTTAGTGCACATCGGAAAACACACAATTTAAAAATCCCAGGCCCGTCTTTGTGGCAAACCGGAAAATGGTGAAAGGCGTGAGTGATCACCACCATCTTTATTGGGGGCAGTAATCCACGGGACACGGGTGTGGCCGTCGACTTTGTGAGGGGCAAGCTGCAGGGGGACGCATGCGCAGCCTTCCCTGGCAGGGAGTGATAGGGCAGGATTTACACAGTGTCAGAGTCAGGATGTTTTCAATGTCAAAGAGTGTGATGCTGGAAAAGCACAGCAGGTCAGGCAGCAGCCGATCGGTGGGAAGGGAGATGGACATGTAGGACAGGTCAAGAGGGCGGTGCTGAGTTGGAAGTTTGGATCTGGGTTAAGGTCGGGGAAGTGGAAATGAGGAAACTGGTGAAATCCACATTGATCTCACGTGGTTGAAGGATCAGAACACAGAAGATGAGGCGTTCTTCGTCCAGGCATCTGATGCCTGGGATTTGGCGGTGGAGGTGGCCCAGGACCTGCATGTTCTTGGTGGAGCGGGAAGGGGAGTTAAAGCCTTTGGACACAGGGTGTTTGGCTTGTTTAGTGTTTTACTGTTCGTTCACAGACCTTTTGTAGGTTAATTTTCCTGTGCTGCCCAAACCCTGGCAATGTGCGGCTCTCTAAATGGACTAAAATTTCCACAGTATCTTTGCCAGTGAATAATTCTTTTTTCAACAAAAGAGTGCATTTTCCTTCCATTTCTGACCATCAAATTCTGCAACATTCTCACTTCCTGTAATGCATTTAGCACTCCCTGAAATATCAACGATGTGTTTTTCCCTCCACAGACACCAGTGATTAATGCCAAAGCCCCATTGCCTGTGGAAAGGGTGATGTTTGACTTCCCTGTACAGCTGCAGTTCATGTGGTGAAGATGCTCCCACAATGTGGTTGGGTAAGAGATGTTACAGATTATTCACTCAGCGACAGTGAAGAGTTGACAATGTGTGTGCAAATCAACAACAGTTTGTATTTTAATCTTTTTTATAATTTCACAGAAATTGAGAATTTCTGACGTAAGGCCACAGATGGGGATATTAGGTCAGGTGATCAAAAGTATTGCCAAATAAGCAGGTTTTCAGGAATACCATAAAGGAGGAAAGCAGGTCTGAGAGGGTCAGGGTGCGAATTCCAGACTGTGTTGCCTTGACCGTGTCGAAACAGCCAGACTGGTGAAGCAATGGATAAATGCATCTTTGGGAGTCTGAAAGCAAATGAGTTGTCGGGGTCTCACAGGTTGTGTGGTGCAGGGAGACAGGGATGTTCACAGCCAGGAATTACATCAAGGGAAAGAACTTTAAATTGTTGCTTGGAAATAGGAGCCTTTTGATGAATCAACAAGTTTTGGTACAAGTGAGCACTTGGGCAGTAGAGTTTTAGATATTCTTGAGATTATATGTAAATTGAATGTGGGAGGCTGGCCAGGAGTGTGCTTGGATAACGAAGTCTGGAGATAACACAAGGATGGATGAGTATTTCAGTAAATGAGCTGAGACAAGGGTGGAGTTGGGTGATGTCACTGATGTAGAAATAGCAGTTTTGGAGTCTGGCTCCTCCTCATCACTCCCCCTCACCAATTCACAAACATTCTTCCTTGTTCTGTCTGTCTTTTCTGGTTATGTCCTTCTCTCCAATTCTGCTAAGAACTAATATTTGACCTCAAGGTTGTTGGAAAATCCTGCTCCATCTCCACTCTCCCTTTCCTTTCTGAATTCCTCATATGTGATGTCCATCCAGGATCTATCTTTGTTCCCTCCTGTATCTCACCTACATACTGCCAGGAGGTGACATTGTATTGGTTTCACATGTACACTGACAATGCCCAGCTCTCTCTCCCCATCATCCCTCTCCATTGCTCCACTGTTACTCATTCATCAAACTGCTTACCACACGCCTACAACTCGATTGGCTGCAATTTCCTCCAGTGAAACACTGCAATGGTAAACCCATTGCCTTCAGTTGCTATTACAAATTCCTTTCCCTTACTGCTGAGCCCCTCCCTCTCCCTGGGAAATGCCTGAGGCAGAACTACACTCTTCACAATATTGCTCTCATATTCTGACCCCAAGGTGATCTTCTGATCAGACATCTACACAATCGCAAACACCAGGAATTCCAATCTCTTAAAATGTTGCTTTTCTCCACCTCACCCCAGCACCATTGCTACTGAAACCCCTTATCCATGTCGGTGTTGCATTAAAGTTGACAAATCGAAATCAGAACCCTTGATTCTGCAACTGACCCAGAGTCTGGTTCTAGGTTCCCTCATGATGGGACACATCCTCTCCGTATTTACCCTGTCATACACCTTAATAAGCCTATATGTTTCAATGAGATCCCCTCTCATTTTCCCCCAAATCCAATGTCTCGAATCCCAACTTCTTTAGCCTTTTCTTAAAAGATAGACCCTGCAAACCAGGGATCATCCCAGTCAATCTTCTCTGAATGCTTCCGATGAAATGATGTATTTCCTTAAATAAAGGGACCAAACATTCTGTCATTACTCCAGATGTGGTCTCACTCGCACTATATAAAGTGTCTCTCAGGTATATACTCCAAACTCTTATACTGCAAATCCCCTGAAATCAGGAACAATATTCAATTTCCCTTCCTGATGACCTGTTGTAACTGTGTGCTAGCTTTCTGTGTTTTCTGCACAGTTACCCCCTGGTCCCTTTTGTGTTGCAGGTTTCTACAGTTTCCACCATTTAAATAGTCCTCTGTTCTTTTATTACCTCCTCCAAAATGAACAACTTCACATTATCCCAATTTATGCTCCATTTACCAACTTATCCATTTCTCCAACGAATCCCTCTCTGTAAACAGTTTATAATCCTTTTGGAAGTTTGCTGTTCTGCATTTTCTAGGAGATTCCCCCCTCATTCTTCTAAACCTTTCCAGGGAGCACCTGGCAGTGGGAAGCATGCTGAGTTGCTGTCTTTTTGGAGAGACTCTTTGGAGTGACTGGGAGGATCTTGCTGCCCATTGGTCAGAATGGAGACAACTTGCCCATCAAGCTGCATGAGCCTTTCACACCGCCCCCCCCCCTCCCCATGTCTGATTGATGAGGCACAGCGTCAGCACGGAAGGAAAGAAAAGGAAGCAAATCCTACTCTCCGCATCTCACTGACTCTTGGAACATTCTGTCCCATGTGTCAAAAATCTGCCCTGTTCAGTCACATGAAGTCCCAAGGTGGAAACTCATAGAAACCCACATAGATTTCCCCCTGAACTAACTGCTAGTCTCCACAAGGGGTAATGTGTACAGTATTCCTGGGACAAGTGGAGGGAATGGTGTGAGTTTCTAACCTGACCCGACAGTGACAGATTATATAAACTTGGATTACAGGATACTACAGGTGGATATTCAGATGGGAATCTCAGTAATTGTAAAGCCAAACTCTGATTGAATTACTCCATTCATCAGGACCTGGATATTTGCACTATGTGTGAGTATTTTGTTCCAGCTCAATTCCATTTTCTGCATAAAAATTTTCCTTTGAATCAAACCACCCTGTCAATAGATCTCCCCTAAATCTTCAGTATGTGTCCAATAATCCTTTTATGATGAATTGATGAGTGTAAGGTTTAACATCCTAATGTATGTTTTGTAAACACTTGTCTCTCAGCTCCCCTCAATTTCCTTTGCTACAAGGAGAACAATCTCAGTTTTCCCAAACCCCTGATTCCCCAATGTCTGTTTACTCTCTATAAGGCAGACATCAGGATTGTTTTGGAACATTCTCCACTTGCCTGCATCAGTGCAGCCCTAAACAATATTAAAGATAGTGAACATCCTTCAAGACAAAGCACTGTACCTCAGTGGTGTCCCATCCAACACCTTCAGCATTCCCTCTCACCACCCCCGGTGCACAGAGGCTCACTGTGTAAAAGTTAAAGTCCGCACTGTCCTCCCAGACCATAGGGCTGCTCTCTTATTAGGGAGAGTTGTCTGGTGGTGGTTTAACCTGAAGATTACCACAGCCCAGGCAAGGGGAGAGTTTGTGAACGAGAGTCCATCTAGTTTTGATGGATATTCTTGATATGTATTAACAACACCCATGTCCCTGCAACTAAAATCCCCCATTCCTTGAACGATCCTGGTAACTCTCCTGTGCCCCCTCTCAGGGACCCTGCGATCCTTCCCAATGTGTAGGCGACCTCTGGTTTGCACAGACCCAGCTGCTCGGTGTTCCTGTGGGTGATGTCGTCATCGAGCAACAGGTGCACTAAACCTCACTGTCTGTGAGGGTAGGAGACACAAATCCAGAAAACATTTGAAATGTATTTAGTGTGCACTTGCGATACCATTATATATGACACTTTTCCACAAGTACTGGAAAATAGATGAGGATAGTTCGGTGGTAGTTTTTTTTTCTCACAGACCCGATGGACCACCAGAGCCTCTTTCTGTTCTGTAGACCGCTAAGATGTTTATTATACGAATATGACAGGCTCCATTGAACATCAGGTCAGAAAAGGTGATACTAGAATAGATGACACGTGATTGGTCAAGGTTTTTGGGAGGAAAGTGAGACGCAGAGGTTTAAGAGGAAATTCAGAAGCTCAGCGCAGGAATTGGAAAAGGCCATCATCAAGTGAGAAATAAACATTGGGCATCCTGAAGGCAGGAAATAAAGCAGAGCTTTGAGAGACTGGAGGGGATTACACATGGGGAGCATAATGAAACTGGAGGTGATGCAAGTTGGAAAGGATTGTGAGGATGGAGGATGTTACAGAGATAGAGATATTTGTGATAGAGATTTTTGGATTATGAGGCTGGAGAGGAATTATAGAGATGAGGAGGATTTGTAAGGCTGGATGAGGTGGCACTGATAGAGAGAGTTCCAAGGATAGAGGAATTTACAGACGTAACGAGTCATAAAGTTATACAGCATCGACACAGATCCTGTGGTCCAACCAGTCCGTGTCGACCACAAATTCGAACTGAACTAATCGCATCTGCCTCCACTTGGTCCAAGTCCATCCTAGCATTCACTATCGATATACATAGAACATAGAACATAGAAGAATACAGCGCAGTACAGGCCCTTCGGCCCTCGATGTTGCGCCGATCCAAGCCCATCTAACCTACACTAGCCCACTATCCTCCATATGCCTATCCAATGCCAGCTTAAATGCCCATAAAGAGGGAGAGTCCACCACTGCTACTGGCAGGGCGTTCCATGAACTCAGGGCTCGCTGAGTAAAGAACCTACCCCTAACATCTGTCCTATACCACCACCACTTAATTTAAAGCTATGCCCCCTCATAATAGCTGACTCCATATATGGAAAACGTTTCTCACGGTCAACCCTATCTAAACCCCTAATCTTCTTGTACACCTCTATCAAGTCACCCCTAAACCTTCTTTTCTCCAATGAAAACAACCCCAAGTGCCTCAGCCTTTCCTCATACGATCTTCCTACCATACCAGGCAACATCCTGGTAAAACTCCTCTGCACCCGTTCAGTGCCTCCACATCCTTCCTATAGTATGGCGACCAAAACTGCACACAATACTCCAGGTGCGGCCGCACCAGAGTCTTATACAACTGCAACATGACCTCAGGACCCCGGAACTCAATTCCTCTGCCAATAAAAGCCAATACGCCATATGCCTTCTTCACCGCACTATTTACCTGGGTGGCAACTTTCAAAGATCTGTGTACATGGACACCAAGATCCCTCTGCTCATCCACACTACCAAGTATCCGACCATTAGCCCAGTACCCCATCTTTTTGTTACTCTTACCAAAGTGAATCACCTCACACTTACCTACATTGAACTCCATTTGCCACCTTTCTGCCCAGTTCTGCAGCTTATCTATATCCCGTTGTAACCTGCCACATCCTTCCTCACTGTCAACAACTCCTCCGACTTTCGTTTCATGCGCAAACTTGCTCACCCAACCTTCTAGCCCCTCCTCCAGGTCATTTATAAAAATGACAAACAGCAATGGTCCCAAAACAGATCCTTGTCGAACACCGCTAGTAACTGCACTCCAAATGAACCTTTACCATTAACTGTTGTGGTGGTTCTGTTCGCCGAGCTGGAAGTGTTTGTTGCAAACGTTTCGTCCCCTGGCTAGGCGACATCATCAGTGCTTGGGAACCTCCTGCGAAGCGCTTCTTTGATGTTTCCTCCGGTGTTTATAGTGGTCTGTCCCTGCCGCTTCCGGTTGTCAGTTTCAGCTGTCCGCTGTAGTGGTTGGTATATTGGGTCCAGGTCGATGTGTTTGTTGATGGAGTTTGTGGATGAATGCCATGCCTCTAGGAATTCCCTGGCTGTTCTCTGTCTGGCTTGCCCTATGATAGTAGTATTATCCCAGAAGGCAAATGTGCTAAACCCCTTCTGAACCACCCTGTCTGCATGTGACACATACTTCAAAGACCAGAACCCCTCGGTCTCTGTTCCATATCACTATCCGAGGCCCAACCTTTAATCAGTGTAAGTCCTGCCCTTGTTTGTTTTACCAAAATGTAATATTTTGCATTTATTCCAATCCAAAAAATCACAAACATCCTTCGAGTATAAAGGCAAGAATAGTATACTTAAGAATAAAATAAGTAAGGCAAAAAGGGGACAGGACACCACTTTGGCAAATAAGGTAAGGAATAGGGAAAGGGTTTTTAGAAATACATTAAGACCAAATGGGTCACTAGAGAGAGAATTGGCTACCTTAAAGATCAGCAAGGCAGCCTATGTGTGGAGACATAGGAGATTATGGTTGTTGGGGGGGATACTAAACGAGTGGCATCAGTGTTTACTGTGGAGAAGGACGGATTTGTAGAGGTTGTCAAGATTAGAGATCGTGAGGATGATGAGATGGGAGGAGATTGAAGGGTATTACAGAGATGTTTGTGATACCCGAGATAGTGATGGTTCTGAGGTGAGAGAGGATTTCTAGAGATAAGGAAGAGTTTAGTCTGGATGAGGTGACAGTGATCTGGGGAGTTGTGAGCATGGAGGAATTCAGTGATAGCGAGAGTTAGTCATAATGTTATACAGCACAGTAACAGACCCTATGGTTAAACCAATCCGTGTCGACCATAATTCCCAACTAATCTCATCGCACCTGCCTCCGCTTGGTCCACATTCATCCAAATATTTCCTATTTATGTACTTGTCTAAATGTCTTTTAAACATTGTAATTGTATTCACAGCTGCCTCTTTTTCTGGGAGTTCACTTCACACATGTAAAGGTAAAAACAAATCCCCAATTTATTTTTTAAACCTTTCTCATCTATTTTCAAATTGTTTGCACCCAGGTCTTGAATCCCACCTTACCCCCGGCCAATCACCTTGTCGACAAACTTCATGGTTTTATAAACCTCTAAGGTCATCCCTCAACCTCCTACGCTGTCGTGAAAAATCATTCCAGCCTATCCAGCTTCTCCTGTGACACAATCCCTCCATTCATGGCAACATCCCGGTTAATCTCTTCCGAATCCGCTCCAATTTAATAATATCCTTCCTATAACAACACAACCAGAACTGGGCACAATAATCCAGAAGAGGCTTCCCCAACATCCTATACAGCCTCAACCTAAATTCCCAACTCTGGTACTCAGAGGTCTGAGCAATGAAAGTAAGTGTGCTAACCACCGTCTTAACCACCCTGTCTACATGTAACACAGACTAAGAAGATCTGAACCCCTCGGTCTCTTTGTTCCATATCACTACTCAAAGCCTTACTTTTAATTAGTGTAAGTCCTACCCTCGTTTGTTTTATCAAGATGTAATATTTTGCATCAGTATTTACTGTGGAGAAGGACACAGGAGATGTAGAATGTGGGGAAATAAAATAGTGATATCTTGAAAAATGTCCATACTACAGAGTATTGGATGTCTTGAAACGCATAAATGTGGATCAATCCCCAGGCTTTGATCAGGTGTACTTTAAAATTCCGTAAGAAGTGAGGGAAGTGATTTCTGGGCACCTTGCTGAGATTTTTGTATTATTAATAGTCACAGCTGAAGTGCCAGAAGACTGCGGGTTGGTTAATATGGTACTACTATTTAACGAAGGCGATTTGTACAAGCCCAGGAACTACAGACGCTGTGCTAGACTAGGTGTTGGAGGGAGCCCTGAACGACAGGATTTGCGTGTATTTGGAAAAGCACGGACTGATTAGGGATAGTCAGCATAATTTTCTGCATGGTAAATTATGTGTCACGTACTTGATCTGATTTTTAAGAAGTAACAAAGAGGATTGATGAGAGCAGAGCAGTCGATGCTATCTATATGGACTTCAGTAAGGCGTTCGACAAGGTTCCCCATGGGAGACTGGTTAGCAAGGTTGGATCTTGTATAAGACTCTGGTGCGGCCGCATCTGGAGCATTGTGTGCAGTTTTGGTCGCCATACTATGGCAAGGATGTGGAGGCACTGGAACGGGTGCAGAGGAGGTTCACCAGGATGTTGCCTGGTATGGTAGGAAGATCGTATGAGGAAAGGCCGAGGCACTTGCGGCTGTTTTCATTGGAGAAAAGAAGGTTTAGGGGTGACTTGATAGAGGTGTACAAGATGATTAGGGGTTTAGATAGGGTTGACCATGAGAATCTTTTTCCACATATGGAGTCAGCTATTACGATGGGGCATAGTTTTAAATTAAGGGGTGGTAGCTATAGGACAGATGTTAGGGATAGATTCTTTACTCAGGGGGTCGTGAGTTCATGGAATGCCCTGCCAGTAGCAGTGGTGGACTCTCCCTCTTTATGGGCATTTTAACGGGCATTAGATAGGCATATGGAGGATAGTGAGCTAGTGTAGGTTAGGTGGGCTTGGATCGGCGCAACATCGAGGTTTTAAAGGGCCTCTACTGCGCTGTATTTTTTCTATATTCTATGTTCTATCTCACGGAATTAGCCATTTGGATATAAATCTGGCTCAAAGGCAGAAGACAGAGTGTGGTGGTGATGGATGATTATTTTTCAGACTGGAGGCCTGTGAATAGTGGAGTGCCACAAGGATTGGTACTGGGTCCATTACTTCTCATCATTTATATAAATGAATTGGATGTGAACACAGGAGGTATAGTTAGTAAGTTTGTAGATGGCACCAAACTTGGAGGTGTAGTGGACATTGAAGAAGGTTACCTCAGATTTCAATGGGATTTTGATCAGATGGGCAAATGGGCTGAGGAGTGGCAGATGGAGTTTGATTCAGATAAGTGCAAGGTGCGGCATTTTGGAAAAGCAAAGCATAGCAGGACTGATACACATCATGGTCAGGTCCTGGGGAGTGTTGATGAACAAAGAAATCTTGCTGTGCAGGTTCATAGCTCCTTGAAAGTAGAGGTGCAGGTAGATAGCACAGTCAAGGTGTTTGGTATGATTTCCTTTATTGGTCAGAGTATTGAGTAATAGAGTTGGGAGGTCATGTTGCGGCTGTTCAGGACATTGGTTTGGCCATCTTGCAATATTGTGTGCAATTCTGTTCTCCACCTATCAGAAGGATGTTGTGTAACTTGAAAGGTTCACAAAAGATTTATAAGGATATTGCCAGGGTTGGAGGGTTTGAGATATAGTGAGAGGCTGGATAGGCTCGGGCTGTATTTCCTGGAGCGTAAGAGGCTGAGAACTGATCTCAGAGGTTTATAAAATCATGAGCATGTTTCGGATAGATAGACAAGGTATTTTCACTGGAGTGTGGGAGTCCAGAACTGGAGGGCATAGATTTAGCATGAGAGGGGAAAGATATAAAAGGGACCGAAGGGGCAACTTTTTCACGCGACGGTGGTACGTTTATGGAAGGAGTTGCGAAAGGGAGTTGTGAAGGCTGGTACAATTGCAACATTTATTAGGCACCTGGATGGGTATATGAATAGCAAGGAATTAGAGGGATATCGACCAAGTGCTGGCAAATGGGACGAGATTAGTTTCTGATATCTGGTCGGCATGTACGAGTTTGACCAAAGGGTCTGTTTCCGTGCTGATATCTGTGACCCACAGCCGGGGATCAGCTCAGTGGGTTTCAGTCTCTTAAAAGGTAAATCTTACTCTGTTTTACTTTTTAAAATCTGCAACATTCATTCGGGTGAGGCTTTATTAGTTTAAGTGCCTCTGTTATGATCTTTTGGTTGAATGTTTTAAATATAAAATACAGGTACTAATGTATTCGAGAGTAGTCTTTTGTAAAGCTGTAAGACTCTGCCTTTTTCTGGGTCTACAGATTAAGGTGCAGAGATGGCCATTCGTACAGTGATGTGCACTTCATGGAGAAGACAAGGGAGAGTTTGAATGATCCTGATGATAGTCTGCAGGAAGTGATGCAAAACCTCTTGGATCACATGGATCACATGGGGCGGTGCTTAATGGTAATGAAGAATTTACAAGAGTCAGGGTTTGTGATAGGTGGCAGTTTCAGGCCGGAAAACTGCAGATACAGTCAGGTAGATGGGTTACCTCTCGGAAAGGTGGGAGAGGGAGATAGGTAGAGCAGGAATCTCCTGTGGCTATCCCCATCTGAAACAAGTATACTATTTTGGATAATGTAGGTGGTCATAGACTCTCGGGGGAATGTTGCACTGACAGCCAAGTTACTGGTACTGAGACTGGCTCTACTATAATGAGAGGTATATCAGATTCCAAACGCTCAATGATGATAAGGGACTCTGTAGTCGGGCACAGACTGCTGTTTCTGCAGTTGACAGTGAGACATCAGAATGGGATGGCACCTCCCTGGTGCCAGGGTCAAGGATGTTTCGGACAGTTAGCAGAATATTCTCAAAGGGAAGAATGACCAGTGGGAGGTCATTGTACATTGGAACCAATGACATAGGAAGGGGTAAAGATGAAGTCCTGATGAGAGAATATAGCAAATTAGCCTGGAATATAAAAAAGTAGGTCCTCGGTCATAATATCTACATTACTCCCGGTGCTACATACGAGTGAGAGTAGGAATAGCGGGATGGAGGAGATGAATGATTGGCTAAGGAGCTGGTGTAGGGCAGAATGATTCACATCTTTTGATCATTGTAATCTCGTCTGGAGTAGAGTTGACCTGCATAAGAAGGGTGGATTGTACCTGAATTGGAAAGTGTTTAATATCCAGGCAGGGAGGTTTGCTGGTGTTACTCAGGAGGCATTAATCCAGTGAGGGTAAACCCAAAGAGATAGTGAGAAAAGATGTATGTCTGAGGCTGGTACAGTTCAGAAGTCAAACAGTTAAGGCAAGGGCAAGACACTGAACCAGGTAGAACTGACAAGTTATACTGCATTTACTTCAATGCAGGAGGCCTGACAGGGAAAGCAGATGGGCTCAGGGTATGGTATTGAACATGGGACTATGATATCAAGAGTATTACAGAAACGTTGCTCAGGGATGAGTCGGACTGGCAGCTTAATGTTCCAGGGTATCGATGCAAGAGGAAGGATAAAAAGGGGGACATGAGAGGAGGCGGAGTGGCCTTTTTGTTTAGGGGTAGCATTACAGTTGTGCTTAGGGAGGATATTCCTGGGAGTACGTCCAGTGCAGTTATTTTGGTGGAACTGGGAAATAAGAAAGGGATGATCACCTTGTTGTTATTATCTGCGTGGGTTTCGTCTGTTTGCTCTGGTTTCCTCCCACTATCTAAAGATATGCAGATTGTGTGGATATTCCAGGCTGAATTGCCCATAGTTTTCAGGGTTGTGCACGCTAGGTGGATTTGCCATCGAAATGCAGCGTTACAGTGGTAAGGTAGGAGTCTCTGACGGTCAGTGTGGTTGTGATGGGCTGAATGGCCTACTTCCACGCTGTCAGGATTCTCTGAAAATTCTACTAGTTTTAAAATAGTTACAGAAAATAATAGACCAGATCTAAACAGTGTTCTAAATTGGACAAAGGCGAATTTTGACAGTACAAGGCGAGAAATTTCAATATTCCTTTGCTATTCCCAGGGAGAGGGATGGCTGGAAAGTGGGAACATAAGAAAGAGGAGCAGGAGTAGGCTATCTGGCCCCTCAAGCCTGCTCTGTCATTCAATAAGGTCATGGCTGATCTTTTCGTGGCCTCAGGTCCACTTTCCTGATCTCTCACCATAACCTTAATTCCTTTCCTATTCACAAATCTACCTTTTGACCTAAAGATAGTCAAGTCGATAACCTAAACTGCTGCACTCAGCAGCAAATTCCACAGATTCACAGAGTTAGCTGAAGAGGTCCATCCTGAACTCAGTCCTAAATCTGATACCCCCTTATTTTGATGCTCTGCTCCCTAGTTTGACCCACCCCCAGCGGAAATCACCTTCGTGCTTCTATCTTATCTACTCCGTTCATAATTTTATTTTTTTCCTATCCAACCTCCCATACTTCGAAATTCCAATGAGCAGACTACCACTTTCCTCAATCTCTCAGCATATGCCAACCCTCTGAAATCCTGACTGAAACTAGTGAGCCTCCTCTACACTCCCTCCAGTGTCAGTACATCCTTCCTGAAGTAAGGAGATCAAACCTGTACATAGTGCTCCAGGTGTGGCCTCACCAGCACCCTGTACAGCTGCAGCATAACCATCCCTCTAGCAATGAAGGACAATATTCCCTTCACTGTCTTATTTACCTGTTTCACCTGAAAACCAACTTCCTGTGATTCATGCACAAGGACACCAAGCTCCCTCTGCATGCTGCACGTTTTCACCATTTCATCATCAGTTTGCTGTTGTTCTGACTAAAGTGGATGACTTCACCTTTCCCAACATTGTCCTCCATCTGCCAGATCCTTACCCACTCACGTAACCTACTTGTATCCCTCTGCAGACTTACAGTGGCCTCGGAAAACATTGCTTTACCACTTATCTTAGTGAAGTCTACCTTTCATGAATTGATGCTGTGTCTGCTCGATGAGACAATTTCTATCCACATAGCTCACTATTTCTTCCTTAACCGACCGGGCACTTTTCCCACTAAAGAAGTTATGCTAACAGGTCCATTTTAAAATATTTGCATCACATTTGCAGCTTGCCAATTTGTCAGAACTGTCCCAGACTCCAGCAAACTTCAGTGAATTATCACGAGTGCATTTGATATTTACCCTCTGCCATCTGTTAACGTCCCCTGGGATGCATTCCATCACAGCCAGGTGACCCATCTATCTTTAGGCTGTTATCTTTCCCAACACGACCTCTTTACTGAGAATAATTGCTTCTCTGTCCTAATCTGTCATTGCGTCCATAGGCCTGCGACAACGAGAGTACACAGACAGTATGATCCTGTTAAGGCCTTAACAGGTAGTGTAGGGATTGCTGCCTGTCCAGAGAAATTGAGGGTCTGGTCAAGAAAATGAAGGAGGGATATGGCAGGTGCAGACATCTGTGTTTGTGTGAATTCCTGGAGGAGTATAGGGGAAGTAGGAGTATACTCGAGAGAAACCAGGAGAGCGAAAACGGGACATGAGAGAGCTTTGGGAAATAGGTTCCCGGAAATCCAGAGATTCCAGAAATACACTAACGATAAACGAGTAACCAGGCAGAGAATAGGGACCCTCACAGATCAAGGAAAATCTCCTGTTTGTCCTAGATAAGTATATACCTGTCAGGCAGGGAAGAAGCTGTAGAGTGCGGGAGCTGTGGTTTACAAAGGAAATGGAATCTCTCTTCAAAGTGAAGAAGGCAGCTTATGTTAGGATGAGATGTGAAGGTTCAGTTAGGGCGTTTGAGGGTTACAAGGTAGCCAGGAAAGTCCTAAAGACAGAGCTCAGAAGTGCCAGGAGGAGACATGAGAAATCTTTGGCGGATAGGATCAGAGTAAACCCTAAGGCTTTCTATAGGTACTTAAGGAATAAAAGAATGACGAATAAGATTAGGCCAATCAAGGATAGGAGTAGGAAGTTGTATGTGGAGTCAGAGGGGATAGGGGAAGCACTAAATGAATATTTCTCAACAGTATTCACTTTAGAAAAAGACAATGTTGTCGAGATTACTGAGATACAGGCTACTATGCCTAGGTGGGATTGTGGTTCTTCCGGAAGAGGTATTAGAAATCCTGCACAGTGTGCAAATAGATAAAACCCATCCGATCCAGTGTACTTAACGGTTGGTTTCTGCGCTATACATCTTGATAACACTGAAACATTAAAATTAAGATGGATTTCTCCATGTGGAGAGTTAGCAGAAGGTCAGATAATTCTCCTTGGAGCTCAGAAGGTTAAGCAGTGATTTCAACCAGGAGCAGTTTCTTTCCGGAATATTTAATTTAAAGAAAGACAGAGGGAGAAATTATTAACGTCACAATTTTTAGTAACTACTTTCAAGTAATTGACAAATAATGCAAGTTAAAAATGTGAACATTATTTTATTCCGTAAGTTCTAAGCATCTGGATCAGTTTGAACGACAGCTGGATGCAGATTCAGTAATTATTGTCAAAAAATATGCAATTTAGCTTATTTTAAGGAAGGATTTGGAGGACTACAGGCAAATGAGAGATGAGTTGGGACAGATTGGCACCATCTCCAGAGGGAGAGAGTACAGCCCCAATGGGCTGAATAGCCCCCAGTCCCTCTACTCTGTGATACTGCCCCCTTTCACTGAATGTTGAAGCTCATTCCAATGCCGAGCCATAGAGATGTAAAGCATGAAAACAACCCCTTAGGTCAAACTAGTCCATGCTAACCAGATAACCTAACCTAATCTCGTCCCATTTGCCAACACATGGCACACATCCCACTACACCCTTGCAATACATATACCCATCCAGATGCCAAATGGTCTAATTGTACCAACCTCCACCACTTCCCCTGACAGAAGATTCCATACACGCACCAGCTGCTGTGAAAAAAGTTAACCCTCTGATCCCTTTTAAATCTTTCCCCTCTCACATTAAACCTATGCCCTCTAGTTCTGGACTCCTCCACTCCAGGGAAAAGACCTTGTCTATTTATCCTATCCATGCCACTCATGATTTTATAATCCTCTATAAGGTCACCCTTCAGCCTCCAATACTCCTGGGAGGAGCGCACAACTCGTGTCACAATGGGGCCCGGGTGATTGATGGCAGCTTCAGACCAATAGGAGAGTTGGTGTGATCCTCCAGCCAATGGGAGTGAATGAGGGGTGGGTCCAGTGGGCCAACACGTGACCATGAACTGTGCAGGTGCAGTTCATGCAGTACTCGGTGGAGGTGTACTCAGTAAGTATGAAGGGAGTGAGAGAGACAGCAGAGACTGGGAGAGAAATGGAGTTTGTGTGGACTGGGAGTGTTTATAAACACACGGTTTTAGGCGGCTAGACCTGAATTAGAAATTCCTGGTAAATTAGAACCAAAAGAGCTGCGAATGCTGTAAATCTCACACAACAACCAAAATGTACTTGTAAAGCTCAGCAGGTCTGGCAGCATCTGTGCAGAGAAATCAGAGTTAACATTTTGGATCTGCTGACCCTTCCTCAGAACTGATGTTACTGAAAAGAAATGTCGGTTTATATGCAGAAGGTTGGGGTTAAGGAGTAAATGATAGGTGCTGATAAAGTCCAAAGAAAGAGATGGGAGCAGTTGGACAAAGGAGTGGATAACGATCTGGCTGGGGGAGGGTGAATAACTGTTTATGGGGACTGTTAGTCGCTAACCATATGTAGTGTGTAATGGCAGGCTATATGATACCAAGGCCTGGTGTGTGGGTTAAGAGGCTAGGGCGCTAGGACATTGGAGAGTTTAGGACCTAAAATTATTGAATTTGATACTGGGGCTAGAGGTGTGCAGGGTCCCCAAGTAGAATATGAGGTGTTGTTCTTCCAGCTTGCGTTAATGTGTGGCGCTGGAAAAGCACAGCAGGTCAGGTAGCATCCCAGGAGCAAGAGAATCGTCGTTTTGGTCATAAGTCTTTCATCAGGAATGCCAGGATTGGAGGGGGGAGTTGTAAGAGGGCTGAGAGATAAATAAGAGGGATATGTGGGGTTGATGGGAAGGGAGCTAGGAAGGCAACAGGTAGATGTAGGTGGAAGGTAATGGAGAGAGGGTGGAGTGGATAATTGGAAAGGGAGATGAACAGGTGGGACAGCTCAAGAGGGTGGTGTCGAGTTGGAGGGTTAGATCTGGGATAAGGCAGGGGAGGGGAGATAAAGAAGCCTTGATTCTGTGGTTAAAGGGTCCCAATGTGGAAGATGAGGTTTTCTTCCTCCAGGCGTCGGGTGGCTGGGATTTGGTGGTGGCGGTGGCCCAGGACTTGCATGTCCTTGACGGAGTGGGTGGGGAAGGTGAAGTGGTCGGCCACAGGATGGTGGGGTTGGTTGGTCCATGAGCCCCAGAAATGTTCCCTGAAACATTCTGCAAGTTGGTGTCCTGACTCCCCAGTGGAGAGGAGACCACATCGAAATCAAAGGCCATAATAGGTGAGGTGTTTGGATGTGCTGGAAATTCTCTGCTCGATATGGAAGGGTCCATTGGAGGTGAGGGGGAGGTGTGGGCACAGGTTTTACACCTCTTGCATTGGCAAGTGAAGGTGCTGGGAGTGGAGGGTGGATGGATCTGACTAGGAATTCACAGGGAATGTTCGCTGTGGAATGCTGAAAGGAATGGAGAGGGCAATATATCTGGTGGGATCTGATTGTAGGTGCTGGAAATGGCGGAGGATGATGCGTTGTATCTGTCTGATTGGGTTGAGGCGTATCCCCTAGCTACCGCCACTGCGAGTGTGGTGTCTAAAACAATATTAGAGCACATAGATACAACCCAACCAGACAGGGAGGTTCCCTGTCCCATATTTTAATGGCTGCTCCTGGTATAAGTCCCCTTTCTTCCCCAGTAAATAGTACGTTCAAAATAGACATTAACTCATTCCACGTATATAAACTGGGCCCCAAGAATTGATCAATTTGTTCAGACAGCCCCACCGGATCCTCAACCAGGATCTTCATCTCTTTTTTAAATGTTCTGACCCCCCCACTGGTGAAGGGGGCACTTACAAACCCAATCTCTTTGTCCCCTATTGGTGCCTCCCGAAGGGGATAAGTCGTTATATTCTTCCCCTTTTTTGTTTTTATTTTTCCCCATTAGGCTTTCGTTTAGATACTCCAGAGGCCTCCTCTACATCTACTTTACCTTCCCTTCCATTTGTTGCGGATTGATGGTCGGGAACAATAACATCCCCGTCCACCGCCCCTTCGTTCTCCTCTTGTGGGTCATCCGTTCCCTGTCCCTGTCTGTCTGTCTCTCCTCCTCCCCCACTTTCACCTAATCTGATTTTATGGCACGGAGGCGGGAGTGCAAACAGGCAAAAGGATCCCAGGGACTGGGGGGGGGGGGCAGAGGGGGAATCATTTGTCTTTACTACCATCATTCCCAAACTGCCCTTCCAGCAGGACGCATAGTCCGCCTCTTCTTGACTAGAAGTTTGTTTTTTTATTCGCATACAAATCTAAATACTGACGTACCCAATCCTCATCCGAATCATACTTTGGCCAGAAGACAGCTGGATGAAGGATTGGTTCTTTGGTCCATACTAAACAACAATATTTAATCATTTTCTTTTTTTCTTTTTCCCTTGTGCAAGTGTTACTTGTCCATTCCCTCAACATCCTTCCCAACGGACTTTCAGGAGGAATGTTACTAGGGACTTTTTCTTCATTACTCCGTGACAGTTCTTGAGGCCCTCACCAGTCCCTCAGCAACTAAATATCCCTTTTCCCGGCCACCAAGTTAATACTTAAAAGTCAGTTTTCTGACGTTGGTCTGTGCACAGAGTTGCCTGGCCCCTTTGTTTCCATATTTTTTATCGACCTTCTTTCACTGTCTGATTCAGATGTCTCTCTTGTGGGATTCGTATCAGACGCCCAAGGATTGCTGAAGAAAGTTGCGAGATCTTATACAGTTGGCAAGTCAGTGATCACGCTGGATGATGGATCGTTGTATGATTCACACACAGCAGAAAATTGTGAAAGATTGAAATGTTTGTTTCATTGGAGAAATTTTCTGCGGTTCCAATTCCGAGTGACTGTTTGAAATATTGATCAGGTCTTTGTGTGAAGTGTTAGGTTAAAATACTCATGAACAATCCCACTGGATAAACTTGTGCTCCCGATCTCTTGTTATTTTTTTCTCTTTCTTTCGAATTAAATTCATAGAAAGACAAGATGGAATGTAGGGCGGAAAGAAAAATGCGTTCCTTCTCATTACACCAATTTCATCTACAATTGAATAGAATGACTGCTCTCACTCTTCATTTCGACTTTAATGTGGTGTCTTTTATTTGTGAATCGCCCGTGCAGTGAAGGGCAAGAAAAAGATTCTCGATCCAGTGTATACCAGAGTGCGAGGTGCAAATGAAAACTGCTAGAGCGGTGCGTAAAATTAGCAACCAGAGTGTGACTCGAACCCGTGAATGTGGAGCACAGCGGTATAATAACCCACCACCATCATCTCTCGGTCTCCCCAGCACATTTTGTAGAGGGGTGACATGTGACCTCATCAGGTTACATGTGGTGAACGTCATGGATGAGAAAGTTCCAGAGCGGAATCGAATCCACACCATTGTGTTTCTGCTTTCACTTGAATTATAATAAGAGGAAATTCCAATAAATAGCCATGCTGGTCAGAATGAATAGCTGTCAGTGATACATTCTGAGTCATAACTGAGTCAGAATGAAACAGGACAAAATTTACCGTCATATTTACACCTACATTTGACACATAATTTCTTCAGTCACTTTCTCTCTCACGTGAAGAAGCCATGGTGAGGGAAATAAAGGCGACGTTGTCGCTCAATGGCCTTTCTCATATGGCTGAACCTGAATTGGATTAAATCGCAAGAAATGCTGATTTGTTCGTTTCATTTTAATTTTGCTGAAACCTCACAATGTTCATTGTAATAATCAGAAGTGAATTAGATATATCTCATTGGAACGATTAATGTTGTATTCAAATTTGCTCTGACTTTATTTCAGCTTAAGGAAAATACTGCTTAGAAAAACTAAGGGTTAAAGTGCAAAATTTTGTTGCTCGTTGTTTTGGCAGATGTCAATGAGTATTAAATGGACCAAACATCATGGTGTTTGTTCTCACATTCTTAACGCATGTGATGAAAGCAGGAAGTCGATCTCCAAGCAATTGGTAACTTCCTATTCATTATGTAATATATTCTTCTTCACAATAAATAAAAATTCACTCAGTTCCATTTACAATGCTATGGGTGGAATATTATGCCAAATCTTTCAAAATGCAGAGTTTTGGAACCGAATCTTATTCAGCTGCACACATTAAAGAAATTTCTTTACATTTAAAGTCAATCAACTTAGACATTGTTTCCCCGCAACTTCCGACCGACTACACCCCACCTCTGCACCTTTACCTAGCCACACGCTGTCTCTCTCCTTGTGAAATTTATTCCTTGTATGTCACTAAATGTCCAAATATTTTGAAAAACAGATTCTTGAAGTGACAGCGATTCTGTTCTCATCATTGCTTTGTCCTTCAAAGGGTTTATCAAAGGTATTGAATGCCTGACATCTAGATGTTTACTTACTTGAAAGAGGGAATTTTCCACCTATTTACTCTGTCCAAACATTTCATAACCTGAAAACCCCCATTAAGTCTTCCTTGGTTCAGGGATAACTGTTCTCAATTTTCAAAGAAGACAAGTGAATAAAATCTCATCCTCAGTACACCCCCATCAGCATCTTATTTAATGGCTTTACACCTCAGTAAACACCGTCATTAACAATTCATAGAATCACAAAATTCTACAGTGCAGAAAGAGCATTTCAGTCAATTTAGCCGGTGTTGACTCTCTGAAGAGCATCTCACCCAAACCTAGCTCCCCTCCCTATTTCCTTATATTTCACCTGAAGAAGGGGAATCCCTCCCCCTTATGATTTCAAATAAACCTGTTGGAGTATAACCTGACGTCCTGTGACTGCTGACCTTACCCCCGCGTTAACCATGGCTAATTCATCTAACTTACTTAATTCACTCCCTGAACACGAGAGGGCAATTTAACTTTGCCAATCAACCTAACCCTCCCTCTGAACAGTAGTGGGAATTACCGAGACAATGTTCCATCATACTGAGCAAATGCTGTATCATTTTTTTATGGTTTTATATCCTGGTAACAGCCTCATCAAAACAAATGAACCCAAATTCACTGTATCGAAACGCTACTCTGTCCTTTACAATTTAATTCGTGCTGCGGGAAATGTTTATGCACTCATACTTGAATGCGTTTATGTTGCTTCTTCCTCAGCTTCCTGCTTCTAGTAAACACTTCAATCCGGGAGAAGTGTGTCAAATGCTTTTCATTCCAACACAGTCACAAGGTGAAGTCACGTGTTTGGCCGTTCATTGACACTCTGCCTCCCTGAGAGTTGCAGTCCTTCCCCACCTTGATTCAGGCAGCACTGTCCTTCGTGTGATATGCCTTATCGAGAATGGAAGGACAGGTATCAATACCCGCATTTAGGGAATGGAGCGACAGTTTTAAAAGTTTACATTGTCCCCAGCGGAGAATTTAGCCCTGTGACAGGCGGGGACACTAACCATTATACTAACAAGGACAAGAGTGTCAAAGGAGGCCCTTCCACTAAATGTGGCCACACTTGTCAAAAACAACTGCCTAATGAACTGAAGCTCATTTCAGAATGCTTACCCCACAGCCTTATATGTCTTGGCATCAAAAGTTCACATCTGAATATTTATTCAGGTTATGAAGCTTTCTGCCACTCTGAAATATGCAGACAGTATATTCCAAATTCCAACCACCCACTAGCTGATAAAGCTTTTTCGCACATCTTCTCAAACGTTTTTGTCTTTCTCCTTAAGTCTCTGGCCCCTGCTGATCGATCCCTCCATCAATGGGAAACTCGTTCAGTCAACCCTGTCCATACCCTAACTCAATCATGTCTTGTCTACATCTCCTTTGCACAGCGACAAACACTCCACTCTGCCCTGTCTTTCTTCACAACTGAAACTCTTCATCCCAAACAGTATCCCGGTAAATATCCTGCAATTTTCTCAGTGTGATCACATCCCTGCGATAATGTGACTTGCAAAACTGCACATAACGCACTTGCTTCAGCCTAATGAGCATTTGTTTTAAAATTTCTGGATTAGTATGAGGGCTATTCTGGCTAAGCAGAATTTATTACACATTCCGAATTGTCCAGAGGGCAGTTGAGACTCAACCATATTGCTGTGAGTCTGAAGTCACATGCAGCCCAGGCCAAGTAAGGATAGCAAATTCCATCCCGAAATGACATCAGTGAAACAGATTTGTTTTTTCAACAATTGTCAATGGATCTATAGCAGTCATTAGATTCTTCCTTGCAGATATTTTTTGAATCCAAATTTGACAATTATGGCATGGTGGGATTCAAGCCCGAGTACCCAAACTATTACCTCGGTCTCTGGATTATCAGTCCTATGAAATTATCACAAGATCAACGCAGAAAGCCATAAAAGCTGATCTTTAACAATAAAATGTCTTTTCACCAAAACTGCCCTGGTATTTTCCATGAGCGTGACGCTACAGTTGTCTCTGGTCAGTAAAAGCTGCTACATGGGGATTGATTTCACAACCGCGGTATCCAAATGGATCGATATGTTTGCAGGTCCCGATGCTGGGATTGGGGCACGTTCACCCAACAACAGTCACCGCAGCAGAGACAGAACAGTATGAACGTAAAAGAGAGTGATAGATTGTGCATTGCCTCAGAGAAATGGGAGGAGGGACGGAAAGGAGGTTTAATGATCGTGAGAAGGAGAGAAATCTCCGACAACGGGTGTGTTTGAATCCTGATATATGAAACGCAGAGATGTAAGAGAGCGGAATTTGAAGGTAAAACAATTAATTTCTTAGCATGTGTCACAAAAAGGACAACGGAGAGAACACTTAGTGCCGTGATTTGGTTTCAAATCGAGGTTGCTGTGGTCACAATGCAAAATACCGACAACCACGATCACAGCAATCACAGAACTGGATGCTTGCAAGCAGCAATAAGTATACTAGCAGAGGAAATGTTCGGAAGAACAGCAAATGTACAGTAACAGTACTCAGCGAACAGTGACAGACATGTGGGAGCTCAGAATGAGCTGAATCTTTCAGTTCGATGTCCTCAGAGGCTGTGGAGATCCCTTGAATAAGAATGTTGAAAACTGAGATTGATCGATTTCGACAAAACATCGGGAGACAGTACAGGATATTGTTGAAATGTATGCTTCAATAGCATTTTAGCTTAACATCGGCACAGCCGCCCAGATCCAACTGGAAATGGGGATGGGAATGAGTGCGCAGAGTTACTCTCTGGCTCCAGTGATGCAATAGATGACCGTCCTGTCCTTCTGTGATGGTACAGAGGCGCAAGAATTCCTCGGTTGAGTGTGCTCCTGCTCAAGGGAATGGTTGTCCCCGTTTATTCTACCATAGTGATTTCCGGTGCAACTTCCTAAGACAGCTGAGTGGCACAAGTGGAGCGTGTTGAGCCCTTAACTTTGCAGTGGTGGGTTTAAAAGATGATTTTGCTATTTGGATCTGTGGTTCCGACACTGGCAGTGGCAGCTACATTTGCTCGCATCTGCTCAGTATCAGTTTCTTCCACACAGTCAAGACTTCAACCTGGAGAAGGTGGTGTTGGGGTGATATTTTAAACTAGTCACCCTTGGCGACTGGAACACGGAAAAGGTGATGTTTACGTTCGACGAATAAAACCTGAAATGGACGCCTGACCTCAGGAACAGAGATCATGATTTTAGTTGCCTGCAATCTCATTCATTCATGTCCCTTATGCAGGGGATTCAACCATCTTCACCCAGTCCGGCCCACGAGAGACTCGAGGACCAGAAAAAAAAACATGAGCTGACACTTAATTCAGGAATCCCCAACGTGTGGGGAAGCAGGCTTGTCGACCCTTCCAGTCCAGACGGTACATCGGAAGCGCATCCCACCAGACCCCAGGGTATTCCCTGTCCCATAAGCCTGCATTTCCCATTGTAGGTCCCTGTAACAGGCACACCTTTGGTCAGAGGGAGAAATAAAAACGCAAACACACAGAGAATGTGCAGACTGCCCACAGACAGACAGCCGAGGCTGGGATCGCACCTGGGTTGGTGGTGTAGCCAGAAAGCAACGAACGAGGGGCGATAAATAAGTGTTGTCCTGACCAGTGATACTCACACCCTGTGGATGAATAAGGAAGAATGAAAACACATTAACAACATGGAAAACGGGATTTGTATCTGTGTGGACACAATTTGAAAGGATCGTTCACCCTGGGTAGAAAAAAAGACGCTGATACCACAGAGAAAGCAGGGCAATGTGGGAACTGCTGGAATGGATTCAATTAAACACAGAAATGGAAACTCATTTAATCAGTAACACTGGGGAGAGACCGTTCACCAGTCCCGTGTGTGGGAAGGGATGACTGACGAAATAACCTCCGGGACTCCAGCAGGATTACATATCCCATCAGGTGTTCGATTATGCTGTCAATGCTGCTGTTAATCCCAACCAGCTATTTGTTCCATAGCGTCAATCATAGAGTCATACAGCATGAAGGCATACAGGCCCGTCAGTGCAACCAATCCATGCTGAACATACTGCCAAACTAATCTACTCCCATATGCCTCCTCCTGTACCCGTTGAGTGGTTATAATGCCCTTGTAGTTTTATTACTGTGTTGTTAATCCAAAAAAACAGGTAATATTTTGGGGACAAAGAGTTCAGGTCCTGGCATGACAGATGGTGGAGTTTGAATTCAATAAGCACCTGGAATTGAAAAATCTCGTGATGACCTGAATCAGTTGTGTGGAAAATCCCATCTGATTCACTCGTGCCAGTTCGGGAAGCAAACTGTCATATTCATCTGCTCTGTCCCACAGGAGACTCCAGATGGATAATACCGCGGTTGACTCTTAAATGTCCTCTGGGAAATAACTGATGTACAAGGCATGAATAAATTTATTTTAAAAATCCCAATTTCCCATTCATATTTGGAATCAATTGTCCATTAAATGTTGCAAACATACCCTCATCCATCACTTCCTCAGCAAGTTAATTGCACACGTAAAACACATTCAATAAAAAAAGCCTCACATGATTTTTTAATAAAAACTCTGTCTTTTCATCTTAAACATATGCCCTCTCACCTTGAAATCCCCATCCTCGGAAAAGGCAGCTATCGTTAACTCTAACTTGCCTTTCAATAATTCATAAACTTCTGTCAGGTTGTTGTGGTTCTGTTCGCCGAGCTGGAAATTTTTTTTGCAAACGTTTCGTCCCCTGTCTAGGTGACATCCTCAGTGCTTGGGAGCTGCCTGTGAAACGCTTCTGTGGTGTTTCCTCCGGCATTTATAGTGGCCTGTCCCTGCCGCTTCCGGTTGTCAGTTTCAGCTGTCCGCTGTAGTGGCCTGTATATTGGGTCCAGGTCAATGTGTTTGTTGATGGAGTTTATGGATGAGTGCCATGCTTCTAGGAATTCCCTGGCTGTTCTCTGTTTGGCTTGCCCTATAATGGTACTGTTGTCCCAGTCGAATTCATGTTGCTTGTCGTCTGCGTGTGTAGCTGCTAAGGATAGCTGGTCGTGTCGTTTCGTGGCTAGTTGATGTTCATGGATGCGGATCGTTAGCTGTCTTCCTGTTTGTCCTATATAGTGTTTTGTGCAGTCCTTGCATGGGATTTTGTACACTACATTAGTTTTGCACATGCTGGGTATCGGGTCCTTCGTTCTGGTGAGTTGTTGTCTGAGTGTGGCTGTTAGTTTGTGTGCTGTTATAAGTCCTAGTGGTCGCAGTAGTCTGGCTGTCAGTTCTGAAATGCTCCTGATGTATGGTAGTGTGGCTAGTCCTTTGGGTTGCGGCATGTCCTCGTTCCGTTGTCTTTTCCTTAGGCATCTGTTGATGAAATTGCGCGGGTATCCGTTTCTGGCGAATACCTTGTGCAGGTGTTCCTCTTCCGCTTTTTGCAGTTCTGGTGTGCTGCAGTGTGCCAGACTGACAACCGGAAGCGGCAGGGACAGGCCACTATAAATGCCGGAGGAAACACCACAGAAGCGCTTCACAGGAGGCTCCCAAGCACTGAGGATGTCACCGAGACAGGGGACGAAACGTTTGCAACAAAAATTTCCAGCTCGGTGAACAGAACCACAACAACGAGCACCCGAGCTACCAATCTTCTCCCAAATTCTGTCAGGTCGTCGTTCAAACCTCTAACCTAGAGTGAAAACAGTCTCAACTAGGAGACAGTGAGAATGGCAATGAGAGATCCGAGTCCAGAGTGTTGTGCTGGGAAAGCACAGCAGGTCAGGCAGCATTTGAGGAGCGGGAGAATCGACAGTTCGGGGAAGAGCCTGATGAAGGACACTTGCGCAAAAAAAATTATTCTCCTGCTCCTGGGATGTTGCCTTACCTGTTATGGTTTTCCAGTACCCCGATCTTGAATCTGAAATTAGTCTCAGCCTATCCAGCCTTTCATTATAACTCAAACCTTCCACACATGGCAACATGCGTGCATACTTTTCTGAACTTACTCCAGCTGAATAATATCATTCCTACAACTGGGCGACCAGAACTGGACAAAATATTCCAGAAAAGGCCTCATCAATGTCCTACAAAGCTTCAACATAACGTCCCGACTCCTACACACAAAGGACTGAACAATGAAGGGAAGTATGTTTAATGCCTTTGAACCATCTTGTCTGTACGTGATGCAAACTACAAGGAATTATGCACCTGCACCCCGAGCTTCCGTGCTCTCAACACTACGCAACTTGTTGTTGCACCAAAATGCAATACCTTCCATTTATTCAGATTGAACTCCATGTTACATTTTTCAGTCCAACGACTCATTGGATTAAGTTCCTTTTGAAACTTCGATAATCTTCCTCACTGTCTCCAATTCTGGCGTCGCCTGCAAACCTACGAATCATGCCTGCAGTGAGTTCCACTATTTTCTGATATTGATCAATGATTCATATTTACTTGTAGTGGCCGTGATTTAGCAGTGTGCAAATCATACAACAGTTAGTCATGTAATTAACAATGAGGAAGAAAGCCGCAGACTGCAGGGGATATTAAACAATTGGAAATGAAAATGGTGAAGACAATTCTTTCCAGGCAAGTTGGTGATAGTGAAGTAAAATCAAACTTCAAACCAGCCGTCCACGCTCCAGTTGTGGCACTCAGCTGTCTCAGCAAGCTGCACTGTAGATTGCGATAAACGGGAAAAAAATTCCCTTCTGGCCCGCCTTTGACCAGGAGCACTCCCAACCTCGGAATTGCTTGCGTCTCTAAACCGTCATAGAAATGCCGTGCATTCACCGGTTGTGTCAATGGAGCCCGAGAGTATCTGTGCGACCTCATTCCTATCCCGACTTCCAGTTGGATCTTCGCGACTGTGCCACACAATTCTTCTGTTTCTGGGGCTGGGAATTGGGACTATGTGGCAGCAGTGGCTACTGCCTTGTGGGGGGAAACTGGTGAAGTAGCCGATGTTAAACTGTATTACTATTGAACCATACATTTTAACAACACCTGCACTGTCTCCGGAGTCTTTGATGTTTTCGAGAAATCTATTTATCTCAGCCTACAGCATAGAAATAATAGAATCACCACAGCCACTGGGGGAACCGATATTAAACGGTCAGCCCATTCTGAGTTCCCACATATCTGCCACTGTTCGCTAATCACTGATATTGTGCATTTGGTGCGCTGCCTAACATTTCCTATGATACTGTACTTAGTGCATGCTGCTCGGGTGCGCGTCTGTGGGACGCTGTGATCGTATAGTGGTTAGTACTCTGCGTTGTGACCGCAGCAACCTCGGTTCGAATCAGAATCACCGCAGTAACCGCTCTAACTGTCCCAGCTTTAGTATAACACAAAGGAATCAGTTGCTTTAACATGGTAATTTTCTCCAAGGTGATGATCTTTTCCCTTCAAATTCTGCTTGCTCACATCTCTGTGTTTCATATGTCAGAATTCAAATCCACCCGTTCTCAGAAATTTCTCTCCCTCCTTCGATCACTAACTGAACGTTCCGTCCCACACCCCCATTTCATTAATTTAGCGATGCCGGTGTTGGACTTTGGTGTACAAAGTTAAAAATCACACAACACTGCCGTGTATGTTAAGTATGTTAAGTATGGAAGTATGTTAAATGCCTTTGAACCATCTTATCTGTAGGTGATGCAAACCACAAGGAATTATGCACCTGCACCCCTAGCTTCCGTGCACTCCAACACTACGCAACTTGTTGTTGTACCAAAATGCAATACCTTCCATTTATCCAGACTGAACTCCATGTTACATTTTTCAGTCCAACGACTCATTGGATTAAGATCCTTTTGAAACGTAGATAATCTTCCTCACTGTCTCCAATTCTGGCGTCGCCTGCAAACCTACGAATCATGCCTGCAGTGAGTTCCACTGTTTTCTCATATAGATCAATGATTCATATTTACTTGTAGTGGCCGTGATTTAGCAGTGTGCAGATCATACAACAGTTAGTCATGTAATTAACAATGAGGAAGAAAGCCGCAGACTGCAGGGAGATATTAAACAATTGGAAATGAAAATGGGGAAGGCAATTAATTCGAGGCAAGTTGGTGACAGTGAACCAAGTTCAAACTTCAAACCAGCCGCCCACGCTCCAGTTGTGGCACTCAGCTGTCTCAGCAAGATGCACTGTAGATTGCTGTAAACGGGAAAATTATTTCCCTTCTGCCCCGCCTTTGACCAGGAGCACTCCCAACGTCGGAATTGCTTGCGCCTCTAAACCGTCATAGAAATGCCCTGCATTCACCGGTTGTGTCACTGGAGCTTTCGAGTATCTGTGCGACGTCATTCCCATCCCGACTTCCAGTTGGATCTTCGCGACTGCGCCACTCAATTCCTCTGATTCTGGGGCTGGGAATTGGGACTATGTGGCAGCAGTGATTGCTGCCTTGTGGGGGGAAACTGGTGAAATAGCCGATGTTAAACTGCATTACTATTGAAGCATACATTTCAGCCACACCTGCACTGTCCCCGGAGTTCTTTATGTGTTGGAGAAATCTATTTATCTCAGCCTTCAGCATATTAACGATGGAATCACCACAGCCACTGGGGGAGCCGGTATTAAACGGTCAGCCGTTCCCACATATCTGCCACTGTTCGCTTAGCACTGATGTTGTGCAGTTGGTGCGCTGCCTAACATTTCCTCTGCCACTGTACGTATTGCACGCAGCCAGCGTGTGTGCTGGTGAAATGCCGTGATCGTATAGTGGTTAGTATTCTGCGTTGTGGTTATAGTAACCTCGGTTCGAATCCGAGTCAGGGCAGTAATTTCTCTATATATCCCAATTTTTGCGAAACACAAAGGATTCAGTTGGTTTAACATGGTAATTTTCTCCAAGGTGATGATCTTTTCCCTTCAAATTCTGCTCGCTCACATCTCTGTGTTTCATATGTCAAAATTCAAATCCACCCGTTCTCAGAGATTTCTCTCCCTCCTTCGATCACTGACTGAACTTTCTGTCCCACACCCCCATTTCATTAATCTTGAGATTCCGGTGATGGACTATGGTGTACAAAGTTAAAAATCACACAACACCAGGTTAGAGTCTAACAGATTTAACTGAGCACTAGTTTTCGGAGCGCTGCTCTTCAATCATGTGGTTGTGGAGTCATTTCCTATTTCATTAAGGCACTGAAGAATCTAACACTGATTCTCGCATTGATACTGTTCAATCTGTGCTGCTGCGGTCACTCTTGCTGGGTAAACGTGCCCCAACCCCACCGTCGGGACATGCAGACCAGTTGATCCATTTGGTTACCGCTGTTGTGAGGCCAATCCTCAGGTCGCAGCTTTTACTGATATGGACTTGCGATTATTGGGGGTCAAGCTCAGGAAAATGACACAGGATAATATCGAGGAAAAGCGACTTCATTGGGAAAGATTAGTTTCACAGGGTTTCTGCAATGGCCAAGCGCTAGTACGACTGGACTGTTAATTCAGACACCAAGCAAATGAACTAGGGACCTGGGTTTTGAGTCCAACCATGCCAGATGTTAGAATTGGGATTCAATAAATACCTGGAATTACGAATCTAATAACACCTATAAATCCATGGTCAACTGTTGAAAAAAAAACATCGGGTTCACTGACGTCCTTTGAGGAAGGAACATGCTATTCTTACCTGGTCGGGCCTTGATGTAACTCCAGACTCACTGTAATATGGTTGAGTCTCAACTGCCTGCTGTGCATTTAGGGATCACAATCAATACTGCCGAGCCAGCGACGCCCTCATACTGTAACAGAGTAGAAAAAAAAAGTTATTTCGGCTCTAGCTAGATTACTCTGTGCAGATCTGCAATTCACAGTATAGCAATGATGTGATCGCACTGGGAACGTTGCAGGAGAGATTCAATGGGATATTGTCTGGCCTGAAGCGTTTCAGTTATGTGGAGAGATTGGACAGACTGGGGTTGTTTGTCACCGAGCAGAAGGGATTGGAGAAGACATGACTGAGATGTACAAAATAATGACGGATATGGATAGGATAGACTGGAAAAAGCGTTTGTTATTGATGGAGGGATCGAACAATGGGGCCAAGAGATTTTGGGAAAAGGCAGAAAGTTTTGAGTAGATGTGCGGAAAGGGTCAGACAGGTGGAAACCCTTTCAACCTGAAAAAACTTGAGATGTTAATTTGCGATGCCAAAACATATAAGACTATGGGGCTAAACAATGGAAAACTTGATTCAGGTCGTTAAGCAGTTGTGTTGAACAAGTGCGGCCACAACAGGCTGAAGGACTTCCTTCGATTTTGTTGTCCTCCACAGTATCGTGGTTAGTGTCCCCGCCTGTCACAGGGCTCAATTCTCCGCTTGGGGCATCGTAAAGGTTTTAAACCTGTGGCTCTCTTCCCCAGTGAAGGTTATTCATGCTTGGCCTTTCATTCTCGACTGAATATGTCACAGGAAGGACAGTGCAGTCTGAATCAGCTGGGGAAGGACTGCAGCTCCTGGGGAGAGAGAGTGTCAGTGAAAGTGCAAACACGTAACTTCAGCAAACTGCACATTGTGTTTGTGTTGCAATGAAAACCATTATATAGAGTTGTTCCTGACTGATGTGTTTATTTAAAGCAGGAATCTGAAGAAGAAAACAGAGTAAACCCATTCAAATCTGAGTGCAGAAACATTTCCAGCAGCACGAATGAGGTTATACAGCGTAGAACCGCGTTTGGATGCATTTAATTCGGGTTGATGGGCGCAGCTTGATTTCACTAGGCTGAGTTACCAGTGTGTAAAACCATCAAACATGATACAGATAGTTTCAATGTGATGGTGCATTTGCTCAGTGGTTTGCACTGCTCTTAAGTCTGCAGGTTAGGTGGATTGGCCATGTTAAATTGCGCTGATGTGTCCAGGGAGTGAATTCAGTAAGTTTCGTAAATTAGCCATGGGTAACGTAGTGATAAGGTCAGCAGTCACACGATGCCAGGTTTTATTCCAGTAGGGTTATTTGTAATCAGAAACCAGAGGCCTGCGGGGATAGAGACGGGAGCTAGGTCTGGTTGAGATGCTGTTCAGAGTGTCCTTACAGACTCGATTGTCTGAATTGTACTTTCTGCATTGTAGGGAATTCTATCAGCGAGGACACTGCCAGCGTTCACTGGGGTGCTAAGACATTAGAGACGATGCTGACGGCGTTTAGTGGGAATGGGATTTTATTTATTTGTGTTTTGGAAAATTTGAAACTTAACCAAGAAAATCGAATGGAAGTTTTCCAGAGTATTTGAGGTTTGGAAAGAGTAAATAGATGGTAAATGCACTCTTTCAAGTTCGTAAATTTCTGAACGCCAGACTTTCAAAACCATCGATGTAGGACAAAGAAATAATGGGAGCAGTATTTCTGTCACTCAGAGAATCCGTTTCCAAAATATTTGGAAAGGCACATTTACAGACACACAAAGCAGTGAGCTTCACCAGGAGAGAGACAGCCTGTGACGAATTAAATTGTAACAGTGGGGTGTGGGGATTGGAGGGTGCGAGGAAACAATGCCTAATTTGGACGACTTTACATGTAAAGAAATATCGCAAACGTATGCAGCTGAATACGATTCAGCGTAAAAACTCAGAGTTTTGAAAGATTTCTATTAATATTCCACATGAATCATCATAAATGGAACTGAGCAGACTTTTTATATTGTCAAGGATAGATATTCCATAATGAATAGGAAGTGACCCGTCTCTTGGAGATCGACTTTCTGCTTTAATCCCATTCCTTAAAGATGGGAGGACATCGCCATGATGTTGGGTTCATTTGGTACCCACTGAAATCTGCCAAAATAATTCAGCATCAAAACTGGCATCTTGTTTTGAAGGTAAAAAAAAGACTGCAGATGCTGGAAACCAGATTCTGGATTAGTGGTGCTGGAAGAGCACAGCAGTTCAGGCAACATCCAAGGAGCTTCGAAATCGACATTTCGGGAAAAGCTCCTTGGATGCTGCCTGAACTACTGTGCCCTTCCAGCACCACTGATCCAGAATCTTGTTTTGTAGTTTAACCTTCTGTTTTTCTCATCAGTATTTTCTTTAAGCTGAAATAAATTCGGAGCAAAATTGAATACAACATTTAACGTTCCAATCACATAAATCCAATTCACTTCCTATCATTGCAATGAACAGAGTGAAGTTGCAGCAAAATTAATAAAATGAAACGAACAACACTGCATTAACGAGAAATTTATCCACTTCTGGTTCAGCCATATGAGAAAGCTAAAACATCACCTTCACTTCTCTCTCCGTACATACTTCTTCACGTGAGAGAGAAACTGTCTGAAGAAATTATGCGTCAAGACTAAATGTGTGTGTGAATGTGACGGGAATTTCATGTTTGCTGGTTCATTCTGAGACATTTCCGACTCGGAATAAATCAAGGACAAGGTATTCCTTCCAAGGACGAGGTCAATCCCTTGGATTTTGCTGGTATTATTATTCCACTGAAAGCAGAAACATAATGGTGTGTATTCGATTCCGCTCAGGGAATTTCTTATCCCCTAGGTGCACCATATGTCATCTTGATATGGTCACATGTGAGCCCCTTTGCCATGGGCTGAAGTGGCCCAGAGGTTAAGGCGACGGGTTGGTCTTCCATTGCGCATGTGTGGATTTCAATCCTTCTCTGGCTGTTACTTGTATCAAACGCAGCTGTGGTTTCCCTTTGTGCCTCGTTTCTTTAGGATACATTGGATGGAGAATCTTGCTCTTGCCCTTCATTGCACCGAAGATTTGTGATAAATCTATACCTCATCAAAGTTTTAATTAAGCAATTTGTTTCTGTTGCAAGTTACATTGGGATAATGAAAAGGAGGGCAACGTTTCTTTCCTCCTTTCATTTCATCTTGACTTTCTATGAATTTACATCGAATGAAAGGGTAACAAATAAGGAGAGATCGAGTGTAATCGCTTATCCAGTGGGCTTGTGAATTTTAATGTCACACTCCACACAAAGTTCAGATCAGTATTTTAAACAGTCAATTGAATTGGAACTGCAGAAAACTTTTCCAATGAAAAGAATCATTCATTCTTTCGCAACCTTTTGCTGTGTGAATCATACCGCAATCCATCATCCAGCGTGCTCACCAACTTGGCAACAATATAAGATCCACGAATTTTCTTTCGCAATCACAGCGTCTGCACATACCCATCTGTGGTGTGCCCAGTGCCATTTATGTCTCCAAGCCACAGCACATCTCTTGTTCATCAGTTTATGAGCCTAGTTCCTGATCTCTCTGATCAGTTTGAGAAACCTTTTCTATCACTTCATCCCATCCCCTCAATAAAATAAGGCGTTACATCAAATGATATAGGATTGGAAGTCGGCCATTCAGCCCATCGAGCTTCTCCACCATTCAACGAACTCATGGATGATCTGATAATCTTCAACTCCATTCTCCTGCCTCACCTCGATAATGCTTCATCGACTTTCTGGTTAAATATCTGTCTGGCACAGTTTGGAAATACACAACAACTCCGCCTCAACAACAATTTTAGGAAAGAGTTTTTCAGAATCATTGGGTCCTGAGCAAAGAAATTCCTCCTCATTTCTGAATTAAATAGGCAATATCTAATTCTGAGTTCATGTCCTCTGGTGCTCTCCTCATACCAGAGGGCAAACCACCTGACCGTATCTACCCTGTCAAGATCCCACGAATATTAAACGTTTATTATGTGATTATAGAGCTCAATTTTATACAGGGATGGCACCATGTTTGTAAATCTCTGCTGTCCCTTATACCGTCCTTACATATTATTAAGGCAGGTGGAGAAATTTATGTGAGGCAACGGTTGAAATTTCAAGCACAAACGAGAATTGGAACTTGTAATCAGCTAGCGATTGGAATCAGATTGGTCCACACAACAACGTAATAGAGTAATTATAAATCTGACAAATAAGAACCTAATAATATTTCATTGACATTCAATGGCTTTACTGTAACCTAGTTCCCCTGTGTAATCGTCCACAGAGTTGGAATTTGGGAAAAACGGATTGAGACCGGCTCTATAAACACTTTCAACAACAAAAACATGCCCGTTGGTAGACAGTTTTGCATTGTAAACTCAACTCATTGCTACGTGAATCCTACATCATTTGCCAGGTACAAATGAGATGTGGAACAGGACTCTCTCCATTTGCCGAGATGGGTGTGACTTCAACAACACTTAAGGAACTGGACACCATCCACGACAATGCAGTCACTTGATTGTACCCGATTCAATACCTGAATATTTATTCCGTTCACCGTTAAAGCACAATAGCTGCAGAGTGCACCAACTACACGATGCACTGGAGTAAGTCATCCGAAAATGTTTGACCGAACCTTCAAATCTGAACAGCTGTACTGACTAACAGGACAAGGTTGGAACTTGCAACGAAACGCCACCATTTGCAAGTTCCCCTCCAAGGCGAATAGCAGCCTGACTTTGAAAGGAATCAATGATAAACTCATTGAGTGGTGAATCAGTCTTGATGGGCAAAGTTGCATACTTCAGCCCTCCATCTTTAATCTATAAACAATAAATGTTAATTAATACAGTGACCAGACTTGTGCTCAGACCTTTAGCTATTCCCTAAACTGGTGTTTGCTAATGTTCTACTAGCTGCAACAGTCTATGGTCAACAACAGAAAAATCCAAAATCCCTCTCAATCAACTTATTCCCTTCAAGATGAAAGTGGTGCTGGAGAAGCACAGCAAGTCCGTCAGCATGTGAGGTAAAATCAACGTTTCGGGCAAAAGCCCTTCATCAGGAATGAGACAGGCAGCGTATGGGGTGGAGAGATAAATGGGAGGTCGTGGATCTGGGGAGAAGGTCGCTGAGTGTGCAGTAGGTGGATAGAGGTGGGTGTTGACGGTGATATGTCAGAGAGGAAAATGGAATGGAAAGGTGGGAATGAAAATACACAGGTAGGTCAGGTCAGCAGGACGGTGCTGAGCTGGAAGGTTAGCACTGGTGTAAGATGAGGGAGTGGGAATGAGGAAACTGATGAAATCCACATTGATGCCATGGGGTTCAAGGGTCCAGAGGAAGAAAATGAGGCGTTCTTCCTCCAGGCGTTGGGTAGTGAGGGAGTGGCAATGGAGGTGGCTCAGGAACTGCATTTCCTCAGGAGAGTGGGAGGCGAAGTTGAAATGTTTGGCCAAAGGGCAGTGGAGTTGATTCTTACAGGTATCCTGGAGATGTTCTCTGAAATGCTCTGTCAGAAGATATGCGGTCTCCCCAATTTAGAGGTGACCGCATCTAGAACAGCAGGTACAACAAATGACATCTATGGAAGTATAGGTGAACCTTTGATGGATATAGAAGGCTCCACTTGAGCCTTGGACAGAGGTGAGGGGTGCGATATGGGTGCAGGTTTTACAATTCTTGCGGTGGCAGAGGAAGGTGCTTGGAGGGACTGGTGGGTCATTTGAGGGCGTGGACTTGACTAGGTAGTCGCGGAGGGAAAGGTCTTTGAGGAAAACGAATGGGTTTGGGGAGGGAAATATATCCTGGTCGTGGGGTCAATTTAGAGGGAGTGAAAATGTCGGCGGATGATGTGATTTTTGCGGAGGTTGGTGGAATGGAAGTTGAGGACCTTCCTCCGTCCTTGATCTGTCCTTGTTGTGTTTGGAGATATAGGGTTCATGGATGGACGTGCAGGACATGGATAAAATGCGTTAGAGGGCATCTTAAACCACATGAGAGGGAAAGTTCCGTTCTTTAAAGAAGAAGACCATCTGCTGTGTTCTGTTGTGGAACTGGTCCTCTTGGAGAAGATGCAGCAGAGGCAGAGGAGTTGGTAACACAGGATAACATTGGTGCAGTAGGTGCAGTGGGAGGAGTTGAAATCCAGACAGCTGTGGCAGTCAGTGGGTTTCTAAAAAATATCAGTAACACTGACTTCCAGGGATATTTTTCACTCCCTACCCCTATCCACTTTCCACAAAGTCCATTCCCTCCATGACTACCTAGTCAAGTCCACGCCCTCAAATGACCCACGCTCCCCTCCCGGCACCTTCCTCTGCCGCCACAGGAATTGTAACACCTGCGCCCACACACCCACACTTCTGCCCACTGCCCCAAATAAGCCTTCCACATCCATCAAATATTCACCTGCACTTCCACACTTGCCATTTATTGCATCCGTTGCTCCTGATGCAGTTTCCTCTACAGTGGGGCCACAGGACACTTTCTCGGAGAGCGTTTCAGAGAACATCTCCAGGACCCCGGCAACAATCAACACCAATGCCCCGTGACCGAACACTTCAACTCCCCCCGCCACTCTCCCGAGGACATGCAGGTCCTGGGCCTCCTCCACCGCCATTCCCTCACCACCAGACGCCTAGAGGAAGAACGTCTCATCTTCTGCCTCATGACACTTAACCCCATGTCATCAATGTGGATTTCACCAGTTTCCTCATTTCCATTCAGTTCCCATCTTACCCGAGTTCCAACCTTCCAGCTTGGCACCATCCTACTGACCCTGTCCCACCTGTCTATCTTCCTTCCCACCTATCCACTCCAACCTCTTCTCCGAACTAACACTCTTATCCCCATCTCCATCCACCTATTGCTGTCTCAGCTAAATTCTCCCAAACCCCACTGCACCCATTTATCTCCCTAACCTCGAGGCTCCAAGCCCTATTCCTGATGAAGGCCTTTTGCCCCAAACGTCATTTTTTGTCTGCAACTCAGATGCTGCCTGACCTGTTGTGCTTCTTCAGCACCACTTAACTCTTGACTCTGATCTCCAGCATCTACAGTACAACTTATTCCCCTGTCCATTGATCTTCAGCGATCATGAATGTCCATTTCAAGATCACTTTGTCTGTCTACACCACACAAAATACTCATTGCTATTGTTTCTTCTCCCCAATTTCGTCTTAATTCAATGCAATTCGCAATTCTTCCTTTCCATCTTATTGATACATCCCTGCAGTCTCTGACATTCTTCGTCATAGTCAACTACACGACCAATTATTGAATCATTAGCAAACAGCTGAATCATAGCTCCTACAACTAAGTCTAAATCATTGATCGACATCAAAAAACAGTGGAACTCCACTGGAAACACGCATACAGACATGGTTCATTGCTGGTTGGGGTTAACAGCTGCGATAACAGCAGAATCTAACTCCTGCTGTCATTTGTAAACTTGCTGTTCACTCTGTCAGTTGTTCTCCGGAGTGATCACTTCTCACATATGGGTATGGTGAGTGACCTATGCGCATTCTGACTGAGCAAGTGAGTTTACACCTCAGCGGGTAATGAAATCCCTTCCCGCAGTCATCCCATGGCCCTGACTTCTTGGCGTTGCGGGTATACTTTTGTCTATTTAGTTTGACAAACTCTTGAATTCGAGTCCACACAGACACGATTCCCATTTCCCCCGTATTCCATGAATTTTTATGCTTCCTTATTCTCCCTCGGAAATGTGTTTTAATTGGTCTGAAGACCATTAGTTCTTCATTCATAATTCACCTTAAACTGAGTCAGAGGGTATTTATGGGTGAACCACATTGTTGTGGGTCAGGAGTCACATGTTGACAGGACTCGTTATGGTCAGCAGATTTCCCTTTTGAAACGACATGAATGAATGAGGTTTCAGCATATTAAAGTAATTGTCTCTGTTCCTGAGATTGGGTTCAATTTCCAGATTTTATTCATCGAATTTAAATAACAGCAGCTGCCACGTCCCAGTCTTCAAATTTTACTAGCCCAATAGATCGCCACTGCACTAACAACTCCTTGCTGCATTTCTCCATTCAAAGAATGATATTGTCAATTTAGATTATCCCAGATGGAGAGCGAATGCTACGCGTTCCTGTGTTGGAATGGAAGCAATGTATGCTGGATTGGAGTGTTTACTGGAGTAAGAGACTGATGTGGAGACGCTTTGAGCAAAAGCAGTTGTTACTGCCAAAATAACAAAATACCGCTTTGTTAAGGAAAATCTCTTAGAATGCCTTCAATACGGTGACCTCCCACTAAAGACTTCTCTGAGACAATTCTCAGTGCAGGTTAATGCTGCCTCTGAATCTTAATAATATAATAAATTGAGATCAATATGCCTTCTACCCCGCCTTTGACCAGGATCACTCCCAGCCTCTGCATTTCACGCGCTTGGATAAACAGCCAAAGCCTTTTCCCTGGGGTCGGAGAGTCCAGAACTAGAGGGCATAGATTTAGGTTGAGAATGGAAGGGTGTAAAAGAGACCTAAGGGGCTACTTTTTCACACAGAGGGTGGTGCATGTATGGAACGAGCTGCGAGAGGAAGTGGTGGAGACTGGTACAATTGTAACATTTCAAAGCCATTTGGAAAGGTATATGAATAGGAATGGTTTGCAGGGATATGGGCCGGGTGCTGGCAGGTGGTTCTAGATTGGGTTGGGATATCTGGTCGGCATGGACGTGTTGGACCAAAGAGTCTGTGTCCATGCTGTACATCTCTATACCTCTATGACTCTATGACAGGGCCTTTACCAATCATGTCACTGGTGCCACAGAATAGCTTTAGGTGCTCATTTCCAACCCCACTTCCGGTTTGGTATTCGTGGCTCCGCCACAAAGTTTGTCTGATTCCGGTTCTAGGAACTGGGGTTATGTCACTGACTGCAGCAGTGGGTACTTCCTTGTGTGGGCAAGTTGGTGAAGAAACTGTTATTAACACATTGTTATTGCAACAAACATTGCACCAATATCCCGCACTATCCCCTGAACCTTTTTTTTTCAAGAAATCTATCAAACTCAGTCTTCAACATGCAGTCCTCGATGGAACCACCACAGTGTCTGGGGATATTGAATTTAAAGATTCAGCTAATTCTGAATTCCCACATGTCTGCCATCGCTCGCCGAATATTCCTGTTGTGCATCTGTGACTCTTCCTCACATATCCTCTGTCACTGTAAATGTTGCTGTTTTTAAACACGTGTCTCTGCATGACTCAGTGATGGTTTGAATGTTAAAGTATTCTGCATTGTGGCCGCAGGAAGCTCGTTCCAATCCGAATCACAGCATTTTACTCCTTGTGATTAATGCTGAAGAAACACAGAAAGGATTTAGTTGATTTTACATGAAAGCATTCTCAGAGATTATGAATATTTTTCCATCAAACCCCCCTCTCTCTCTCACATCTCTGCGAGTCATATATCAGGATTCAGACTCACCCATTCTCGGTGATTCCCTCCCTCCCGCAATCAATTACCTCCTTTAAGTTTCCCCTCCCATTTCCCTTACAATTACTTTCACGTTGATCTCGTTCAGCCTGTGCTGCCGTGCTCACTGTTGCTGGGTGACCAATCCCAATTCTCACCATCGGGACCTTCAAACCAGTTGATTCATTTTGATACCGTGGTTGTGAGATCAATCCACATGTCGCAACTTTTACTGACATGGACCAGCGATTATTGAAACATCAGGCTCAGGAAAAGGGCACAGGACAGCATTGAGGAAAAGAAACTTTATTCAAAGAACACCAGTTTCTATCGACTTCCGTGTAATTTATTTCACTTATTCGTTCGGCTCTAGCGAGACTATTGTGTGTAATTATGCAATTCACATTATAGCAGGGATGTGATAGCACTGGAAGCGATGCAGGGGAGATTTGCCAGGATATTGTTTGGGCTGAAGAAGAGAGATTGGACAAACTGGAGTTGTTTTTCTCAGAGCGGAGGAGATTTTCTTTTTTTTTTGGGGGGGGGGGGGCATGATGAAGATGTATAAAGTACTGAGGGATATGGATAGCATAGACTGAAATACATGTTTCACTTTTATGGAGATTTCGATCACTGGAGGCCATTGATTTAAGGTCAGAGTTGGAAAGATAAGAATGAATGCGTTGAAAAACGTTTTCAAACAGTGAGTGTTTGAAATCTAGAACACAGTGTATGCAAGACTTGGAGAGGCAGAAATCCACATAACTGTCCGAAGTATTCAGATGTGAATTTGTGATTCCAAGACATACAAGGCTATGAGTCAAGTGATTTTAAAAGGAGTTAGGATAGTTAAGCAATTGTTATTGAGCAATACAGATACTCTCTTCCAAGTACAGGTTAGTAATACCTGCCCTTCCATTCTCGACGGGACATGTCAAACGAAGAACTGTGCTATCTGAATCAGCGAGGGGGAGTACTACTGCTCCCGTGGAGACAGATTGACAGTGACAGTGGCTAGCACAGCCTCCAGGGAACCGGGAGTCAGAATGGCAAGTAACTGTTATTAAATCTCAATGCTGCGTTCACTCCGAAACAACAGAAAATCCTTTTTTTAAAAACAAAGAGACTCACCTGATTTATGGATCATGCTTCTCCTGCGGTCTGGCTTTTTGGTCTTGTGTGTAATATCACTTCGGGTGGGTGATGTAATTGCGAGAAGTTACACTTGAGCTCTGGAGTTTTGCATACAGTTCCATTTTGGACTCAGAGGTATAATATTGATGATATCGAGGTCAGATCAAGGTGCAAAAGCTTAAAGACACAGAACAGCAGCTTCTTGTAGGCCGTTATTAGACGTTGAAATGGATTCTCTAACTTCAAAGGATGCTGATCCTGTTTATGTGGATTTTGCCGAATGCACGTCCTGTGCGGAGTAACCTGAAGCCTTGATCTGTCCAAAATGTTGTTTTTCTCATGCTGTGATCTGCATGCCCTTGGTTGCTATGATCTGCCTTTACCAATCGCAAGCAAAGGTTTTCACTGCTCTCAGGTTCATGTGACAATCAATCAATCAAATAAACTCAGTCAATCGAACCACATAGACATTTCCTTATTGTTTGGTGCCAGCACGGCGAAGGTGGGCTGCATGGCCTCACTTTGCATTGTGACATATTTTGTGATTCTGAGTGAAATCAAAACAGAATGTGAGAAGTTATTCACAGGTTATATTGACACAGCCAAAATACATCTGCGCCACAGAGTATCACACAATAATCGTGAAGAATTTTGGAAATCATCCTTTGAGGTGCATGCCACACGCCAGACAGTGTGATTCTGCTATGGTCAGCGCTAACAGAGCGGCCCAGCGGGAGTGTATTGGGCTCATAACCAGGAAATTATTGGATTTAAAACATCCTCTGCTCGTTAAATAATCCACGTTCCAGTGTGTGAACTACCCCCGCCAGTGTTTCTCTTTAACAGAGGTCCATTCTAGGTACTGCATGTTGTTTTAATTCTCACTTCCTTTCTCTCAATGTATCTGAAATGAATATCACTACTGATACACCCGCCAAATTTACACAGGTGAGGAAACACACTTGTGAATGTCTGGAAACTCTTTTCCTGTTCTCTGTCGGTCTGTTCTGATCTGATTCGAAGATCATTTGTCAGAGCTGGGAATAAACTGGTGATGGTGAGATATATCAATTGTAGAGTGTTCTATGTGCATGACGCCTTGCAGTTATTCCCCACGCTGTTTCACACAGAAGTGTCCTCCCGTGAAATGAAAAACCGTGAGTGACATTTGGATCAACTTGTTGGAGACAGCGTTACGATACAGACATAGCTCCGCATTATTAGGACATATATCACCAGCTATGAATAACCACAGAGATATACAAGCGACAGAGATTTGCCATGAACTTGATGGGCTGATCAGCTTCTATCGGCACGTGAGTGACGCCACACGTTGATGCTGCCACTCTTCCTTTCTCAGGAACAGAGTGGCTGATGTTGAAACAATGTCTCATTGTTTATCCTATCTTCCGTGATAGACAGTCTGCAGCCCCGCAGCTCAGGGCCGTGGGGATGGCTCTCAGTGAGAGAGGGTTTCACACGGATTGTCTTCATCTGTGACAGTAGGGGCTCAGCTGTTAACTGCTGCCCGACTGCAGCAAAGAAGCCGATGTCACTGTTACAAAAGTCTTTCTGCAGGATTGCTGTGTGAAGATGGATTCTGAACAGAAAACAGACTGCACAAAGATGCCCTCACACAAAAGAATTACCTGAGGGAAGGGAATTCGCTGTACATTTCTGTCTTTCCCACCAGCTCAACATCTTTATCGCTGTCTCAGATACATGATATTTGGAGGAAGTCCCCAATCAAACTTGCTGATTCCCAGCACTTAATGGAACTGGTTGTGCCGATGAGAGTGAGCTTTAGCGTGTAACCGCGCTTGCCTCTCCTCACACTGCGTGCAGGTGGAGGGAAATAGCTGAATACTCTGCAGATGGAGACAACTTAGTCCAAGTGGAAGGGATAAACAGCACCGTCCCACGAAAAAGGAGACGGAATGAGAAGGCAATATTCTTGAAATACTTTGGTGCGTAGAAATCCGAGAGCACAGTGGAATGTAGTTGGACCTGAGCGACACCTTGCTGGTTTGGTGCTGGAAATGTAAGAGCGTATCGGGCATGATCTTCGCTTAGCAGCTAGTGTTAATACTGGCATGTATGAATGTCTTGCTTCAAGTCGCCATCGAGCCTTGGTTGTTTGATTTCACTTTTGCCCGGTCGTCCGATCAACTATTTGATAAAAAGATGTATATCATTAGGTTTCACCCCTTGAAATACCGTTGAGCTTTGGGGTCAGAAGTGTGATTGTAGTGGGCATGGCACAGTACCACATATGGTGAAAGTGAAATAAGTGTTTCAGGATTCTCACCAACACAATCCCACTCTGAATAAATCCACCATCTGGATGTTCGCACAGTTCTGGGTGTGAAACTTTAGGAAGTGGGGACGTGAAATGATTGGAAACAGCGCTGAACATGTGGATGAGAATGGTGTGGTATATGAGGAATGTCAACAATAAAGGTCATTTAGAAAGTTGCCAAAGGTCTCCTTGGAGAGCAAAAGGCCGAAAGCTGGCCTTGTTCAACCTTTCCAAGACATGAGTGGGTTAGACAGAGGAAATAAGGAAGGGAGAATGCTCCCTCCGCCTGAAAGGATCGAGAACGATTCGGCAGATATTTAAAGTCATTAGTAAAAGAAGAAAAATGTACATGAGGAGAAACGTTTTCACATAGGCAGTGGTTAGGGTCTGTAAACAACTGCCTGACATTGACAAAGACGCAGTTTCAATCGAGTTATTTAAAAACTATTTCGATGTTTATGTTGAAAGTAAAAGTGTGCAGAGTTGCAGTGAGAAGGCAAGAGAATGATACCAAAAGAAAAGCACATTTACCTCTGTGGAGAGCCAGCACACCTAAGGTGGTGTGTGACGCATTTGTGATTCTGAGTGGAATCACAGTTCGACTAACAGAATGTAGGGAGTTAGACCACGGTGATATTGGCAAAGCCGGGACACATCTACACAACAGAATCTGAGCCAGCACGTATATGTCACAGGGAGGATGGCGCTGTCTGAAAATCCTGCAGGGTGTCCTGCGGATCATACTCAGCACACTTCACTATTGTCGGGTCGCCAAGCAGTCTAAGATTCAGGTTCCGGTTTGGCAGGTGGTGTTGGTGCGAATCCCACCGTTGCAATTTCTGCAACAGCTGCAGCGTGTTAAAGTGCCGTGGTCAAAGACAAACAAAAAAGCAGGTCTGCTTCTTGGAGAGTTAACTGCAGCGTGGGAGTGTTCAGACTCTCTCAAAGGGGTCAGTGTCCGTGCTGTCATGACGTGTTCGCCTCCCACACGATAAATCATAGGCTCAAGCAGCTCTACTGCTGCTTTATGTTCCAGGCAAGTTCAGTTTAATGGAACCGAATGGAGACTGTTACTTTATAGAGGTAGAGGTTTATAAGATGAGGTTTGATAAGATGACTTGATAGAGGTTTATAAGATGATCAGAGGAATAGATAGAGTCGACAGTCAGAAACGTTTTCCCCGGGTACAACAGAGTGTTACAAGGGGACATAAATTTATGGTGAATGGTGGAAGGTATAGGGGAGATGTCAGGGGTGGGTTCTTTACCCAGAGAGTGGTGGGGGCATGGAATACGCTGCCTGTGGGAGTGGTAGAGTCAGAATCATTCGTGACCTTTAAGCGGCAATCGGATAGGTACATAGATGGGTGCTTAAGCTAGGACAAATGTTCTGCACAACATCGTGGGCCGAAGGGCCTGTTCTGTGCTGTATTGTTCTATGTTCTATGTTCTATGTTCATGGCTGTTGTGAAACAAAGTCCTGCAGTGACTCGACTGGTCGTTATTTGATGATCTGGCGAATGGGAAAATAATTGCGATGTCATATATTCTTAACTTTCTCTCATTTCCTTAATTTCTGTCCTGGAGATATTGGAAGGGAAATGTAATCTAATCGAGACTGTGATTGGTGGAATTCACTTTATATGGACCATTCTTATTTTGTTCTTTCTTTCTCTCCTTTCAGCATTGTCTGGGAAGTGGTGGTGCACTAAGGTTCGAATATGTTTGAAAGAGTAGTTTAGGATTTCCCTGCTGTTAGTTGTGAGATTAGTTTATGGCTCATGCCCTCGGACTGTCTCACATTTAGCATTCATGCTTCGCTGTGTCTGAAAATGCATTTGGTTTGCCAGTTTTGTTTGTGTTCGCGTTAAATGCTTTCTGTTTCGCGATTCGCTCAATACATTACGAGGTACCAGGGTTTCTGAGGTAACTTCCAGCTGCAAAAATCCTCAATTGAGGATCTGGGAATATTTCATTGAGTATAGTCAGTCGGGGCAAAAGTAAGGAAGTTTTTTGGGTCGACAGTGTTTCATAATACTACCTTTCCCGTGAGCAGTCGAACAGACTAAACTATTGCGCCACAGCGAGCGATGGCAAGCAAGGAAAATTAGGAATTGTTTGGGCACAAGAATTCTTTCGAGGGAATACGAAAGATGGGAAGGGGGATGAATAACATTTCTGAGACAGAAATTGAAATAGGAGTGGCCAAGAATGGATGTTCTGAGAGAAATGCGAAACAGGAAGGGGAAAGATTTGGCAAAACTGTTGGCAGGATAGGAGTTCTGAGGCTGAATGGAAATATAGGTTTGAGAGGGGATGGGAGTTCTGAGTGGGAATTGGATACATGGGAGTGGGATGAAATAGAAATTCTGAGAGGTAATTGGAAATGGGAGTGGTAGAGAATGGGAATTCTGAAGTGGAATTGGAAATAAAATGTGGGAAAGTATAAGATTCTGTGAAGGCATGGGAAATATGTCTGGGCTTGGTGGATGAGCAACGGGAATGCAGGTGTATAGATGGGGGAGACGGCTCTGGGTTGTCTGTTCTTCAGAGGGTTGATGTGGACTCAAAAGGTCAAAAGGCCTACTTCGATAATTTCCCAAATCTCTGATTATCAATCTCTGCCCCAGCTCCGTTCTTCCACTGCAGAAACCTCGTCAATGCCTTTCTTTCTTCGAAGCTTGACGATTGCATTATACTACCTGTCCTATTCCAGAAAGCCGGTTTGTGAAGGATAGAACCAATCATTGCACCACTTAAGTTAATGTACATGGTTATACATTGCAGGCAAGGGATTTCTATTCCTTTAATTACAGTCTTTGAGAATTTCAATTTTAATGGCTCCATTAATGGAAGAGCCTTCAGTTACTAAGACAGTGACCTCTTTAATTCCTTCCCTGAACTTTGCCTCTGTCTATGTCGCTTTCCTCCTTCTATACACTCAAACTGTATGAAATATTTCATATCTACACTTGGATCTCTATGAGGCTCAGTAATATGTTTTATTCTATTTCTGTGGAGCGACTTGGCTTGTTTTATCACATGAAAGATTTGTTGGAAATGCACATTTTTAAAGAGATAACAGGCGACTGCAAAATAAAATGGTCATAGTAAATTTAAAAAGTGATGACTATGCTTGAAAAATCGCAAATTTAAGATGTGCAGATATGATGGGTGTGTACATGCACTTCTTTAAAAATCACTATTTGAAAAGGTATCATCCATAAGATTTACTGGCACGGAATTAAGGCAGGGATAGAAAACTGGATTTAAACGGAAGGGTGGAAATTTGAAAAAGGACTTGTGGAAGTTCCAGAGTGGTTCACGTTAGTAGTGGTGTCTGGTAGGGTTTGCTTCTCAGAGCAATTTTCTTTTCGGTGTTAATTTAATAATTTTGTTATGTGTCAAGAATGTGGCATTGAAAATCAGAATATTGTAAAATAAAAAGTATGATTAGTGTTTTGGACTGGTTAAGAAAGCTGTAAGGAGGTTTGTGAAGAAGCAGAAATTGTTTAAAGATGACAGGTAGAATTGTGTATACGGGTGCGTGTGTGACAATAGACAATAGGTGCAGGAGTCGGCCATTCTGCCCTTCGAGCCTGCACCACCATTCCATATGATCATGGCTGATCATCCTTAATCGGTATCCTGTCCCTGCCTTATCTCCCTAACCCTTGTTTCCACTCTCCTTGAGAGCTCTATCCATTTTTTTCTTCAATGAATCCAGAGACTGGGCCTCAAATGCCCTCTGGGGCAGAGCATACCACACTGGCACCAACTCTCTGAGTGAAGAGGTTTCTCCTCATCTCTGACCTAAATGGTCTATCCCGTATTTTTAAGCTGTGTCCTCTGGTTAGGCACTGACCCATCAGCGGAAACATGTTTCCTTCCTCCAGAGTGTCCAATCCTTTAATAACCCTTTATGTGTGTGGTAGTTTATTTGTTCACATTTTAGATTAAAAGTACCAGCAGCAATTGTATTTGAGTGGGAGCAGTCCTGCTGCTTTGTAACAGCAAGTTCATAGGGCAATAAAAGCTTTACCTCATGAGCGAATCGAAATCAAGAACTTAGGAAGTGAGATTGTTCAACCAACCCCCATCCCCCTATAATTCTGGATGGCCTAGTGGTGGTGTCACTCATCCACCTAACCACACATCTTTGGACTGTGGGAGGAAACTGGAGCACCCAGAGGAAACACACATGGGTACAGGAGAAATGTGTGAACTCCACATACAATTGCTAAAGAGAGGAACTGAACCCAAATACGTAGGGCTGTGAGGTAGCAGTGCTAACCACTGAGCCACCATGACACCCAAGGGGAAGTTTAAAATCAATCTCCTTTCTTATCCTTCCTTCTTCCTTTTTTCATAAACTTGGAAAATAATGTCAGACTGGAATTAATGTTTGATTTCTTCTCTGGTTTTTCAGTCTCCTTCTTCAAATGTGCCTGAGTGTACATCAAAGCCTGATGGCCAGTTAATCAGCTCCAGAGTGTGTGCGCATGGCAGACCTAGTCTAAAATCCCACCAAGCATCTGCAGCTGATCTAATCAGCCTGTTTCTGCGACATAGTCAGGAAGGACATTTCAAACATGACCAAGATTCACAGACGTTTCCTCAAGTCATTTGGTGTGCTTCGAAATTCAAATATAATGTGCATTTATTTTTAAAATATAGCATGGCTGAGAGTATAGCACAACACTGAGGAATGGTGATTCTCGAGCCTTTTGTTTTGTGTGAAAGTGAGAATAGCACTTGATTTGGGCTTGCTGTAGGATTCAGTAAGGGTGTTTTGTTATAATTTACTTGTGGGATATGGGCACTGCTGGGTTGCTAGTATTTATTGCCCTTCCATAATTGTCCACAGACCAGTTAAGTATCAAAGAACCACATTGCTGTGGGCCTGGAGTCACATGAGAGCAGACCAGGTCAGGATGTCAGTTTCCTTCCCTGAAGAACATTAGTGAGTCAGATGTTTTTTTCTCACAATCGAGAATGAATTCATGATTTTCATTAGACTCTGAATTCCAGATTTTTCATTTTATTGAATTCGTGGTGGGATGATGACATGAGTTCTGTCACAGAAGGTTTTCCCTCTAGTTTTGCTGAATACTGTGTTGCCACCATCAGGGACGCCGAAAGCCCAGAGTAAGTCAGCATACGTATGCTAGATTGTCTGTTAACATCTAGTTATGTCAGTTTCCTTTGGAATCTCTTGAGTTCAAACAGTAAGAGCTTAATACTGATGCAAGTTTGATTCATTGGTCTGTAACTTCGGTCATGTTGCATCTGTCTAAAGTGGAGAAAGAATGGGACCACTTTTCAGAAACAAATGAGTGCAATGTAAGTATTCAACAAAGAAAAATCAACTCATACTATTTCTGACTCCCCAGCTGTATCCCTTTGCCACACCAACCTCCCATTTGCTATCCTCAGCTGTTACAAACCCTTTATATCTCAGCAGCACATTCCAAAATCGAGTGAACCCAGCATTTACTGACCACAAATCTGTTTCTGTAAAGGTACATGTATCATGCCTCATCATCCATAACGCTCACCAACAGACTTGATAATTCCACCCTATTTTGGTCAGGACTTTCTCCTTATACTCCATAAATGTAAGAACTTCCAAACGTCTGCTGCCTGTATTCTGGAAAGAGCTCTTGTTGTGAAAGCTATCAGTCTGGCCTTAATGACTTTTGCCTCCTAAACTTCTAACTTCTCCAATCTAATTGTCACATTTTTGAAAGTCTTTCATGATGAATCCCTGCCTTACTTTATGACTTTTAGTCTGACATCGTCCTCCAAACTCTTGTGGTTTTAAGTTCCCTGACTGGTGCACCTCTTCCAGAGTTAACCTAAATCCTGGCCATGTATAGTAGCCTCATTGCAGAATTCTTTTCCAAATCCCATTCCTCTCCTGTCCTTCAAATGCATATCTTTTGCAAGCTTTTAGTCTCTAGATTCTTATTTTGGCTTTTTTTCCTCAATATGTTTCTGACCGTAATTGCACTATGCTTATCGATGCTGACTGCCCAGATAGGTCTGTGTGATCGGCTGGTGTGTACGGTGATACTGCACGTCTAATTCGTAGATGTGTATGTCGACACCGTGGCTGCCAAGAGGTCAGTGTGTTCATTACGCAAGGGTTTTGTCAGTGGCATCGCAGTTTGATTAAAGTTGTTGAACAGGGTGTGAGAAGTGTGACCAAGTGTTATGCAGATTTGCATAAATCTCTTATCCACTAATGTAGTGTCAAAATTCAGTTTGTTTTTAATGAGACCTGTTAACATCCACTGGGTGGATCTTCTACAGAAACTAGGTCAGTCCAGAGTGATATTGATATCAGTATCCGTGCACTGAGGGACGAACTTAAAAAGCACGAGACTATTGTGGATAAGCTGAAGAAAAAACAGAAGAAACGTCAAAAGGAGCGATTGAAAGCACAGGAGGTCAGCCTCATCACACAACTAGAGGTGAGATTGAACCCACCACGACGCTGTAGATTTCAGCTGGGGATGTATGGAACATGCGATCTTGAAGAGATTGCAGTTCAGAAAATTTCACATGTTTCCATACTGCGTTCCAAAAACCAAATCAGCATCCATCTCCTTTAATTAAAAATTGTTGGAGTCTATGAAGTTTTCTTCTTGAATCTTAAGGAAAAGTGATCTAGCAGGTTTCCTTTTTCTGTTTTTTTCTCTCTACCACGAATAAGAGTTTATATATTCTGCCTAACGTTCATTCAAACCTAATTCCTCAAATTCCTTTACACAGCGTTTTGTCTTCCTGCTTTCAAGAGCTTCCTTTTTCCAATGGGTTCTTGTATATTCTGATCTTATACTTCCTTCTTCCTGACCAATGTCTCACTATTCTTTAAGAAAACAGCTTTGGGGCCTCTTTTTTGTTAAATGCTGCATATATGAATTGCTGTAATGTTGAATGCTGTGCGCAAGGGTTTGAGAGGAAAATCTGGAATAAATAAAATTGTTTTTGATGACATTCAACCTACTGTGTTTTTTGTTATCCCTGTTAATCCTTCTTAATTTTGTCGTTAACAGATTTTACAGGTAGCTAAAATTAGATTTATTCATTCAGAAACGTATTTGTGGTTTGTCTTGTGCAGTTAGCAAAGTAGTGTCATGCGTACTTCTTTACATCCCAAAGTTTAATGTCATTTTCTCACCATGTTGCTTTCAGTCGTATGATGGGTTAATTAACGCGGCCCAAGCTGAACTCAGTAAAGATCTTGATGTTGCCAGCTCAAGTCAAACCAAAGCACAGATTAACACTCTGTACTCTACTGCCTAATTCCTCAAATTCTTTTACACAGCGTCTTGTCTTCCTGCTTTCTGAGAAGCCAAAGATTAAACCGCTCTCTCTCTTTGCAGAGATACCTTCAGTAATGGATGTTAATTGTATAACCTTATGAAGGGATGCCTCTTGTATTTCTCTTTTATCCCTTAGTGGAACCTTTTTTTCCCAAATTAGTGGATGACTAAATTATTCTTTACTTAAGGAGACCAGCACATTTACAGAGACTTTACAGCAGAGAACGTGCCTTTTGGCCCAACAGGCAAGTGCAGATATTTAGTCTCAATCGGAGTATACTCCCATTTTGTCTCATCCCATCAGTGTATCCTTCTGTATGTTTCTCCCTGAGGTACTTATACAATTTCCCTTTGAACATATTCATGATATTAAACTTAAGCATTCCTGGTACGAGATGTCATGTGGTTCCATGTTGTCATCTTTGTCAGGGGAGAATGTTTTGTTTTGAATTTCTGATTTGAGTCATTAATGTTAACTTCCTGTTCAGGTCAGCATCACAAGTGAAAATATTTCTCCCTGCATGCAGTTTAAGCACCTTCATTTTTAAATTTCTCAATGAAATCTGATTTTAACTGTACTACTTGTAAAGTTAATGGTAGGGCCCTCGGGGGTTTTGCTGAAAAATAGAAAGATATCTCGGGATGCAGGTATATAGTCCCTTGAAAGTGGAGTTTCAAGCAGAAATAGTGGTGAAGAAGTTATTTGGCATGCTTGCTTTCATTGGTCGGAACATTGACTGTCGGTGTTGAGGCAAGTAGACAAGTCCCCTGGGCTGAATGGGATTTATCCAAGGATTCTCTGGGAAGCTAGGGAGGAGATAGCAGAGCCTTTGGCTTTGATATTTGAGTCGTCACTATCTACAGGTTTGGTAACCAGCGCACTGGAGGATTTCAAATGTTGTGCCCTTGATCAAGAAGGATAGTAGAGATGACCCAGTTAATTCTGGACCAATGAGCCTTACTTCTATTGCACGACATGTTTTGGAAAGGATTATTAGAGATTAGATTTATAATCATCTCGCAAATACCACTTTGATATCACATATTCAACATGGTTTCATCAAGGGCAGGTCGTATTTCACAAACTTCACTGATTTTTTGAGAATGCGACCAAGCATGTCTATGAAGGTTGGGCAGTTGACGTGGTATACATAGACCTCAGTAAAGCCTTTGATAAGGTTCCACATGGTAGGCTGTTGGTGAAAATGCAGAGAGATGGAATTGAGTGTGATTTAGGAGGTTGGATGAGAAACTGGCTTTCTGAAGGAAGGCAGTGAGTGGTAGTTCATGGAAAATGTCCAGCCTGGAGTCCGGTTACGAGTGGTGTGCCACAAGGATCTGTTTGGCAACTACTGCAGTTTGTCATTTTTTGTAAATGACTTAGACGCAGGCTTAGGTGGATGGATTAGTAAATTTGCAGACGACTCTAAAGTCGGTGGTGTAATGGACAGTGTGGAGGAATTGCAGGGGGACTTGGATAAACTGCAGAATTCGGCTGAGAGGTGGCAAATGGAGTTCAATGCAGCTAAATGTGAGGTGATGCACTTTGGGAAGAATAACAGAAAAGCAGAGTACTGGGTCAATGGAAAGATTCTTGGTAATGTGGATTTGCAGAGGGATGTTGGAGTCCATGTACATAGATCCCTGAGAGTTGGCACCCAGGTGGATAATACTGTCAAGAAGGCATATGGTGTGTACAGTTTCATTCATAGATGGATTTAGTTCTGGAGCCGCAATATCATGCTGCAACTACACAAAACGCTGGTGCAGCCATACTTGGAATATTTTGTGCAGTTCTGGTGCCCATATTTTGGAAAGGATGTGGAAGCATTGGAAAAGGTGCAGAGGATATTTACAAGGATGTTGCCTGGTCTGGAGCGAAGGTCGTATGAGGAAAGTTTGAGAAACTTGAACCTGTTCTCATTAGCAAGAAGGGTAAGAGGGGATTTGATGGAGATATACAAGATGATCTGAGTCTTCGATAGGGTAGACAGTGAAAGCCTTTTTTCCGAGGATGATGACATCAGTGTGTACATGGGATCGTAACTACAAATTGAGGGGTGATAGATTTAAGACAGATGTCAGAGGCAGGTTCTTTCGTCAGAGAGTGGCTAGGGCGTGGAATTCACCAATGTAGTTAACTCAGCCACATTAGGTCGATTTAAACAGTTCTTTAGTTAAGCACATCGGTGATTTTGGGATAGTGTAGGGGGATGAGCTGAGAATAGTTCACAGGTCGGCGCAACATCAAGGACCGAAGGCCCTGTTCTGCGCTGTATTGTTCTGTGACTATAGTGCTACAAGAGATTTCTACTGTCTTAACCAGAGTGACAGATTTTGTATTGTGGGTTTACGAAATGTCACTGATCTCTACCAAATATGTACGAGGAGAAAGTGAGGACAGCAGATTCTAGAGATCAGAGCTTAAAAATGCGTTGCTGGAAAAGCGCAGCAGGTCAGGCAGCATCAAAAGAGCAGGAGAATCGACGTTTCGGGAATCAGCCCTTCTTCAGGAATCCTGAAGAAGGGCTTATGCCCGAAACGTCGATTCTCCTGCACCCTTGATGCTGCCTGACCTGCTGCGCTTTTCCCGCAATACATTTTTAATCAAACATGTACGAGGTAGAGCCAGGGCAATAATACGATGCTGCAACAGGAGCAGAACAGGTAATTCCATAAAAAACCTTCTCACATATTTTCACCTCCAAAATCGAGAGCCTTCCACAAAAGTACCTCTATATCCCACCACAACACTTTGCCCACAATCGTGGTATCTGGTTATGCACTAGGAGTGCAACCGTCTGTTCAGGAGCCCTGAAACACTTGGTAAAGACTAACATCACCTGACATTGAGAGCCCCACCACATTGCATGCATTTTCTATCGTTTTACCTCTGTTCCTGACTTCCCTTGTTTTTCCTAATGAGCCTGTTCAAAGTTGTTATTAGATACACCTGCACATGCTGTGAATTGAAGCCAGGCCTCTCGGTCCAAGATTCGGGGAATTTTCACCACATCACAAGGCATCGACTCGAACTTTCCTTGTCCCTTAGCCTGTGCGTCACGCCTGAATCAACTCTGCAATTAGGAGGAAGGAGCGGCACTGGAGGACCAAGCAGCGGCCGGTCCTCCAAACAGAGTGAGTGAGGAGCGGTGCCAACGCATTCTCGGGGAGTGAACGCTTCAGGATTGGTCAGAAAGCAAATTGTTTTGCAGGATTGATCATTCTCACTACATAGTGGAGCATAAATCAATGTGAGATTTTAAGTAATAGTTGAGATGTAAATCTGATAACGTATATGTTTCCAATCGATTTTCACAACTCGAGTAAGAAATTTCTTTTCAAACTCTCAGAACGATTGGTAATTTACATACCTGGCCGTTATGGTTGAGCTGGGTTGAGCAGTCTGTTTACACTTTGGAAAAAAGAATTCAAGCATGGACTACTTTCTATACGGTGAGAAAATTCATAAAGCCAAAGTACAAAGGGATCTGGGAGTGCTAGTCGAGGATTCTCTAAAGGTAAACATGCAGGTTGAGTCCGTGATTAAGAAAGCGAATTAGATTAGATTACTTACAGTGTGGAAACAGGCCCTTCAGCCCAACAAGCCCACACCGCCCCGCCGAAGCGCAACCCACCCAATACCCCTACATTTACCCCTTACCTAACACTACGGGCAATTTAGCATGGCGATTCACCTGACCTGCACATCTTTGGACTGTGGGAGGAAACTGGATCACCCGGAGGAAACCCACGCAGACACGGGAAGAACGTGCAAACTCCACACAGTCAGTCGCCTGAATTGAACCCGGGTCTCTGGCGCTGTGAGGCAGCAGTGCTAACCACTGTGCCACCGTGCCGCCCACATTTACCTCAAGAGGGTTGGAATATAAAAGCAGTGATGTGCTACTGAGACTTTATAAAGCTCTGGTTAGGCCCCATGTGGAGTACTGTGTTCAGTTTTGGGCTCCATTCCTCAGGAAGGACATACAGGCACTGGAGCGTGTCCAGCACAGATTCACACGGATGATCCCTGGAATGGTAGGTCTAACATATGAGGAACGGCTGAGGATCCTGGGATTGTATTCATTGGAGCTTAGGAGGTTAAGGGGAGATCTAATAGAAACTTACAAGATAATACATGGCTTGGAAAATGTGGACGCCAGGAAGATGTTTCCGTTCGGCAAGGAGACTAGGACCCGTGGGCACAGCCTTAGAATTAGAGGAGGTCAATATAGAACAGAAATGCAGAGACATTTCTTCAGCCAGAGAGTGGTCGGCCTGTGGAATTCATTGCCGTGGAGTGCAGTGGAGGTCGGGACACTAAATGTCTTCAAGGCAAAGATTGATAAATTCTTGATGTCACAAAGAATTAAGGGTTACGAGGAGAATGCCGGGAAGTGGAGTTGAAATGCCCATCAGCCATGATTAAATGGCGGAGTGGACTCGATGGGCCGAATGGACTTACTTCCACTCCTATGTCTTATGGTCTTATGGTAGACATCTCTATGTCTGTAACTCGAGAGGGCAATTGTTAATGTCTAAGACTTCACCCATGATTCTGTGCGGATATGAACATTCTCTATAAACTCACCGATAACCTGAGACGCATGTGCAGTTTGGTTTCTTTGGAGAGCATGCGCAGTGTCACATTGATCTGGACAGTGAGAGTGTGAGAGAGAGACATGAAGCTGCTTTCTCCTGCAGCGGCGGCAATCGGCTCCAGAGAGCGGCGCCCAGAGCCGGTGTGTGGGAGCCTCGCTGGGAGAAAGGAGCGGAGAGAATTCATAAATCCCGAAAAAAGGTTAAGAAGACCCTCTATTCCCGGGTAAGGAGGTTGTGGTCTCTGATCAGGGAAGCGGCCCAGGGTCACGGCCGCCATTTGTTTGAGGGAAGAGGGAGCGCGGGCCTCAGGACCGCCATCTTGAGAAGGTCAAGGTGCAGGAGGGCGGGGCTATCGGGGTCTGTAGAACAATCAGAGGAAAGGGAAGACCCATTTTTATTGATTAATTCCACGAACACAGCTTCACTGGGTGGTCCCGCAGGAATATGCTCTCTCAGTACTGCTGGGATTTTTCACCCAACCAGAACCAGCAACTCTCCTCCTCTCTCAGCTCCCCTTCTGTCCTCCCTGCAACATCTGTCCCCTGGAACATAGAGCTGCCTGTCCTGTACCTCCCTCAGCTTTGTTCTGTAATACCTGTGATATCCCAGTCCCATATTAGATTACTTCACTAAAGACTTGAATGCACCTGATGGATTTTTCTTAACATCAGCAGTTGTTTAATACTCACTTACAGGTTTTTAATTACATATTTTTTGAAGCATCTAACTCACATTTAATCATTTGCAATCGTGGGATTTGAACCTGTGTCCAGAGAACATTCGCTGGGTTTCTGCATAAATTGCCTCACAATAGTACCACACGGCCATCACTTCGCCTGCCCACATGTTGCTCATCCCAGTGCAAAATGAATCAAAACGCCTTCTTCCTGCTCAATTATTTGATACTGACACCTTCCTGCACGCTGGTGATATCATTCAGTATCTCTCCATGTGGTATCCATCACAGTGTGGGTCTAATTGCTGCCTCTGTCAGGGCCTTTCGCTCTTGCAGCTACTTCAGATCCTGAGCCAACAGAATTCTCCACTCCAGAGAGACGAAGCTGCACAGGCCAGGGATGGAGCTTGGGATTTTCCAGATCTCTGTGTAGCCCTCACTGCATCAGTCTAATTTCCCATTCTGTCCATTCCTCTGTCTCCTGTACGTACTCAGGAAGTTCCTGACTCAATAGACTTCCCAACTGCTGGGTGTCTCATCCATCACCTCATTGAAGATGATTGGTCAGCCAGAAATACGAAGGGCAGGGAGATCTGGAGCCTTCAATAAATCGTACAGCGAGGTAAGATCATTCACAGTGTACAGAGCAGAAAGCAATGAAAGGGCTCCAAACAGTGGCTAATAAAACATGACACAGATACAGTGCTGGAGGGGGAACACATTACAGACACACACCAGACTCAATCACCATCCCTACTTGAAGTATTGTTGTACTCGGACAGCATCGGGAGTGTCACAGTTATCAATCCAGAACTGTGCTGCCTGAATGAACATCAGTACAACAGAGGGGAAAGCAGGCCTCCCACGTGAGGGTGGGAATGCTGCCTGGGAACTTTCTGCTCTGTGTTCCCTCTCCAACATTGTATCTATGCATGTCTCGTGGATCAGTGACTTTAATCGTTCTAACGCCAAAAACAAATCCTGTATCTGTCATCTCCTCCCCTCTCACCAATCCCTTCACATATTCGAAGTCTGCTCCAGTGCAGGCTACCATCCATATCTCAAACTTGCTTCAGTCTTGACAGCATGTCTTGATAGTCTCTCCTCCAATAACTGGAGACGTAGGGTCTGTTTCTGTGCTGCATGAATCTGTGGCTGAATTGGTCCATGCTGCCCAACTTTCCTAAATGTGACAAGTCACGTTTCTCTGCATCTGGCCCATGGCCCTTCAAACCATCTCCTCTCCATATTCCTGCCCAAGTGTCTTTTCCATGTTGTCATTGTACTTGTTTTTACCATTTCCTCTGACAGTCCGTTCCATCTATGCACCATCTTCTGTGGAACATGTTGTTCCTCAGCTGGTTCTTTAAATCTTTGCTCTCTCACCACACACTTATACCATTTAGTTTTGGACTCACCTACCGTTGTCTGTTCACCTTACTTATGGCTCGCATGGTTTTACAAACCTGTTTAAGGTCACCCCGTAGCCTCCTCTGCCCAGGAGAATTATAGATGACAATGTTACAAATATCTCCAATTCATGTACTCAATGCTCTGACCTATGAAGTGTATCAAATGCTGCTTTCACCACGCTGTCCACTTGTGATGCCACCTCCAAGGAACAATGTCACTGCACCCCTTGGTCTCTCTCCTTTCGACCACACTGACTAGGGCCCGACCATTAACTGTGTTAGTCCTCCCTGGTTTGTCTTACCAAAAATCCGTCACCTGAATTAAATTTCATCTTTCACTCCTTGATCTAGTGGCCCCGTTGATTATGACCCCCTCCGATAACTGTAATCCCTGCCCACTATCCAACTAATCCTGGTATCTACAAACATACTAACAGGGACTCCTATATTTTCACTCATATTGTTGATGTAAAAGATGCAAAACAGTGGTCCCAGTACCAGTCTTTATGGCACACCGCTGGTCAGAGGCTTCCATTCTGAACAACAACCCTCTACCAGCACCCTCTGCCTCCCAAGAATTATTTACCTGAACCCCGAGGTGTCTCTGTTTTACAACACTACCGAAGGTCCTGCCATTTATTAAATAGGATCTACCCTTGTTTGTTGTACCAATTTGCATTACCCCACATTTATTCAGATTGAACTCCATCCAAGGTTTTTCAGCCATTTCACCCACACCCTCAAGATCCCTTTGTAATCTTAGCAAACCTTCTTCCCTGTCCACTATTCCACCCTCCAGGCTTCATGGTGCACGTACATGGTGTCAATGGTAAAAATATCTTTGATCATCTTGCCGCAATCTCTTTCCCAGCTTCCCAAATGTCCTGAGATACTCTGGATCAGTCCTGGGGATTGATCTTCCTTTGAGTTTTACAGCCTGCAGCACCTCCACTTCTATAATGTGGACTCATTTCAAAACATAGAGTCATAGAGATGTACAGCATGGAAGCAGACCCTTCGTACCAACTCCTGCATGATGTTTCTAATCCCATTTGCCAGAATTCTGCCAAAATCCCTATAAACCCTTCCTGTTCATATACCCATCCAGACGCCTGTTAAATCTGTACCAGCATCCATTACTTCCTCTGGCAGCTTATTCCATACATGTGCCACCCTCTGTGGGAACCAACTGTCTCTTAGGTCCCTTTTAACAGTTTCACTCACAGTTTAAAGCTATGTCGTGTTGTTTGGACTCCCCAAGTCGAGAGAAAATGTCTTGACTATTTACCTATCGACGCCCATCATGTGTTTAAAAAATGTTATAAGATAACTCCTCAGCCTCCCATGTTCAAGTGAAAATCGCACCAGTTAATTAAGTATTTCCCTGTAGCTTAAACCCTTCACCCCTGGCAACATCCTTGCTCAATTTTTCTGAACCTTTTCAAGTTCCACAGCATCCTTCCGATGGCACTGAGACCAGAATTGCACACAGTATTCCAGAAGTGGTCAAGCCAAACACTGTTTAGTTCTCAGAGCTCCTCAGACTTAATCCACAGTAAGTTCCAAAGTGAAATATTTGTTTCAGATCTTTTGGTTTCACACACCGTTGGCTTAGTATATCATTATGGATACTGGTTTTGGCCCTCGCTATTCTTTTGCTCTTAACACATGTGTGAACTTTCTTTGGATTCTCCTTAACCTTATCTGTCAAAGCTATCTCACGACATGTTTTGCATTCCTGCTTTCTATCCAAAGTGTATTCGTGCAGCCCCTATGCTCCTCAGGGATTCCCTTGATCAAGCTGGCTCTCCCTGACATGTGCCCTCTTCTTCTTCACCAGAGCATGAACAGTCAGCCAGTGTTTCCTAATTCTGTCAGCATCGAGCCGCACACAAACGGGAACATGCATTTTATCTCCCATTTAAAATATTCCTACTTGCTAGACTTCCCTTTACCTGCAAATGGCTTCCACTTTTAAAAATCATCATGTCTAATACCATCAAGACTGGTCTTGCTCCATTTTCTAACTTTAACTTGTGGACCAGGCCTGTGATTTACCAAAGCTATTTCCAAACTAATTGTGGTGACTTCCCAAATTGCTCCCCCACTAACACCTCAGTCCTGCTCACTGATTTATTTACCAAGGGGCGGGCAGCTTTAGCCCCATTCTCCAGTTGGGCCGTTTACAAATTGACTGGGAGATTCTGGAATGCACTTAACAAATCCTTTCCATCCAAATGTTTTTTTTACGGTAGCAATCCCAGTCCAGGTTTGGAAAGGTTGAAATCCCTACGATTTCAACTCTCTTATTCTAACACATATCTCAGATCTCCTGACAGATTTGCTGCTCCATCTCCCACTGACTACCGCTATAGTATAATTGCAGTACAATCATAGCAAACTGATGAACTTTTTTTTCTCAGTTCCACTAGTATTGTTTAACTGGGTGATTCCGCGTGAATATTCTCTCTGAGCACTGCTGTGATGTTTCCCCCAATCAAACCCATCACCGCTGCTCTTCTCCTGCTTCCTGTTCAATATGTCCCATAGCATCTATTCCATGGAACAATGAGCTGTTGCCAGTCCATCTGTTGTGCAATTCTACAATACCTATTATATCCCATTCCCAGGACCCCACCCGTGCCCTGGGATCATCTGCCTTAACTGTTGAGGGCCCCACAGCCCTGCCAGACTAGTTTAAATCTTCTCGAGCAGCTCCAGCAACTCACCCCATCAGCAAAAGTGTCACCCTTCCGCTCCCAGTTCAGGTGCCTTCCCCACCCAGTCTATCTGTGCTGACACCTTCAGGGATCAATGGACTTGGACACTAAGACCCCTGTGTTCCTCAATACTCCACAAGGACTTCTGTTCATTCTGTCTATCCTTCGCTTATCTTACCTTCCACAGGATTTGACCTCACACTGATCATAAGTAAATCACATCTGAGGTTACCCTGCTCAGTTTATCATCTGATCGATTTAGACAGGAGCCTGAGACCAACCTCCTGACTGTGAACAACATCCTCACCATTTATGTCATCTGCATTTTTAGATTAGATTACTTACAGTGTGGAAACAGGCTCTTCGGAAACGTGCAAACTCCACACAGTCAGTCGCCTGAGGCGGGAATTGAACACGGGTCTCTGGCGCTGTGAGGCAGCAGTGCTAACCACTGTGCCACCGTGCAAACCTACTAATGGTACCTTCTGCTTTCACATCCAAGTCATTAATGTACATAATAACCAGCAATGGCTCCTGCACAGTTCCCCATGGTACACCGGCTGGTGAAAGGCTTCCAAATACAAAAACAGGCCTCCACCAGTTGCGGATCCAATTTGCCAACTTGCGTTGGATTCCATAGTCTCTTCCCTTTTGGACCAGCCTTCCATGTGGGACATTGTCCAAGACCTTACTGACCTCCATGTAACCCATATCATCGGCACTGCTCTCCTCAATATTTTGAGAGGCCATTTCAAAAAATTCAACTGAATTTCTGAGGCGGCATCTTCCTCGACCAAATCCGAGATGATGCAGCCAAGTTGATCCCTGCCTTTCCAAGTGTTGATTCATCCTATCCTTCAGAATTGTTCCCAATAATGTCCCTCCCACTGATGTCAGATTATCTGTTCCGTAATTACCTGGCCTATCCCTGCTTCCCTTCTTGAACAACTGAACCAAACGAACCATCCTCCAGTCATTCTGCACTTCACCTGTGGCCCGCAAAGTATTAGATATATCCTCCAGGGCCCCAGCAATCTCCTCCCTTACCTCCCACAGTAGCATGGGTTGCATTTCATTGAGCACTGGGGATTCCTCCGCCTTTATGCCTGTTAAAACTTTTAATGCCTCCTCCTGATTGATCTTAACGTGTTCCAAAACCTCACCATCCAAACTGAAATCCCCAGCTACAATGCCTTTCTCCTGTGTGAATACAGATGGGAAGTATTCGTTGAAGACCTCACCTACTTCCTCTGGATCCATGCACAGATTGTCCCTTTGGTGTCTAACAGGCCTCACTCTTTCACTCTGACTCTGACCTTGTGACTTTTCCATAGCACTGTCTGCCAAGGATATTTCATTACCATTGTTTGACCCTCTTTTCTAAGGACCCCCTTGTCCTCTCCGTACTTGTAAAGGGCTTCACCTGTGCTTATTGCACTGTATTTCATTATCAAACTCACAATATCACTTGATCAGTATTTGCTGAACTTGCTGCCTTTGCCATTTACTCTTCAAGGAACACACTGGCCATGGATCCTCATTGCATCACTTTAAAATTCTCCAACTTTGCAAGTTTAGCCCCAACTGCTGGCATTTCCTCCCAGTCTCTGTTTGTCAGATCCTGTCGAATGATAGCAGTAATAACAGGAGACTCCGTTGTGAAGGGGACAGACAGAAGAATGTGTGGCTGCAGAACCAGGATGGTGTGCTGCCTCCCGGGTAACAGTGTTAAGGATGTCTCTGAGCGGTTACAGAACATTCTGAAGGTAGAGAGTGAACAGCCAGGGGTCATTGTGCACATCGGTCTACATGAGAGAGGTAGACAAAGAGAATGGGCTCCTGTGAAATGAGTATCACGCGTTAGGTAAGAAGGTAAAAAGCTGACTTCAAGGATAGTGGTCTTCAGATTACTCCCAGTGCAACTCACCAGTGGATATAGAAATAGAAAGATAGTTCGGATGGATGTGTGGCTGAGGAGCTGCTGCAGGGGCAAGGGTTTTCAGTTCTTGGATCATTGGGAGCTCTTCTGGGTTAGAGGTGACCTGGACAAGGGGACGGGATAGACTTGAACCAGAGGGTCACCAGTATCACTGCGGGGAGATTTGGTAGTGTTACTCTGAAATGTATAAACTAGTTAGGCAGGAGTTTGGGACTCTTAATAAGAAAGGGAACATTGAAAAGTCAGGGGAAAATACATTAGCTGTCAAGAGCAAGTTTCCTATTCAGGATATCCAGGGGCACAGTTAAGGGAGAGAAAAGACACTTTGTTTAAAGGGCATACATTTCAACACACGAGGCCTGACTGTTAAGGCAGATGAGCTCAGAGCATGGATTAGCTCTGGGGATTGGGATATTATAGCCATAATAGAAACATGGCTGAGAGAAGGGCAGGACTGGCAACTCAATGTCCCAGGATACAGAAGCTACAGGCGTGACAGAGGGACAACCAAGTGAGGAAGTTGAGTTGTCCTTTTGATAAGGGAGGACGTCAAAACAGTGCTTAGAGAGGATACTCTTTAGGGGTCATCAAATGAGGACATATGGTGAGAATTTAGAAACAAAGAGGGGATGGTCAGTCTACTAGGATGGTGTTCTAGACCCTCAAATAGCCAGCGAGTACTAGAGGAGCAGATGTATAAAGAGATTGCAGGTACCTATAGAAATAATAGAATAGTGCTGTTTGGAGATTTTAACTTCCATTGTATTGTCTGGGACACTCAGAGTGTAAAAGGCCCGTATCGGGTGGAATTTGTTCAATGTGTCCAAAAAGGTTTCCGAGATCAACATATAGAGGGTCCCACTCTACTCAGGGGGGAGCAACCCTAAACCTTCCCTCAGAAACCGAAGTCGGGCAAGTGATTGAATTGTCAGTTGAAGAGTACTTTGGGTCCAGTGACCACAACTGTCTTCGTATTAACATAGTTATGGAAAAACATCAGACAGCTCCACAGATTAATGTCTTAAACTGGAGCAGGGGCAGGTTTGGGGTCATTAGGCAGGATCGAGCAGGGGTCGATTGAGTGAATTAAAAATCACACAACACCGGGTTATAGTCCAACATGTTTATTTCAAAACACTAGCTTTCAAAGCGCAGGTGATCATCCCAAAAGATAAAATTAGCACTAAATTTGTTTGATATTACATTCCATGACACTACTACACTGTTGCCATAAATTCTATGTCTTATGATTGGGCTCCACAACCACCTGATGAGGAAGCTGCGCTCTAAAACCTAGTACCTCCAAATAAACCTATTGGACTGGAAGCTGGTGATGTGTAATTCCTAACTTTCCCCACCCCCGTCCAACACAGGCTCCTCCACATCATGCTCCCATCAACTGGGTGAGTCTGTTTGAAAGAAAAGGAATGGCTGACAAATGGGAGGCTTTTGAAAGTGTGTTGTCAAGAATCCAGGGTCAGGGTGTCCCTGCTAGAGTTAAGGGAAAAGCTGGCAGGTTTAGTGATCCTTGGCTCATGAGGGATATTGAGGCTCTGTTCAAGAAAAAAGAAAACAGCATACATTTTCTTCAATGTTTCTGTATCAACGTAACCTCTTCCAGTCCTAAAGACACGATCATTTGCTGGAGACTTGACAATCCTTTCAGGACCCTGCAGCACTCCCGATCTGCGAACACAATGAAAGCCTGTGACTCGCCCAATCCAGTTCCGACAAGATTCACTATCTGTGTGACATCCTCCTGTCGCCAGCATCCACCCTATCAATGTAAGCTCCCCCTGTATCGCCATGCATTTACTCATCTCCATAACCTTCTCCAGCTCTTACACCCCTATCGTGTTAATGTCCACTACAAACCTTCTCACTTTGACCAAACTGGAGGAGGTTACTTATGCTTCCTTATCTGTGAAACTGTCTCCAACCAAAATTGCTGTCCTTCTGGAAAATCCGTCAGATTCCACACCCTCCAACTCTAAATAATCTGCCGAAGTAAACCTTCCTATATATATGAACATCTTCAGTCACGACTACCCTCCATATCTTTGTTTGGTCCTCCAGTCTATACAACCCACTTTTTCTCTGTCATCTGTTCCATTCACCGCACTCTGAGGAAAAAAGCTTCTTGCTATCCACCCTGTCTGTACATTCCATGATTATGTAGACCTCAATCAGGTCCCCAGTCAACCTTTGTCTTTCTAATGAAAATAATCCGAATCTATTCAAACTTCCTAAATAACGAGCCCCCTCCATACCAGACAAAATCCTGGTGAACCTCCTCTGCACCCTTTCCAAAGCATCCACATCCTTTTGGTAATGTGGTGAGCAGAACTGCATGTAATATTCCAAATGTGGTCAAAACAAAGTCCAATAAAACTGTAACATGACCTGCAAACTCTTTTACTCAATATCCCATCCAATGAAGGAAATCATGCCGTATGCTGCGTTAACCACTTTACTGGCCTGACTTGTCACCTTCAAGGAACAATGGACCTGAATACTCAGATCTCTCTGTACGTCAGATTTCCCCAGGATTTTTCTATTTAGTTTGGTCTTGAATTGGATCTTCTGAAATGCATCACCTTGCGTTTGCCTGGATTGGACTCCCCATCTGCCATTTCTCTGCCCATCTCTCCCCTGCTGTACACTCTGACAGTCCCCTTCACTATCTGCTACTCCACCAATCTTAGTGTCATCTGCAAACTTGCTAATCAGACAAACTATACCTTCCTCCAAATTATTTACGTATATCACAAACAACAGTGTACCAGCACGGATCCTTGTGGAACTGCACTGGGCATAGTTCTCCATTTTGAGAAATTCGTTTCACTATAATCCATGTGCATGTCCAAAAGTTAAGTAAATGTCCCTAATGTAACTATCTCTACCACCAATGCTGGCAGTGCATTCCACACACCCACCACTCTCTGCGTAATGTACCTACCTCTGACATCTCTCATAAACCTACCTCCAATTACCTCAAACTTATGCCCCATCATAATAGCCATTTTCACAATGGGAAATTTCTCGGGCCACCCACTCTCTGTATGCATCGCATCATCTCATACACCTCAATCAATTCAGCTCTAATCCTTTTCATTCTAATGGGAGAAGGCCTGGCTTCCCCAACATTTCTTCATTAGACTTACCTTCCAATCCAGAAAACATCCCGATAAATCTCTTCTGCGCCCTCTCCAAAGTTTCCACATCTTTTCTATAATGAGGCGACCAGAACATAACACAATATTCCAAGAGTGGACTAACTAGGGCTATATGGAGCTGCAGCCTCACATCACAGGTCTTAAAGTCAATCCCCTTGCTAATGAATGCTAAGACATCACGCGCCTTCTTTAACACCCTTTCAACACGGCTGGCATATGTGAAGGGTATATGGACGTGGAGCCCAAGATTTTTCTGTTACTCCACACCACCAAGAATCTTGCCTTTTACCCAGTAGAGGTTCTCAGCAGAGACCTTCATTCTTAAACCCTCCCTGTTTTGGTACCTTCTTCCAGTCCCCACAAAAGCCATAAACTGTGAAACGTCTTCCAGTCCCTAAAATCCTCCTTACCTCTGTAACCTCCTTTATTAGCGTGACCAGTCAAAATTATCGAAGCCAATTTTAGCCACTTCAATATGACTAATAACTGCAAAATCCTCCAATCCTGATATTCCTCTCTAACGCTGTAACCCCCACCGTCCTCCAGTACATTTCTAGGGAATATTGCAGAGGAAGGAAGAGTTTTAGAATCCGGCTCATGTTACGAGCTAGGAAGGGCTGCAGAACCTGGAGGGTGGTCCAAATATAGGAGGGGATAGGGATACTGCAGGAGGTTAGAGGGAGCGAGATTCATAGAACCTGGAGGATGGGACCGGGAATGGGTTGTGGAACCTGAAGGATATTTTAGTCTGAATGACAGATTTATTTTTGATTAGCATGTTGGGCCGATCTTGATGACCCAATTTTTGGAGATGTTTACCAGAATGTCTGTGCACAGCTTCAGATTGTCAGGCTGGGAGATATGAGTTCAGATGTGAATCTATTTGCCCATTCTGTCTGTGTGCCTGATACTGACCTGGTGCTGCTCTGGGAGAAAGCACTCTCCGTGCATCTGGTAGCCTCCAGATCTACATGGCCGACCAGAGCTCACCTCATCATAGCCTTCATTTAGAATGTGCTTTATTTTTTCATTATTTTCAAGTGGCAGTTTCGTGAGATGCAGGAATTAGGGTTTGGAAAAATGAAACCTTTATCATTGGAAGATGGGAAGCCTTCAAAAATGAGATTACGGCTTTCCAGAGACAGTATAAGGTATTCCTATTAGGATGGAAGGAAATGCTGGGGGTGTAGGGTATGCTGGATGAGTAGAGAGTTAAGCTTTTGGTTAAGAAAAAGAAGGAAAAATTTGTCAGGTCTCCTCCTCTCTCTCTCTCACCCACTCTCTCTCGTACTCTCAAACCCCCTCTCACTCAAACCCCCTCTCTCAAACTCTCTCTCACACCCCCCTCATCCTCCTCTCTCTCTCACCCGTTCTCTCCCGCTCTCTCAAACACCCTCTCTCTCTAAACCCTCTCTCTCTCAACCTCTCTCTCTCAACCCCCTCATCCTCCTCTCTCTCTCACCCTCTCTCTCTCACCCCCTCATCCTCCTCTCTCTCTCACCTGCTCTCTCTCGCTCTCTCAAACCCCCTCTCTCTCTAAAACTCCTCTACCTCACCCTCTCTCTCACCCCCTCATCCTCCTCTCTCTCTCTCTCACCTACTCTCTCTCGCTCTCTCAAATCCCCTCTCTCTCTAAAACCCCTCTCTCTCACCCTCTCTCTCTCACCCCCTCATCCTCCTCTCTCTCTCTCACCAACTCTCTCTCTCTCTCTCAAAGCTCCTCTCTCTCAACCCCTCTCTCTCACCCTCTCTCTCTCACCCCCCTCATCATCCTCTCTCTTTCTCACCCGCGCTCTCTCGCTCTCTCAAACCCCTCTATCTCAACCCCCCTCTCTCACCCTGTCTCTCTCACGCCCCTCATCCTCCTCTCTCTCACCCGCTCTCTCAAGCCCCCTCTCTCTCTAAAACCCCTCTCTCTCACACCCCCTCTCTCACCCCCCTCATCCTCCTCTCTCTCTCGCACCCGCAATCTCACGCTCTCTCAAACCCCATCTCTCTCTCAACCACTCTCTCTCTCACCCTCGCTCTCTCCCCCCACATCCTCCTCTCTCTCCCTCACCCGTGCTCTCTCGCTCTCTCAAACCCCATCTCTCTCTCAACCCCTCTCTCTCACCCTCGCTCTCTCACCCCCTCATTCTCCTCTCACTCTCACCCGCTCTCTCGATCCCTCAAAGCCCCCCTCTCTCGAAAACCCCTCTCTCTCACCCTCTCTCTCTCACCCCCCCATCCTCCTCTCTCTCACCCGCTCTCTCTCGCTCTCTCAAACCCCCTCTCTCTCTCAACCCCTCTATCTCACCCCCTCTCTCTCACCCCCCTCCTCCTCTCTCTCTCTCATCCGCTCTTTCTCGCTCTCTCAAACCCCATCTCTCTCTCAACCCCTCTCTCTCTCACCCTCGCTCTCTCCCCTCTCATCCTCCTCTCTCTCCCTCACCCGTGCTCTCTCGCTCTCTCAAACCCCATCTCTCTCTCAACCCCTCTCTCTCACCCTCTCTCTCACCCCCCTCATCCTCCTCTCTCTCTCACCCGCTCTCTCTCACTCTCTCAAACCCCCTCTCTCTCTAAAACCCCTCTCTAGCACCCTCTCTCTCTCTCACCCCTCTCATCCTCCTCTCTCTCTCTCATCCACTCTCTCTCACTCTCTCAAACCCCGTCTCTCTCTATAACCCCTCTCTCTCACCCACCTCCTCTTCCTCTCTCACTCTCACCCGCTCTCTCTCGCTCTCTTAAACCCCCTCTCTCTCTCAACCCCTCTCTCTCACCCTCTCTCACCCCACTCATTCTCCTCCCTTTCTCTCACCCGCTCTCTCTTGCTCTCTCAAACACCTTTTCTCACACTCTCTCTCACCCCCCTCATCCTCGTCTCTCTCTCTCTCACCCGCGCTCTCTCGCTCTCTCAAAACCACTCTCTCTCTAAACCCCTCTCTCTCACCCTCTCTCTCTCACCCCCTCCTCCTCCTCTCTCTCTCAACCCCTCTCTCTCACCCTCTTTCTCTCACCCCCCTCATTCTCCTCTCTCTCTCTCACCCGCTCTCTCTCGCTCTCTCAAACCCCCTCTCTCTCTCTCAACCCCTCTCTCTCACCCCTCTCTCTCACGCCCCTCATCCTCCTCTCTCTCATCCAATCTCTCTCGCTCTCTCAAACCCTCTCTCTCTCTCCAAAACCCCTCTCTCTGACCCTCTCTCTCTCACCACCTCACCCTCCTCTCTCTCTCACACTCTCTCTCTCACCGCACTCATCCTCCTCCCGCTCTCTCACCCGCTCTCTCTCGTTCTCTCAAATCCCCTCTCTCTCTCAACCCCTCTCTCGCACCCTCTCTCTCTCATCGTCCTCATCCTCCTCTCTCTCTCACCCGCTCTCTCAAACCCCCTCTCTCTCTAAAACCCCCCTCTCTCTCACTCTCTCACCACCCTCATCCTCCTCTCTCTCTCTCTCACCCACTCTCTCTCGTATTCTCAAATCCCCTCTCTCTCAACCCCTCGCTCTCACCCTCTCTCTCTCACCCCCCTCATCCTCCTCATTCTCTCTCACCCGCTCTCTCTCGCTCCCTCAAACCCCCTCTCTCTCAAATCCCCTCTCTCAACCTCTCTCTCACACCCCCCTCATCCTCCTCTCTCTCTCACCCGTTCTCTCCCGCTCTCTCAAACACGCTCTCTCTCTAAACCCTCTCTCTCTCAACCACTCTCTCTCAACCCCCTCATCCTCCTCTCTCTCTCACCCTCTCTCTCTCACCCCCTCATCCTCCTCTCTCTCACCCGCTCTCTCTCGCTCTCTCAAACCCCATCTCTCTCTCAACCCCTCTCTCTCACCCTCGCTCTCTCACCCCCCTCATCCTCCTCTCTCTCCCTCACCCGTGCTCTCTCGCTCTCACAAACCCCATCTCTCTCTCAACCCCTCTCTCTCATCCTCGCTCTTTCACCCCCTCATCCTCCTCTCTCTCTCTCTCTCACCCGCTCTCTCGATCCCTCAAAGCCCCCCTGTCTCGAAAACCCCTCTCTCTCACCCTCTCTCTCTCACCCCCCCCCCATCCTCCTCTCTCGCCCGCTCTCTCTCGCTCTCTCAAACCGCCTCTCTCTCTCTCAAACCCTCTCTCTCACCCTCTCTCTCTCACCCCCTCATCCTCCTCTCTCTCTCTCACCCGCTCTCTCTCGCTCTCTCAAACTCCCTCTCTCTCAAACCTCCTCTCTCTCTCAACCCCTCTCTCTCACCCTCTCTCTCTCACCCCCCTCATCCTCCTCATTCTCTCTCACCCGCTTTCTCTCGCTCTCTCAAACTCCCTCTCTCTAAAACCCCTCTCTCTCACCCTCTCTCGCTCACACACATCATCCTCCTCTCTCTCTCTCACCCTCTCTCTCTCACCGCGCTCATCCTCCCCTCTCTCTCTCACCCGCTTTCTCTCGCTCTCTCAAACACCCTCCCTCTAAAACACCTCTGTTTCACACTCTCTCTCTCAGCCCCTCATCCTCCTCTTTCTCTCTCACCCGCTCTCTCTCGCTCTATCAAACCCCCTCTCACTAAAACCCCTCTCTCTCACCTTCTCTCTCTCACACCCCTCATCCTCCTCTCTCTCTCACCCGCGCTCTCTCGCTCTCTCAAACCCCCTCTCTCATTAAAACCCCTCTCTCTCACCTCTCTCTCACCCGCTCATCATCCTCTCGCTCTCTCACACACTCGCTCTCACTCCCCACATCCTCCTCTCTCTCTCTCACCCGCTCTCTCTCGCTCTCTCAACCCCCCCTCTCTAAAACCCCTCTCTCTCACACTCTCTCTCTCACCCACCTCATCCTCCTCTCTCTCTCTCTCACCCGCTCTCTCTCGATCTCTCAAACACCTCTCTCTCTAAAACCCCTCTCTCTCACCCTCTCTCTCTCACCCCACTCATCCTCCTTTCTCTCTCACCCGCTCTCTCTCGCTCTCTCAAACCCCCCCTCTCTAAAACCCCTCTCTCTCGCACCCCCTCTCTCGCCCCCCTCATCCTCCTCTCTCTCTCTCACCCGCTTTCTCTCGCTCTCTCAAACCCCCTCTCTCTAAAACCCCTCTCTCTCACACTCTCTCTCTCACCCCCCTCATCCTCCTCTCTCTCTCTCTCACCCGCTCTCTCTCGCTATCTCAAAACCCCTCTCTCTAAAACACCTCTCTCTCACCCTCTCTGTCTCTCACTCCCCTCATCATCCTCTGTCTCGCACCCGCGATCTCTCGCTCTCTCAAACCCCATCTCTCTCTCAACCCCTCTCTCTCACTCTCGCTCTCTCACCCCCCTCATCCTCCTCTCTCTCCCTCACCCGTGCTCTCTCGCTCTCTCAAACCCCATCTCTCTCTCAACCCCTCTCTCTCATCCTCGCTCTCTCAACCCCTCATCCTCCTCTCTCTCTCTCTCTCACCCGCTCTCTCGATCCCTCAAAGCCCCCCTCTCTCGAAAACCCCTCTCTCTCACCCTCTCTCTCTCACCCCCCTCATCCTCCTCTTTCTCTCACCCGCTCTCTCTCACTCTCTCAAACCCCCTCTCTCTCCAAAACCCCTCTCTCGCACCCTCTCTCTCTCTCACCCCTCTCATCCTCCTCTCTCTCTCTCATCCACTCTCTCTCGCTCTCTCAAACCCCGTCTCTCTCTATAACCCCTCTCTCTCACCCACCTCCTCCTCCTCTCTCACTCTCACTCGCTCTCTCTCGCTCTCTCAAACCTCCTCTCTCTCTCAAACCCTCTCTCTCACCCTCTCTCTCACCCCTCTCATGCTCCTCCCTTTCTCTCACCCGCTCTCTCTTGCTCTCTCAAACACCTTTTCTCACACTCTCTCTCACCCCCCTCATCCTCGTCTCTCTCTCCCTCACCCGCGCTCTCTCGCTCTCTCAAAACCACTCTCTCTCTAAAACCCCTCTCTCTCACCCTCTCTCTCTCACCCCCTCCTCTTCCTCTCTCTCTCTCACCCGCTCTTTCTCGCTCTCTCAAACCGCCTCTCTCTCTCTCAACCCCTCTCTCTCACCCTCTTTCTCTCACCCCCCTCATTCTCCTCTCTCTCTCTCACCCCTCTCTCTCACGCCCCTCATCCTCCTCTCTCTCACCCAATCTCTCTCGCTCTCTCAAACCCTCTCTCTCTCCAAAACCCCTCTCTCTGACCCTTTCTCTCTCACCCCCCTCATCCTCCTCTCTCTCTCTCACACTCTCTCTCTCACCGCACTCATCCTCCTCCCCCTCTCTCACCCGCTCTCTCTCGTTCTCTCAAACCCCCTCTCTCTCTCAACCCCTCTTTCGCACCTTCTCTCTCATCCCCCTCATCCTCCTCTCTCTCTCACCCGCTCTCTCAAACTCCCTCTCTCTCTAAAACCCCCCTCTCTCTCACCCTCTCTCACTCTCTCACCACCCTCATCCTCCTCTCTCTCTCTCACCCACTCTCTCTCGTACTCTCAAACCCCCTCTCTCTCAAACACCCTCTCTCAACCTCTCTCTCACACCCCCCTCATCCTCCTCTCTCTCTCACCAGTTCTCTCCCGCTCTCTCAAACACCCTCTCTCTCTAAACCCTCTCTCTCTCAACCTCTCTCTCTCAACCCCCTCATCCTCCTCTCTCTCTCACCCTCTCTCTCTCACCCCCTCATCCTCCTCTCTCTCACCCGCTCTCTCTCGCTCTCTCAAACCTCCTCTCTCTCTAAACCCCACTCTCTCACCCTCTCTCTCTCACCCCCTCATCCTCCTCTCTCTCTCACCTGCTCTCTCTCGCTCTCTCAAACCCCCTCTCTCTCTAAAACTCCTCTACCTCACCCTCTCTCTCACACCCCTCATCCTCCTCTCTCTCATCCAATCTCTCTCGCTCTCTCAAACCCTCTCTCTCTCTCCAAAACCCCTCTCTCTGACCCTCTCTCTCTCACCACCTCACCCTCCTCTCTCTCTCATACTCTCTCTTTCACCGCACTCATCCTCCTCCCGCTCTCTCACCCGCTCTCTCTCGTTCTCTCAAACCCCCCCTCTCTCTCAACCCCTCTCTCGCACCCTCTCTCTCTCATCCCCCTCATCCTCCTCTCTCTCTCACCCGCTCTCTCAAACCCCCTCTCTCTCTAAAACCCCCCTCTCTCTCACTCTCTCACCACCCTCATCCTCCTCTCTCTCTCTCTCACCCACTCTCTCTCGTACTCTCAAATCCCCTCTCGCTCAACCCCTCGCTCTCACCCTCTCTCTCACACCCCCCTCATCCTCCTCATTCTCTCTCACCCGCTCTCTCTCGATCTCTCAAAACCCCTCTCTCTCAAATCCCCTCTCTCACCCTCTCTCTCACACCCCCCTCATCCTCCTCATTCTCTCTCACCCGCTCTCTCTCGCTCTCTCAAACCCCATCTCTCTCTCAACCCCTCTCTCTCACCCTCGCTCTCTCACCCCCCTCATCCTCCTCTCTCTCCCTCACCCCTGCTCTCTCGCTCTCACAAACCCCATCTCTCTCTCAACCCCTCTCTCTCATCCTCGCTCTCTCACCCCCTCATCCTCCTCTCTCTCTCTCTCTCACCCGCTGTCTCGATCCCTCAAAGCCCCCCTCTCTCGACAACCCCTCTCTCTCACCCTCTCTCTCTCACCCCCCCATCCTCCTCTCTCGCCCGCTCTCTCTCGCTCTCTCAAACCGTCTCTCTCTCTCACAACCCTCTCTCTCACCCTCTCTCTCTCACCCCTCATCCTCCTCTCTCTCTCTCACCCGCTCTCTTTCGCTCTCTCAAACTCCCTCTCTCTCAAACCTCCTCTCTCTCTCAACCCCTCTCTCTCACCCTCTCTCTCTCACTCCCGTCATCCTCCTCTCTCTCTCTCAGCCGCTCTCTCTCAATCTCTCAAACCCACTCTCTCTAAAACCCCTATCTCTCACCCTCTCTCTCTCACCCCCCTCCTCCTCTCTCTCTCTCACCCGCTCTCTCTCGGTCTCTCAAACCCCCTCTCTCTCTCAACCCCTCTCTCGCACCTTCTCTCTCATCCCCCTCATCCTCCTCTCTCTCTCACCCGCTCTCTCAAACTCCCTCTCTCTCTAAAACCCCCCTCTCTCTCACCCTCTCTCACTCTCTCACCACCCTCATCCTCCTCTCTCTCTCTCACCCACTCTCTCTCGTACTCTCAAACCCCCTCTCTCTCAAACACCCTCTCTCAACCTCTCTCTCACACCCCCCTCATCCTCCTGTCTCTCTCACCAGTTCTCTCCCGCTCTCTCAAACACCCTCTCTCTCTAAACCCTCTCTCTCTCAACCTCTCTCTCTCAACCCCCTCATCCTCCTCTCTCTCTCACCCTCTCTCTCTCACCCCCTCATCCTCCTCTCTCTCACCCGCTCTCTCTCGCTCTCTCAAACCTCCTCTCTCTCTAAACCCCACTCTCTCACCCTCTCTCTCTCACCCCCTCATCCTCCTCTCTCTCTCACCTGCTCTCTCTCGCTCTCTCAAACCCCTCTCTCTCTAAAACTCCTCTACCTCACCCTCTCTCTCACGCCCCTCATCCTCCTCTCTCTCATCCAATCTCTCTCGCTCTCTCAAACCCTCTCTCTCTCTCCAAAACCCCTCTCTCTGACCCTCTCTCTCTCACCACCTCACCCTCCTCTCTCTCTCACACTCTCTCTTTCACCGCACTCATCCTCCTCCCGCTCTCTCACCCGCTCTCTCTCGTTCTCTCAAACCCCCCCTCTCTCTCAACCCCTCTCTCGCACCCTCTCTCTCTCATCCCCCTCATCCTCCTCTCTCTCTCACCCGCTCTCTCAAACCCCCTCTCTCTCTAAAACCCCCCTCTCTCTCACTCTCTCACCACCCTCATCCTCCTCTCTCTCTCTCTCACCCACTCTCTCTCGTACTCTCAAATCCCCACTCTCTCAACCCCTCGCTCTCACCCTCTCTCTCACACCCCCCTCATCCTCCTCATTCTCTCTCACCCGCTCTCTCTCGATCTCTCAAAACCCCTCTCTCTCAAATCCCCTCTCTCAACCTCTCTCTCACACCCCCCTCATCCTCCTCTCTCTCTCACCCGTTCTCTCCCGCTCTCTCAAACACGCTCTCTCTCTAAACCCTCTCTCTCTCAACCTCTCTCTCTCAACCCCCTCATCCTCCTCTCTCTCTCACCCTCTCTCTCTCACCCCCTCATCCTCCTCTCTCTCACCCGCTCTCTCTCGCTCTCTCAAACCCCATCTCTCTCTCAACCCCTCTCTCTCACCCTCGCTCTCTCACCCCCCTCATCCTCCTCTCTCTCCCTCACCCGTGCTCTCTCGCTCTCACAAACCCCATCTCTCTCTCAACCCCTCTCTCTCATCCTCGCTCTCTCACCCCCTCATCCTCCTCTCTCTCTCTCTCACCCGCTCTCTCGATCCCTCAAAGCCCCCCTCTCTCGACAACCCCTCTCTCTCACCCTCTCTCTCTCACCCCCCCATCCTCCTCTCTCGCCCGCTCTCTCTCGCTCTCTCAAACCGTCTCTCTCTCTCACAACCCTCTCTCTCACCCTCTCTCTCTCACCCCTCATCCTCCTCTCTCACCCGCTCTCTCTCGCTCTCTCAAACTCCCTCTCTCTCAAACCTCCTCTCTCTCTCAACCCCTCTCTCTCACCCTCTCTCTCTCACTCCCCTCATCCTCCTCTCTCTCTCTCAGCCGCTCTCTCTCAATCTCTCAAACCCACTCTCTCTAAAACCCCTCTCTCTCACCCTCTTTCTCTCACCCCCCTCATTCTCCTCTCTCTCTCTCACCCCTCTCTCTCACGCCCCTCATCCTCCTCTCTCTCACCCAATCTCTCTCGCTCTCTCAAACCCTCTCTCTCTCCAAAACCCCTCTCTCTGACCCTTTCTCTCTCACCCCCCTCATCCTCCTCTCTCTCTCTCACACTCTCTCTCTCACCGCACTCATCCTCCTCCCCCTCTCTCACCCGCTCTCTCTCGTTCTCTCAAACCCCCTCTCTCTCTCAACCCCTCTTTCGCACCTTCTCTCTCATCCCCCTCATCCTCCTCTCTCTCTCACCCGCTCTCTCAAACTCCCTCTCTCTCTAAAACCCCCCTCTCTCTCACCCTCTCTCACTCTCTCACCACCCTCATCCTCCTCTCTCTCTCTCACCCACTCTCTCTCGTACTCTCAAACCCCCTCTCTCTCAAACACCCTCTCTCAACCTCTCTCTCACACCCCCCTCATCCTCCTCTCTCTCTCACCAGTTCTCTCCCGCTCTCTCAAACACCCTCTCTCTCTAAACCCTCTCTCTCTCAACCTCTCTCTCTCAACCCCCTCATCCTCCTCTCTCTCTCACCCTCTCTCTCTCACCCCCTCATCCTCCTCTCTCTCACCCGCTCTCTCTCGCTCTCTCAAACCTCCTCTCTCTCTAAACCCCACTCTCTCACCCTCTCTCTCTCACCCCCTCATCCTCCTCTCTCTCTCACCTGCTCTCTCTCGCTCTCTCAAACCCCCTCTCTCTCTAAAACTCCTCTACCTCACCCTCTCTCTCACACCCCTCATCCTCCTCTCTCTCATCCAATCTCTCTCGCTCTCTCAAACCCTCTCTCTCTCTCCAAAACTCCTCTCTCTGACCCTCTCTCTCTCACCACCTCACCCTCCTCTCTCTCTCAGACTCTCTCTTTCACCGCACTCATCCTCCTCCCGCTCTCTCACCCGCTCTCTCTCGTTCTCTCAAACCCCCCCTCTCTCTCAACCCCTCTCTCGCACCCTCTCTCTCTCATCCCCCTCATCCTCCTCTCTCTCTCACCCGCTCTCTCAAACCCCCTCTCTCTCTAAAACCCCCCTCTCTCTCACTCTCTCACCACCCTCATCCTCCTCTCTCTCTCTCTCACCCACTCTCTCTCGTACTCTCAAATCCCCTCTCGCTCAACCCCTCGCTCTCACCCTCTCTCTCACACCCCCCTCATCCTCCTCATTCTCTCTCACCCGCTCTCTCTCGATCTCTCAAAACCCCTCTCTCTCAAATCCCCTCTCTCACCCTCTCTCTCACACCCCCCTCATCCTCCTCATTCTCTCTCACCCGCTCTCTCTCGCTCTCTCAAACCCCATCTCTCTCTCAACCCCTCTCTCTCACCCTCGCTCTCTCACCCCCCTCATCCTCCTCTCTCTCCCTCACCCCTGCTCTCTCGCTCTCACAAACCCCATCTCTCTCTCAACCCCTCTCTCTCATCCTCGCTCTCTCACCCCCTCATCCTCCTCTCTCTCTCTCTCTCACCCGCTGTCTCGATCCCTCAAAGCCCCCCTCTCTCGACAACCCCTCTCTCTCACCCTCTCTCTCTCACCCCCCCATCCTCCTCTCTCGCCCGCTCTCTCTCGCTCTCTCAAACCGTCTCTCTCTCTCACAACCCTCTCTCTCACCCTCTCTCTCTCACCCCTCATCCTCCTCTCTCTCTCTCACCCGCTCTCTTTCGCTCTCTCAAACTCCCTCTCTCTCAAACCTCCTCTCTCTCTCAACCCCTCTCTCTCACCCTCTCTCTCTCACTCCCGTCATCCTCCTCTCTCTCTCTCAGCCGCTCTCTCTCAATCTCTCAAACCCACTCTCTCTAAAACCCCTATCTCTCACCCTCTCTCTCTCACCCCCCTCCTCCTCTCTCTCTCTCACCCGCTCTCTCTCGGTCTCTCAAACCCCCTCTCTCTCTCAACCCCTCTCTCGCACCTTCTCTCTCATCCCCCTCATCCTCCTCTCTCTCTCACCCGCTCTCTCAAACTCCCTCTCTCTCTAAAACGCCCCTCTCTCTCACCCTCTCTCACTCTCTCACCACCCTCATCCTCCTCTCTCTCTCTCACCCACTCTCTCTCGTACTCTCAAACCCCCTCTCTCTCAAACACCCTCTCTCAACCTCTCTCTCACACCCCCCTCATCCTCCTGTCTCTCTCACCAGTTCTCTCCCGCTCTCTCAAACACCCTCTCTCTCTAAACCCTCTCTCTCTCAACCTCTCTCTCTCAACCCCCTCATCCTCCTCTCTCTCTCACCCTCTCTCTCTCACCCCCTCATCCTCCTCTCTCTCACCCGCTCTCTCTCGCTCTCTCAAACCTCCTCTCTCTCTAAACCCCACTCTCTCACCCTCTCTCTCTCACCCCCTCATCCTCCTCTCTCTCTCACCTGCTCTCTCTCGCTCTCTCAAACCCCTCTCTCTCTAAAACTCCTCTACCTCACCCTCTCTCTCACGCCCCTCATCCTCCTCTCTCTCATCCAATCTCTCTCGCTCTCTCAAACCCTCTCTCTCTCTCCAAAACCCCTCTCTCTGACCCTCTCTCTCTCACCACCTCACCCTCCTCTCTCTCTCACACTCTCTCTTTCACCGCACTCATCCTCCTCCCGCTCTCTCACCCGCTCTCTCTCGTTCTCTCAAACCCCCCCTCTCTCTCAACCCCTCTCTCGCACCCTCTCTCTCTCATCCCCCTCATCCTCCTCTCTCTCTCACCCGCTCTCTCAAACCCCCTCTCTCTCTAAAACCCCCCTCTCTCTCACTCTCTCACCACCCTCATCCTCCTCTCTCTCTCTCTCACCCACTCTCTCTCGTACTCTCAAATCCCCACTCTCTCAACCCCTCGCTCTCACCCTCTCTCTCACACCCCCCTCATCCTCCTCATTCTCTCTCACCCGCTCTCTCTCGATCTCTCAAAACCCCTCTCTCTCAAATCCCCTCTCTCAACCTCTCTCTCACACCCCCCTCATCCTCCTCTCTCTCTCACCCGTTCTCTCCCGCTCTCTCAAACACGCTCTCTCTCTAAACCCTCTCTCTCTCAACCTCTCTCTCTCAACCCCCTCATCCTCCTCTCTCTCTCACCCTCTCTCTCTCACCCCCTCATCCTCCTCTCTCTCACCCGCTCTCTCTCGCTCTCTCAAACCCCATCTCTCTCTCAACCCCTCTCTCTCACCCTCGCTCTCTCACCCCCCTCATCCTCCTCTCTCTCCCTCACCCGTGCTCTCTCGCTCTCACAAACCCCATCTCTCTCTCAACCCCTCTCTCTCATCCTCGCTCTCTCACCCCCTCATCCTCCTCTCTCTCTCTCTCTCACCCGCTCTCTCGATCCCTCAAAGCCCCCCTCTCTCGACAACCCCTCTCTCTCACCCTCTCTCTCTCACCCCCCCATCCTCCTCTCTCGCCCGCTCTCTCTCGCTCTCTCAAACCGTCTCTCTCTCTCACAACCCTCTCTCTCACCCTCTCTCTCTCACCCCTCATCCTCCTCTCTCACCCGCTCTCTCTCGCTCTCTCAAACTCCCTCTCTCTCAAACCTCCTCTCTCTCTCAACCCCTCTCTCTCACCCTCTCTCTCTCACTCCCCTCATCCTCCTCTCTCTCTCTCAGCCGCTCTCTCTCAATCTCTCAAACCCACTCTCTCTAAAACCCCTATCTCTCACCCTCTCTCTCTCACTCACCCCCCTCCTCCTCTCTCTCTCTCACCCGCTCTCTCTCGCTCTCTCAAACTGCCTCTCTCTCTCTCAACCCCTGTCTCTCACCCTCTTTCTCTCACCCCCTCATTCTCCTCTCTCTCTCTCACCCGCTCTCTCTCGCTCCCTCAAATCCCCTCTCTCTCTCAACCCCTCTCTCTCACCCCTCTCTCTCACGCCCCTCATCCTCCTCTCTCTCATCCAATCTCTCTCGCTCTCTCAAACCCTCTCTCTCTCCAAAACCCCTCTCTCTGACCCTCTCTCTCTCACGCCCCTCATCCTCCTCTCTCTCACCCGCTCTCTCAAGCCCACTCTCTCTCTAAAACCCCTCTCTCTCTCACCCTCTCTCTCTCACCCCCTCATCCTCCTCTCTCTCACCCGCTCTCTCTCGCTCTCTCAAACCCCCTCTCTCTCTAAAACCCCACTCTCTCACCCTCTCTCTCTCACCCCGCTCATCCTCCTCTTTCTCTCTCACCCGCCCTCTCTCTTTCTATCAAACCCCCTCTCTCACTAAAACCCCTCTCTCTCACCTTCTTCTCTGTCTCACCCCCTCATCATCCTCTCGCTCTCTCACACACTCGCTCTCACTCCCCTCATCCTCCTCTCTCTCTCTCACCTGCTCTCTCTCGCTCTCTCAAACCCCCTCTCTCTCTAAAACACCTCTACCTCACCCTCTCTCCTACGCCCCTCATCCTCCTCTCTCTCATCCAATCTCTCTCGCTCTCTCAAACCCTCTCTCTCTCTCCAAAACCCCTCTCTCTCTAAAACTCCTCTACCTCACCCTCTCTCTCACCACCTCACCCTCCTCTCTCTCTCACACACTCTCTCTTTCACCGCACTCATCCTCCTCCCGTTCTCTCACCCGCTCTCTCTCGTTCTCTCAAACCCCCTCTCTCTCTCAACCCCTCTCTCGCACCCTCTCTCTCTCATCGTCCTCATCCTCCTCTCTCTCTCACCCGCTCTCTCAAACCCCCTCTCTCTCTAAAACCCCCCTCTCTCTCACTCTCTCACCACCCTCATCCTCCTCTCTCTCTCTCTCACCCACTCTCTCTCGTACTCTCAAATCCCCTCTCTCTCAACCCCTCGCTCTCACCCTCTCTCTCACACCCCCCTCATCCTCCTCATTCTCTCTCACCCGCTCTCTCTCGATCTCTCAAAACCCCTCTCTCTCAAATCCCCTCTCTCAACCTCTCTCTCACACCCCCCTCATCCTCCTCTCTCTCTCACCCGTTCTCTCCCGCTCTCTCAAACACGCTCTCTCTCTAAACCCTCTCTCTCTCAACCTCTCTCTCTCAACCCCCTCATCCTCCTCTCTCTCTCACCCTCTCTCTCTCACCCCCTCATCCTCCTCTCTCTCACCCGCTCTCTCTCGCTCTCTCAAACCCCATCTCTCTCTCAACCCCTCTCTCTCACCCTCGCTCTCTCAACCCCCTCATCCTCCTCTCTCTCCCTCACCCGTGCTCTCTCGCTCTCACAAACTCCATCTCTCTCTCTCAACCCCTCTCTCTCATCCTCGCTCTCTCACCCCCTCATCCTCCTCCTCTCTCTCTCTCTCACCCGCTCTCTCGATCCCTCAAAGCCCCCCTCTCTCGACAACCCCTCTCTCTCACCCTCTCTCTCTCACCCCCCCATCCTCCTCTCTCGCCCGCTCTCTCTCGCTCTCTCAAACCGCCTCTCTCTCTCACAACCCTCTCTCTCACCCTCTCTCTCTCACCCCCTCATCCTCCTCTCTCTCTCTCACCCGCTCTCTCTCGCTCTCTCAAACTCCCTCTCTCTCAAACCTCCTCTCTCTCTCAACCCCTCTCTCTCACCCTCTCTCTCTCACTCCCCTCATCCTCCTCTCTCTCTCTCAGCCGCTCTCTCTCAATCTCTCAAACCCACTCTCTCTAAAACCCCTATCTCTCACCCTCTCTCTCTCACTCACCCCCCTCCTCCTCTCTCTCTCTCACCCGCTCTCTCTCGCTCTCTCAAACTGCCTCTCTCTCTCAACCCCTGTCTCTCACCCTCTTTCTCTCACCCCCTCATTCTCCTCTCTCTCTCGCACCCGCTCTCTCTCGCTCTCTCAAATCCCCTCTCTCTCTCAACCCCTCTCTCTCACCCCTCTCTCTCACGCCCCTCATCCTCCTCTCTCTCATCCAATCTCTCTCGCTCTCTGAAACCCTCTCTCTCTCCAAAACCCCTCTCTCTGACCCTCTCTCTCTCACGCCCCTCATCCTCCTCTCTCTCACCCGCTCTCTCAAGCCCCCTCTCTCTCTAAAACCCCTCTCTCTCTCACCCTCTCTCTCTCACCCCCTCATCCTCCTCTCTCTCACCCGCTCTCTCTCGCTCTCTCAAACCCCCTCTCTCTCTAAAACCCCACTCTCTCACCCTCTCTCTCTCACCCCCCTCATCCTCCTCTTTCTCTCTCACCCGCCCTCTCTCGCTCTATCAAACCCCCTCTCTCACTAAAACCCCTCTCTCTCACCTTCTTCTCTGTCTCACCCCCCATCATCCTCTCGCTCTCTCACACACTCGCTCTCACTCCCCTCATCCTCCTCTCTCTCTCACCTGCTCTCTCTCGCTCTCTCAAACCCCCTCTCTCTCTAAAACTCCTCTACCTCACCCTCTCTCTCACGCCCCTCATCCTCCTCTCTCTCATCCAATCTCTCTCGCTCTCTCAAACCCTCTCTCTCTCTCCAAAACCCCTCTCTCTGACCCTCTCTCTCTCACCACCTCACCCTCCTCTCTCTCTCTCACACTCTCTCTTTCACCGCACTCATCCTCCTCCCGCTCTCTCACCCGCTCTCTCTCGTTCTCTCAAACCCCCTCTCTCTCTCAACCCCTCTCTCGCACCCTCTCTCTCTCATCCCCCTCATCCTCCTCTCTCTCTCACCCGCTCTCTCAAACCCCCTCTCTCTCTAAAACCCCCCTCTCTCTCACTCTCTCACCACCCTCATCCTCCTCTCTCTCTCTCTCACCCACTCTCTCTCGTACTCTCAAATCCCCTCTCTCTCAACCCCTCGCTCTCACCCTCTCTCTCACACCCACCTCATCCTCCTCATTCTCTCTCACCCGCTCTCTCTCGATTTCTCAAAACCCCTCTCTCTCAAATCCCCTCTCTCAACCTCTCTCTCACACCCCCCTCATCCTCCTCTCTCTCTCACCCGTTCTCTCCCGCTCTCTCAAACACGCTCTCTCTCTAAACCCTCTCTCTCTCAACCTCTCTCTCTCAACCCCCTCATCCTCCTCTCTCTCTCACCTGCTCTCTCTCGCTCTCTCAAACCCCCTCTCTCTCTAAAACTCCTCTACCTCACCCTCTCTCTCACGCCCCTCATCCTCCTCTCTCTCATCCAATCTCTCTCGCTCTCTCAAACCCTCTCTCTCCAAAACCCCTCTCTCTGACCCTCTCTCTCTCACCACCTCACCCTCCTCTCTCTCTCTCTCACACTCTCTCTTTCACCGCACTCATCCTCCTCCCGCTCTCTCACCCGCTCTCTCTCGTTCTCTCAAACCCCCTCTCTCTCTCAACCCCTCTCTCGCACCCTCTCTCTCTCATCCCCCTCATCCTCCTCTCTCTCTCACCCGCTCTCTCAAACCCCCTCTCTCTCTAAAACCCCCCTCTCTCTCACTCTCTCACCACCCTCATCCTCCTCTCTCTCTCTCTCACCCACTCTCTCTCGTACTCTCAAATCCCCTCTCTCTCAACCCCTCGCTCTCACCCTCTCTCTCACACCCACCTCATCCTCCTCATTCTCTCTCACCCGCTCTCTCTCGATTTCTCAAAACCCCTCTCTCTCAAATCCCCTCTCTCAACCTCTCTCTCACACCCCCCTCATCCTCCTCTCTCTCTCACCCGTTCTCTCCCGCTCTCTCAAACACGCTCTCTCTCTAAACCCTCTCTCTCTCAACCTCTCTCTCTCAACCCCCTCATCCTCCTCTCTCTCTCACCTGCTCTCTCTCGCTCTCTCAAACCCCCTCTCTCTCTAAAACTCCTCTACCTCACCCTCTCTCTCACGCCCCTCATCCTCCTCTCTCTCATCCAATCTCTCTCGCTCTCTCAAACCCTCTCTCTCCAAAACCCCTCTCTCTGACCCTCTCTCTCTCACCACCTCACCCTCCTCTCTCTCTCTCACACTCTCTCTTTCACCGCACTCATCCTCCTCCCGCTCTCTCACCCGCTCTCTCTCGTTCTCTCAAACCCCCTCTCTCTCTCAACCCCTCTCTCGCACCCTCTCTCTCTCATCCCCCTCATCCTCCTCTCTCTCTCACCCGCTCTCTCAAACCCCCTCTCTCTCTAAAACCTCCCTCTCTCTCACTCTCTCACCACCCTCATCCTCCTCTCTCTCTCTCTCACCCACTCTCTCTCGTACTCTCAAATCCGCTCTCTCTCAACCCCTCGCTCTCACCCTCTCTCTCACACCCCCCTCATCCTCCTCTCTCTCTCTCTCACCCGCTCTCTCTCGATCTCTCAAAACCCCTCTCTCTAAAACTCCTCTCTCTCACCCTCTCTGTCTCTCACTCCCCTCATCCTCCTCTATCTCACCCGCTCTCTCGCACTCTCAAACCCCCTCTCTATCTAAAACCCCTCTCTCTCAACTCGTCTCTCTCACACCCCCCTCATCCACGTCTCTCTCTCTCACCCGCTCTCTCTCGCTATCTCAAACCCCTCTCTCTCTAAAACCCCTCTGTCTCACCCTCTCTCTCTCACCCCCCTCATCATCCTCTCTCTCGCACCCGCGATCTCTCGCTCTCTCAAACCCCATCTCTCTCTCAACCCCTCTCTCTCACTCTCGCTCTCTCACCCCCTCATCCTCCTCTCTCTCCCTCACCCGTGCTCTCTCGCTCTCTCAAACCCCATCTTTCTCTCAACCCCTCTCTCTCGTCCTCGCTCTCTCACCCCTTCATCCTCCTCTCTCTCTCTCTCTCACCCGCTCTCTCTCGATCTCTCAAACACCTCTCTCTAAAACCCCTCTCTCTCACCATCTCTCTCTCACCCCCCTCATCCTCCTCTCTCTCTCACCCGCTCTCTCTCGCTCTCTCAAACCCCCCCTCTCTAAAACCCCTCTCTCTCGCACCCCCTCTCTCACCCCCATCCTCCTCCTCTCTCTCTCTCTCACCCGCTCTCTCTCGCTCTCTCAAACCCCCTCTCTCTAAAACCCCTCTCTCTCACACTCTCTTTCACACCCCCCTCATCCTCCTCTCTCTCTCTCTCTCACCCGCTCTCTCGCGATCTCTCAAAACCCCTCTCTCTAAAACTCCTCTCTCTCACCCTCTCTGTCTCTCACTCCCCTCATCCTCCGCTCTCTCACCCGCTCTCTCTCGCACTCTTAAACCCCCTCTCTATCTAAAACCCCTCTCTCTCAACTCGTCTCTCTCACACCCCCCTCATCCTCGTCTCTCTCTCTCACCCGCTCTCTCTCGCTATCTCAAACCCCTCTCTCTCTAAAACCCCTCTCTCTCACCCTCTCTCTCTCACCCCCCTCATCATCCTCTCTCTCGCACCCGCGATCTCTCGCTCTCTCAAACCCCATCTCTCTCTCAACCCCTCTCTCTCACTCTCGCTCTCTCACCCCCTCATCCTCCTCTCTCTCCCTCACCCGTGCTCTCTCGCTCTCTCAAACCCCCTCTCTCTCTCAACCCCTCTCTCTCATCCTCGCTCTCTCACCCCCTCATCCTCCTCTCTCTCTCTCACCCGCTCTCTCGATCCCTCAAAGTCCCCTCTCTCGAAAACCCCTCTCTCTCACCCTCTCTCTCTCACCCCCCTCATCCTCCTTTCTCTCACCCGCTCTCTCTCACTCTCTCAAACCCCATCTCTCTCCAAAACCCCTCTCTCGCACCCTCTCTCTCTCACCCCTCTCATCCTCCTCGCTCTCTCTCATCCACTCTCTCTCGCTCTCTCAAACCCCGTCTCTCTCTATAACCCCTTTCTCTCACCCACCTCCTCCTCCTCTCTCACTCTCACCCGCTCTCTCTCGCTCTCTCAAACCCCCTCTCTCTCTCAACCCCTCGCTCTCACCCTCTCTCTCACCCCTCTCATTCTCCTCCCTTTCTCTCACCCGCTCTCTCTTGCTCTCTCAAACACCTTTTCTCACACTCTCTCTCACCCCCCTCATCCTCGTCTCTCTCTCTCACCCGCGCTCTCTCGCTCTCTCAAAACCACTCTCTCTAAAACCCCTCTCTCTCACCCTCTCTCTCTCACCCCCCTCCTCTTCCTCTCTCTCTCACCCGCTCTTTCTCGCTCTCTCAAACCGCCTCTCTCTCTCTCAACCCCTCTCTCTCACCCTCTTTCTCTCACCCCCCTCATTCTCCTCTCTCTCTCTCACCCGCTCTCTCTCGCTCTCTCAAACCCCTCTCTCTCTCTCACACTCTCTCTCTCACCGCACTCATCCTCCTCCCCCTCTCTCACCCGCTCTCTCTCGTTCTCTCAAACCCCCCCTCTCTCTCAACCCCTCTCTCGCACCCTCTCTCTCATCCCCCTCATCCTCCTCTCTCTCTCACCCGCTCTCTCAAACTCCCTCTCTCTCTAAAACCCCCCTCTCTCTCACCCTCTCTCACTCTCTCACCACCCTCATCCTCCTCTCTCTCTCTCACCCACTCTCTCTCGTACTCTCAAACCCCCTCTCTCTCAAACCCCCTCTCTCAACCTCTCTCTCACACCCCCCTCATCCTCCTCTCTCTCTCACCCGTTCTCTCCCGCTCTCTCAAACACCCTCTCTCTCTCTAAACCCTCTCTCTCTCAACCACTCTCTCTCAACCCCCTCATCCTCCTCTCTCTCTCAGCCTCTCTCTCTCACCCCCTCATCCTTCTCTCTCTCACCCGCTCTCTCTCGCGCTCTCAAACCCCCTCTCTCTCTAAAACCCCATCTCTCACCCTCTCTCTCTCTCACCCCCCATCCTCCTCTCTCTCTCGCTCTCTCAAACCCCCTCTCTCTCTAAATCTCCTCTACCTCACCCTCTCTCTCACGCCCCTCATCCTCCTCTCTCTCATCCAATCTCTCTTGCTCTCTCAAACCCTCTCTCTCTCTCCAAAACCCCTCTCTCTGACCCTCTCTCTCTCACCACCTCACCCTCCTCTCTCTCTCTCACACTCTCTCTTTCACCGCACTCATCCTCCTCCCGCTCTCTCACCCGCTCTCTCTCGTTCTCTCAAACCCCCTCTCTCTCTCAACCCCTCTCTCGCACCCTCTCTCTCTCATCCCCCTCATCCTCCTCTCTCTCTCACCCGTTCTCTCCCGCTCTCTCAAACACCCTCTCTCTCTAAACCCTCTCTATCTCAACCACTCTCTCTCAACCCCCTCATCCACCTCTCTCTCTCACCCTCTCTCTCTCACCCCCTCATCCTTCTCTCTCTCACCCGCTCTCTCTCGCGCTCTCAAACCCCCTCTCTCTCTAAAACCCCACTCTCTCACCCTCTCTCTCTCACCCCCTCATCCTCCTCTCTCTCTCACCTGCTCTCTCTCGCTCTCTCAAACCCCCTCTCTCTCTAAATCTCCTCTACCTCACCCTCTCTCTCACGCCCCTCATCCTCCTCTCTCTCATCCAATCTCTCTTGCTCTCTCAAACCCTCTCTCTCTCTCCAAAACCCCTCTGTCTGACCCTCTCTCTCTCTCACCACCTCACCCTCCTCTCTCTCTCTCACACTCTCTCTTTCACCGCACTCATCCTCCTCCCGCTCTCTCACCCGCTCTCTCTCGTTCTCTCAAACCCCCCTCTCTCTCAACCCCTCTCTCGCACCCTCTCTCTCTCACATCTCCCTCATCCTCCTCTCTCTCTCACCCGCTCTCTCAAACCCCTTCTCTCTCTAAAACCCCCCTCTCTCTCACTCTCTCACCACCCTCATCCTCCTCTCTCTCTCTCACCCACTCTCTCTCGTACTCTCAAATCCCCTCTCTCTCGACCCCTCGCTCTCACCCTCTCTCTCTCACCCCCCTCATCCTCCTCATTCTCTCTCACCCGCTCTCTCTCGCTCTCTCAAACCCCATCTCTCTCAAATCCCCTCTCTCAACCTGTCTCTCATACCCCCCTCATCCTCCTCTCTCTCTCACCCGTTCTCTCCCGCTCTCTCAAACACGCTCTCTCTCTAAACCCTCTCTCTCTCAACCTCTCTCTCTCAACCCCCTCATCCTCCTCTCTCTATCACCCTCTCTCTCTCACCCCCTCATCCTCCTCTCTCTCACCCGCTCTCTCTCGCTCTCTAAAACCCCATCTCTCTCTCAACCCCTCTCTCTCACCCTCGCTCTCTCACCCCCCTCATCCTCCTCTCTCTCCCTCACCCGTGCTCTCTCGCTCTCACAAACCCCATCTCTCTCTCAACCCCTCTCTCTCATCCTTGCTCTTTCACCCCCTCATCCTCCTCTCTCTCTCTCTCACCCGCTCGCTCGATCCCTCAAAGCCCCCCTCTCTCGAAAACCCCTCTCTCTCACCCTCTCTCTCTCACCCCCCCATCCTCCTCTCTCGCCCGCTCTCTCTCGCTCTCTCAAACCGCCTCTCTCTCTCACAACCCTCTCTCTCACCCTCTCTCTCTCACCCCCTCATCCTCCTCTCTCTCTCTCACCCGCTCTCTCTCGCTCTCTCAAACTCCCTCTCTCTCAAACCTCCTCTCTCTCTCAACCCCTCTCTCTCACCCTCTCTCTCTCACTCCCCTCATCCTCCTCTCTCTCCCTCACCCTCTCTCTCTCACCCCCCTCCTCCTCTCTCTCTCTCACCCGCTCTCTCTCGCTCTCTCAAACTGCCTCTCTCTCTCTCAACCCCTCTCTCTCACCCTCTTTCTCTCACCCCCTCATTCTCCTCTCTCTCTCTCACCCGCTCTCTCTCGCTCTCTCAAATCCCCTCTCTCTCTCAACCCCTCTCTCTCACCCCTCTCTCTCACGCCCCTCATCCTCCTCTCTCTCATCCAATCTCTCTCGCTCTCTCAAACCCTCTCTCTCTCCAAAACCCCTCTCTCTGACCCTCTCTCTCTCACGCCCCTCATCCTCCTCTCTCTCACCCGCTCTCTCAAGCCCCCTCTCTCTCTAAAACCCCTCTCTCTCACACCCCCTCTCTCAACCCCCCTCATTCTCCTCTCTCTCTCTCTCACCCGCTCTCTCTCGGTCTCTCAAACCCCCTCTCTCTAACACCCCTCTCACTCACACTCTCTCTCTCACCCCCCTCATCCTCCTCTTTCTCTCTCACCCGCCCTCTGTCGCTCTATCAAACCCCCTCTCTCACTAAAACCCCTCTCTCTCACCTTCTTCTCTGTCTCACCCCCTCATCATCCTCTCGCTCTCTCACACACTCGCTCTCACTCCCCTCGTCCTCCTCTCTCTCTCTCTCTCACCCGCTCTCTCTCGCTCTCTCAACCCCCCTCTCTAAAACCCCTCTCTCTCACACTCTCTCTCTCACCCACCTCATCCTCCTATCTCTCTCTCTCTCACCCGCTCTCTCTCGATCTCTCCAACACCTCTCTCTCTAAAACCCCTCTCTCTCACCATCTCTCTCTCACCCCCCTCATCCTCCTCTCTCTCTCACCCGCTCTCTCTCGCTCTCTCAAACCCCCCTCTCTAAAACCCCTCTCTCTCGCACCCCCTCTCTCACCACCCTCATCCTCCTCTCTCTCTCTCACCCGCTCTCTCTCGCTCTCTCAAACCCCCTCTCTCTAAAACCCCTCTCTCTCACACTCTCTCTCACACCCCCCTCATCCTCCTCTCTCTCTCTCTCACCCGCTCTCTCTCGATCTCTCAAAACCCCTCTCTCTAAAACTCCTCTCTCTCACTCTCTCTGTCTCTCACTCCCCTCATCCTCCTCTCTCTCACCCGCTCTCTCTCGCACTCTCAAACCCCCTCTCTCTCTAAAACCCCTCTCTCTCACCCTCTCTCTCTCACCCCCCTCCTCTACCTCTCTCTCTCACCGGCTCTTTCTCGCTCTCTCTAACCGCCTCTCTCTCTCTCAACCCCTCTCTCTCACCCTCTTTCTCTCACCCCCCTCTTTCTCCTCTCTCTCTCACCCACTCTCTCTCACTCTCTCAAACTCCCTCTCTCTCCAAAACCCCTCTCTCGCACCCTCTCTCTCTCTCACCCCTCTCATCCTCCTCTCACTCTCTCATCCACTCTCTCTCGCTCTGTCAAACCCCGTCTCTCTCTATAACCCCTCTCTCTCACCCACCTCCTCCTCCTCTCTCACTCTCACCCGCTCTCTCTCGCTCTCTCAAACCCCCTCTCTCTCTCAACCCCTCTCTCTCACCCTCTCTCACCCCTCTCATTCTCCTCCCTTTCTCTCACCCGCTCTCTCTTGCTCTCTCAAACACCTTTTCTCACACTCTCTCTCACCCCCCTCATCCTCGTCTCTCTCTCTCTCACCCTCTCTCTCTCACCCCCCTCCTCTTCCTCTCTCTCTCACCCGCTCTTTCTCGCTCGCTCTCTCAAACCGCCTCTCTCTCTCTCAACCCCTCTCTCTCACCCTCTTTCTCTCACCCCCCTCATTCTCCTCTCTCTCTCTCACCCGCTCTCTCTCGCTCTCTCAAACCCCTCTCTCTCTCTCAACCCCTCTCTCTCACCCCTCTCTCTCACGCCCCTCATCCTCCTCTCTCTCACCCAATCTCTCTCGCTCTCACAAACCCTCTCTCTCTCCAAAACCCCTCTCTCTGACCCTCTCTCTCTCACCCCCCTCATCCTCCTCTCTCTCTCTCACACTCTCTCTCTCACCGCACTCATCCTCCTCCCCCTCTCTCACCCGCTCTCTCTCGTTCTCTCAAACCCCCCCTCTCTCTCAACCCCTCTCTCGCACCCTCTCTCTCAAACTCCCTCTCTCTCTAAAACCCCCCTCTCTCTCACCCTCTCTCACTCTCTCACCACCCTCATCGTCCTCTCTCTCTCTCACCCACTCTCTCTCGTACTCTCAAACCCCCTTCTCTCAAACCCCCTCTCTCAACCTCTCTCTCACACCCCCCTCATCCTCCTCTCTCTCTCACCCGTTCTCTCCCGCTCTCTCAAACACCCCCTCTCTCTAAACCCTCTCTCTCTCAACCACTCTCTCTCAACCCCCTCATCCTCCTCTCTCTCTCACCCTCTCTCTCTCACCCCCTCATCCTCCTCTCTCTCACCCGCTCTCTCTCGCTCTCTCAAACCCCCTCTCTCTCTAAAACCCCACTCTCTCACCCTCTCTCTCTCACCCCCTCATTCTCCTCTCTCTCTCACCTGCTCTCTCTCGCTCTCTCAAACCCCCTCTCTCTCTAAAACTCCTCTACCTCACCCTCTCTCTCACCCCCTCATCCTCCTCCTCTCTCTCTCTCACCTGCTCTCTCTCGCTCTCTGAAATCCCCTCTCTCTCTAAAACCCCTCTCTCTCACCCTCTCTCTCTCACCCCCTCATTCTCCTCTCTCTCTCTCACCAACTCTCTCTCTCTCTCAAAGCTCCTCTCTCTCAACCCCTCTCTCTCACCCTCTCTCTCTCACCCCCCTCATTCTCCTCTCTCTTTCTCAACCGCGCTCTCTCGCTCTCTCAAACCCCTCTATCTCAACCCCCCTCTCTCACCCTGTCTCTCTCACGCCCCTCATCCTCCTCTCTCTCACCCGCTCTCTCAAGCCCCCTCTCTCTCTAAAACCCCTCTCTCTCACACCCCCTCTCTCACCCCCCTCAACCTCCTCTCTCTCTCTCTCACCCGCTCTCTCTCGCTCTCTCAAACCCCCTCTCTCTAACACCCCTCTCTCTCACACTCTCTCTCTCACCCCCCTCATCCTCCTCTTTCTCTCTCACCCGCCCTCTCTCGCTCTATCAAACCCCCTCTCTCACTAAAACCCCTCTCTCTCACCTTCTTCTCTGTCTCACCCCCTCATCATCCTCTCGCTCTCTCACACACTCGCTCTCACCCCCCTCATCCTCCTCTCTCTCCCTCACCCGTGCTCTCTCGCTCTCTCAAACCGAATCTCTCTCTCAACCCCTCTCTCTCATCCTCGCTCTCTCACCCCCTCATCCTCCTCTCTCTCTCTCTCACACACCCGCTCTCTCGATCCCTCAAAGCCCCCCTCTCTCGAAAACCCCTCTCTCTCACCCTCTCTCTCTCACCCCCCCATCCTCCTCTCTCTCACCCGCTCTCTCTCGCTCTCTCAAACCCCCTCTCTCTCTCAACCCCTCTCTCTCACCCTCGCTCTCTCACCCTCCTCATCCTCCTCTCTCTCTCTTACCCGCTCACCCTCGTTCTCTCAAACACCCTCTCTCTCTAAAACCCCTCTCTCTCACCCTCTCTCTCACCCCCCTCATCCTCCTCTCTCTCTCACCCGCTCTCTCTCACTCTCTCAAACCCCTATCTCTCTAAAACCCTTCTCTCGCATCCTCTCTCTCTCTCACCCCTCTCATCCTCCTCTCTCTCTCTCTCATCCACTCTCTCTCACTCTCTCAAACCCCGTCTCTCTCTATAACCCCTCTCTCTCACCCACCTCCTCCTCCTCTCTCACTCTCACCCGCTCTCTCTCGCTCTCTCAAACCCCCTCTCTCTCTCAACCCCTCTCTCTCACCCTCTCTCTCACCCCTCTCATTCTCCTCCCTTTCTCTCACCCGCTCTCTCTTGCTCTCTCAAACACCTTTTCTCACACTCTCTCTCACCCCCCTCATCCTCGTCTCTCTCTCTCTCACCCGCGCTCTCTCGCTCTCTCAAAACCACTCTCTCTAAAACCCCTCTCTCTCACCCTCTCTCTCACACCCCCCTCATCCTCCTCTCTCTCACCCGTTCTCTCCCGCTCTCTCAAACACCCTCTCTCTCTAAACCCTCTCTCTCTCAACCACTCTCTCTCAACCCACTTAACCTCCTCTCTCTCTCACCCTCTCTCTCTCTCACCCCCTCATCCTCCTCTCTCTCACCCGCTCTCTCTCGCTCTCTCAAACCCCCTCTCTCTCTAAAACCCCACTCTCTCACCCTCTCTCTCTCACCCCCTCATCCTCCTCTCTCTCTCACCTGCTCTCTCTCGCTCTCTCAAACCCCCTCTCTCTCTAAAACTCCTCTACCTCACTCTCTCTCTCACCCCCTCATCCTCCTCTCTCTCTCTCTCTCACCTGCTCTCTCTCGCTCTCTGAAATCCCCTCTCTCTCTAAAACCCCTCTACCTCACCCTCTCTCTCTCACCCCCTCATTCTCCTCTCTCTCTCTCACCAACTCTCTCTCTCTCTCAAAGCTCCTCTCTCTCAACCCCTCTCTCTCACCCTCTCTCTCTCACCCCCCCTCATCCTCCTCTCTCTTTCTCACCCGCGCTCTCTCGCTCTCTCAAACCCCTCTATCTCAACCCCCCTCTCTCACCCTGTCTCTCTCACGCCCCTCATCCTCCTCTCTCTCACCCGCTCTCTCAAGCCCCCTCTCTCTCTAAAACCCCTCTCTCTCACACCCCCTCTCTCACCCCCCTCAACCTCCTCTCTCTCTCTCTCACCCGCTCTCTCTCGCTCTCTCAAACCCCCTCTCTCTAACACCCCTCTCTCTCACACTCTCTCTCTCACCCCCCTCATCCTCCTCTTTCTCTCTCACCCGCCCTCTCTCGCTCTATCAAACCCCCTCTCTCACTAAAACCCCTCTCTCTCACATTCTTCTCTGTCTCACCCCCTCATCATCCTCTCGCTCTCTCACACACTCGCTCTCACCCCCCTCATCCTCCTCTCTCTCCCTCACCCGTGCTCTCTCGCTCTCTCAAACCCCATCTCTCTCTCAACCCCTCTCTCTCATCCTCGCTCTCTCACCCCCTCATCCTCCTCTCTCTCTCTCACCCGCTCTCTCGATCCCTCAAAGCCCCCCTCTCTCGAAACCCCTCTCTCTCACCCTCTCTCTCTCACCCCCCCATCCTCCTCTCTCTCACCTGCTCTCTCTCGCTCTCTCAAATCCCCTCTCTCTCTAAAACCCCTCTCTCTCACCCTCTCTCTCTCACCCCCTCATCCTCCTCTCTCTCTCACCAGCTCTCTCTCTCTCTCAAAGCTCCTCTCTCTCAACCCTTCTCTCTCACCCTCTCTCTCACCCCCCTCATCCTCCTCTCTCTTTCTCACCCACGCTCTCTCGCTCTCTCAAACCCCTCTCTCTCAACCCCCCTCTCTCACCCTCTCTCTCTCACCCCCCTCATTCTCCTCTCGCTTTCTCACCCGCGCTCTCTCGCTCTCTAAAACCCCTCGCTCTCTCTCACCCCCCTCATCCTCCTCTCTCTCTCTCACCCGCTCTCTCTCGCTCTCTCAACCCTCTCTCTCTCTATACCCCCTCTCTCACCCTCTCTCTCCCACCTCCCTCATCCTCCTCTCTCTCACCTGCTCTCTCTCGCTCTCTCAAATCCCCTCTCTCTCTAAAACCCCTCTCTCTCACCCTCTCTCTCTCACCCCCTCATCCTCCTCTCTCTCTCACCAGCTCTCTCTCTCTCTCAAAGCTCCTCTCTCTCAACCCTTCTCTCTCACCCTTTCTCTCTCTCACCCCCCTCATCCTCCTCTCTCTCGCTCACCCGCTCTCTTTCGCTCTCTCAAACCCCATTTCTCTCTCAACCCCTCTCTCTCACCCTCTCTTTCTCAGCCCCCTCATCCTCCTCTCTCTCACCCGCTCTCTCTCGCTCTCTCACACGCCCTCTCTCTCTCAACCCCTCTCTCTCACCCTCTCACTCTCTCACCGCTCTCATCCTCTTCTCTCTCTCACCCGCTCTCTCTCGCTCTCTCAAACCCCCTCTCTCTCTCAACCCCTCTCTCTCACCCTCTCTTTCTCTTTCACGCCCCTCATCCTCCTCCCTCTCCCTCACCCGCTCTCTTAAACCCCCCCTCTCTCTCTCAAATCCTCTCTCTCACCCTCTCTCTCTCACTCCCCTCATCCTCCTCTCTCTCTCTCACCCGCTCTCTCCCGCTCTCTCAAAACTCCTCCCTTTCTAAACCCCTCTCTCACACCCTCTCTCTCACCCCCTCATCATCCTCTCGCTCTCTCACACACTCGCTCTCATCAACCTCATCCTCCTCTCTCTCTCTCACCCGCACTCTCACGCTCTCTCAAACCCCCTCTCTCACTAAAACACTTCTCTCACCCTCTCTCTCACCCCCCTCATCATCCTCTCGCTCTCTCAACACACTCTCTCACCCCCCTCATCCTCCTCTCTCTCTCTCTCTCACCCGCTCTCTCTCGCTCTCTCAAACCACCCCCTCACTCTAAAACCTCTCTCTTTCACACTCTCTCTCTCACCCCCCTCATCCTCCTCTCTCTCTCTGACCCGCTCTCTCTCGCTCCCTCAAACCCCTCTTTCTCTAAAACCCATATCTCCCTCCCTCTGTCTCTCACCCCCCTCATCCTCCTCTATCTCTCTCACCCGCTCTCTCTCGCTCTCGCAAACCCCCTCTCTCTCTGAAACCCTCTCTCTCACCCTCTCTCTCATCCCCCTCATCCTCTTCTCTCTCTCTCTCTCACCCGCTCTCTCTCGCTCTCTCAAAACCCCTCTCTCACTAAAACCCCTCTCTCTCACCCTCTCTCGCATCCCCCTCATCCTCTTCTCTCTCTCTCTCTCACCCGCTCTCTCTCGCTCTCTCAAAACCCCTCTCTCACTAAAACCCCTCTCTCTCACTCTCTCTCTCACATCCCCCTCATCATACTCTCTCTCTCACCCGCTCTCTCTCGCTCTCTCAAAACCCCTCTCTCTCTAAACCCCTCTCTCTCACCCTCTCTCTCACCCCCCTCATCCTCTTGTCTCTCTCTCTCACCCGCTCTCTCTCGCTCTCTAAACCCCCTCTCTCTCAACCCCTCTCTCTCAACCGCTCTCTCTCGCTCTCTCAAACCACCTCGCACTTTAAAACCCCTCTCTCACCCTGTCTCTCTCACCCCCCTCATCCTCCTCTCTCTCTCACCCTCTCTCTCGCTCTCAAAAACCCCCTCTCTCTCTCACCCTCTCTCACTCTCTCATCACCCTCATCCTCCTCTCTCTCTCTCTCACTCACTCTCTCTCGTACTCTCAAACCCCCTCTCTCTCAACCCCTCGCTCTCACCCTCTCTCTCTCACCCCCCTCATCCTCCTCATTCTCTCTCACCCGCTCTCTCTCGCTCTCTCAAACCCCCTCTCTCTCAAACCCCCTCTCTCAACCTCTCTCTCACACCCCCCTCATCCTCCTCTCTCTCTCACCCGTTCTCTCCCGCTCTCTCAAACACCCTCTCTCTCTAAACACTGTCTCTCTCAACCTCTCTCTCTCAACCCCCTCATCCTCCTCTCTCTCTCACCCTCTCTCTCTCACCCCCTCATCCTCCTCTCTCTCACCCGCTCTCTCTCGCTCTCTCAAACCCCCTCTCTCTCTAAAACCCCTCTCTCACCCTCTCTCTCTCACCCCCTCATCCTCCTCTCTCTCTCACCTGCTCTCTCTCGCTCTCTCAAACCCCCTCTCACTCTAAAACCACTCTACCTCACCCTCTCTCTCACCCCCTCATCCTCCTCTCTCTCTCTCACCTGCTCTCTCTCGCTCTCTCAAATCCCCTCTCTCTCTAAAACTCCTCTACCTCACCCTCTCTCTCACCCTCTCATCCTCCTCTCTCTCTCTCACCAGCTCTCTCTCTCTCTCAAAGCTCCTCTCTCTCAACCCGTCTCTCTCACCCTCTCTCTCTCACCCCCCTCATCCTCCTCTCTCTTTCTCACCCACGCTCTCTCGCTCTCTCAAACCCCTCTCTCTCAACCCCCCTCTCTCACCCTCTCTCTCTCACCCCCCTCATCCTCCTCTCTCTTTCTCACCCGCTTTCTCTTGCTCTCTCAAACCCCTCTCTCTCTCTCACCCCCCTCATCCTCCTCTCTCTCTCTCACCCGCTCTCTCTCGCTCTCTCAACCCTCTCTCTCTCTATATACCCCCTCTCTCACCCTCGCTTTCCCACCTCCCTCATCCTCCTCTCTCTGTCTCACCCTTTCTCTCTCTCACCCCCCTCATCCTCCTCTCTCTCTCTCACCCGCTGTCTTTCGCTCTCTCAAACCCCATTTCTCTCTCAACCCCTCTCTCTCACCCTCTCTTTCTCAGCCCCCTCATCCTCCTCCCTCTCTCACCTGCTCTCTCTCACTCTGTCAATCCCCCTCTCTCTCTCAACCCCTCTCACTCACCCTCTCTTTCTCACGCCCCTCATCCTCCTCTCTCTCACCCGCTCTCTCTCGCTCTCTCAAACCCCCTCTCTCACTAAAACCCCTCTCTCACCCTCTCTCTCACCCCCTCATCATCCTCTCGCTCTCTCACACACTCACTCTCACCAACCTCATCCTCCTCTCTCTCTCACCCGCACTCTCACGCTCTCTCAAACCCCCTCTCTCACTAAAACCCCTCTCTCACGCTCTCTCTCTCAACCCCCTCATGATACTCTCTCCCTCTCACCCGCTCTCACTCGCTCTCTCAAACCCCCTCTCTAAACCCCTCTCTCTCACACTCTCTCTCACCATCTCCTCCTCCTCTCTCTCTCACCCGCTCTCTCTCGCTCTCTGAAACCCCCTCTCTCTAAACCCCTCTCTCACCCTCCCTCTCTCTAAACCCCTCATCCTCCTATCTCTCTCTCTCACCCGCTCTCTCTTGCTCTCTCAAACCCCCTCTCTCTCTAAACCCCCCTCTCTCACCTTCTCTCTCTCACCCCCTCATCCTCCTCTCTCTCTCTCACCCTCTCTCTCGCTCTCAAAAACCCCCTCTCTCTCTCAACCCCTCTCTCTCATCCTCTCTCTCTCATCACCCTCATTCTCCTCCCTCTCTCTCAGCCGCTCTCTCTTGCTCTCTCAAACACCTTCTCTAACACCCTCTCTCACCCCCCTCATCCTCCTCTCTCTCTCACCCGCTCTAACTCGCTCTCTCAAACCCCCTCTCTCTCACCCTCTCTCTCTCACCCCCTCATCCTACTCCCGCTCTCTCACCCGCTCTCTCTTGCTATCTCAAACCCCTTCTCTTTCTAAACCCCGTCTCTCTCACCCTCTCTCTCTCAACACCCTCATCCTCCTCTCTCTCTCTCACCCGCTCTCTCTCGCTCTCTTAAACACCCCCCTCTCTAAAACCCCTATCTCTCACCCTCTGTCTCTCACCCCCCCTTCATCCTCCTCTATCTCTCTCACCCGCTCTCTCTCACTCTCTCAAAAACCCTCTCTCTCTAAAACACCTCTCTCACACCTTCTCTCTCTCTCACACCCGTCTCATCCTCCTCTCTCTCTCTCACCCGCTCTCTCTCGCTCTCTTAAACCCCGTCTCTCTCTATAACTGATCTCTCTCACCCTCTCTCTCACCCCCCTCATCCTCTTCTCTCTCTCTCTCTTACCCGCGCTCTCGCTCTCTCAAAACCCCCCTCACTCTAAAACCCCTCTCTCTCACACTATCTCTCACCCCCCTCATCCCCCCTCTCTCTCTGTCTCTCACCCGCTGTCTCTCGCTCCCTCAAACCCCTCTCTCTCTAAAACCCCTCTCTCTCACCCTCTGTCTCTCACCCCCCTTATCCGCCACTATCTCTCTCACCCGCGCTCTCTCGCTCTCTCAAACCCCGTTAATCTCTAAAACCCCTATCTCTCACCCTCTGTCTCTCACCCCCCTCATCCTCCTCTCTCTCTCTCACCCGCCATCTCTCGCTCTCTCAAACCCCGTCTCTCCCTCTCTCTATAACCCCTCTCTCTAACCCTCTCTCTCACCCCCCTCATCCTCTTCTTTCTCATCCGCTCTCTCTCGCTCTCTCAAAACCCCTCTCTCACTCAACCCCTCTCTCTCACCCTCTCTCTCTCATCCCCCTCATGATACTCTCTCCCTCTCACCCGCTCTCACTCGCTCTCTCAAACCCCCTCTCTAAACCCCTCTCTCTCACACTCTCTCTCACCACCTCCTCCTCTCTCTCTCTCACCCGCTCTCTCTCTCTCTCGCTCGCTGAAACCCCCTCTCTCTAAACCCCTCTCTCACCCTCCCTCTCTCACCCCCCTCATCCTCCTATCTCTCTCTCTCACCCACTCTCTCTTGGTCTCTCAAACCCCCTCTCTCTCTAAACCCCTCTCTCTCACCTTCTCTCTCTCACCCCCCTCATCATCCTCTCTCTCTCTCTCACCCGCTCTGTCAAATCCCCTCTCTCTCAAAAACCCCTCTCTCTTACCCTCTCTCTCTCACACACGCCTCATCCTCCTCTCTCACTCTCTCAACAGCTCTCTCTCGCTCTCTCAAACCTCCTCTCTCTCAACCCCTCTCTCTCACCCTCTCTCTCACCCGCCTCATCCTCCTCTCCCTCTCTCTCTCTCTCACCCGTGCCCTCTCGCTCTCTCAACCCCCCCCCCCCTCTCTCAACACTTGTCTCTCACCCTCTCTCTCTCACCCGCTCTCTCTCGGTCTCTCAAACCCCCTCTCTCTCACCCTCTCTCTCTCACCCCCTCATCCTCCTCTCTCTCTCTCACCCGCTCTCTCAAACGCACTCTCTCTAAAACCTCTCTCTCTCTCACCCTCTCTCTCTCTCTCACCCCCCATCCTCCTCTCTCTCTCTCTCTCTCACCCGCTCTCTCAAACACGCTCTCTCTCAACCCCTCGCTCTCACCCTCTCTCTCACCCCCCCATCCGCCTCACTCTCTCTCACCCGCTCTCTCTCGCTCTCTCAAACCCCCCCTCTCTCTCAACCCCTCTCTCTCTCTCAACCCCCTCATCCACCTCTCTCTCTCTCTCACCCGCGCTCTCTTGCTCTCTCAAAACACCTCTCTCTCAACCACACTCTCTCACCCTCTCTCTCTTTCACCCCCTCATCCTCCTCCCTCTCTCTCACCCGCACTCTCTCGCTCTCTCAAACCCCCTCTCTCTCTCAACCCCTCTCTCTCACACTCTCTCTCTCACCCCCTTATCCTCCTCTCTCACTCTCAGCCGCTCTCTCTCGCTCTCTCAAACACCCTCTCTCTCTCAACCCCTCTCTCTCACCCTCTCTCTCACCCCCCTCATCCTCCTCTCTCTCTCTCACCCGCTCTCTCTCGCTCTCTCAAACCCCTCTCTCTCTAAAACCCCTCTCTCTCTCACACCCCTCATCCTCCTCTCTCTCTCACACCCGCTCTCTCTCGCTCTCTCAAACCCCCTCTCTCTCAAACCCTCTCTCTCACCCTCTCTCTCTCACCCCCTCATCCTCCTCTCTCTCTCTCACCCACGCTCTCTCGCTCTCTCAAACTCCGTCATTCTCAAACCTCCTCTCTCTCTCAACCCCTCTCTCTCACCCTCTCTCTCTCACTCCCCTCATCCTCCTCTCTCTCAAACCCTCTCTCTCACCCTCTCTCTCTCACCCCCTCATCCTCCTCTCTCTCTCTCACTCGCTCTCTCTCGCTCTCTCAAACTCCCTCTCTCTGAAACCTCCTCTCTCTCTCAACCCCTCTCTCTCACCCTCTCTCTCTCACTCCCCTCATCCTCCTCTCTCTCTCTCACCCGCTCTCTCTCACTCTCTCAAACCCGCTCTCTCTCTAAAACCCCTCACTCTCACCCTCTCTCTCTCACTCCCCTCATCCTCCTCTCTCTCTCTCTCACCCGCTCTCTCTCGCTCTCTCAAACCCCTCTCTCTCAAAAACCCCTCTCTCTCTCACACCCCTCATTCTCCTCTCTCTCTCTCACCCGCTCTCTCTCGCTCTCTCAAACCCCCTCTCTCTCAACCCCTCTCTCTCACCCTCTCTCTCTCACTCCCCTCATCCTCCTCTCTCTCAAACCCTCTCTCTCACCCTCTCTCTCTCACCCCCTCATCCTCCTCTCTCTCTCTCACTCGCTCTCTCTCGCTCTCTCAAACTCCCTCTCTCTGAAACCTCCTCTCTCTCTCAACCCCTCTCTCTCACCCTCTCTCTCTCACTCCCCTCATCCTCCTCTCTCTCTCTCACCCGCTCTCTCTCACTCTCTCAAACCCGCTCTCTCTCTAAAACCCCTCACTCTCACCCTCTCTCTCTCACTCCCCTCATCCTCCTCTCTCTCTCTCTCACCCGCTCTCTCTCGCTCTCTCAAACCCCTCTCTCTCAAAAACCCCTCTCTCTCTCACACCCCTCATTCTCCTCTCTCTCTCTCACCCGCTCTCTCTCGCTCTCTCAAACCCCCTCTCTCTCAACCCCTCTCTCTCACCCTCTCTCTCTCACCCCCCCATCCTCCTCACTCTCTCTCACCCGCTCTCTCTCGCTCTCTCATACCCCCTCTCTCTCTCAACCCCTCTCTCTCTCTCACCCCCCTCATCCTCCTCTCTCTCTCTCACCCGCTCTCTCTCGCTCTCTCAAACACCCTCTCTCTCAAAAACCCCCCTTTCTCACCCTCTCTCTCTCACACGCCTCATCCTCCTCTCTCACTCTCTCAACAGCTCTCTCTCGCTCTCTCAAACCCCCTCTCTCTCAACCCCTCTTTCTCACCTGCGCTCTGTCTCATCCCCCTCGTCATCCTCTCTCTCTCACCCGCTCTCTCTCGCACCCTCAAACCCCATCTCTCTCTCTATACCCCCTGTCTCTCAACCTCTCTCTCTCAACCCCCTCATCCTCCTCTCTCTCTCTCACCCTCTCTCTCTCACCCCCTCATCCTCCTCTCTCTCACACCCGCTCTCTCTCGCTCTCTCAAACCCCCTCTCTCTCTCAACCCCTCTCTCTCACCCTCTCTCCCTCATCCTCCTCTCTCTCTCACCCGCTCTCTCTCGCTCTCTCAAACCCCCCCTCTCTCTCAACCCCTCTCTCTCACCCTCTCTCCCTCATCCTCCTCTCTCTCTCACCCCCTCTCTCTCGCTCTCTAAAACCCCCTCTCTCTAAGACCCCTCTCTCACCCTCTCTCTCTCACCCCCTCATTCTCCTCTCTCTCTCTCACCCGCTCTCTCTCGCTCTCTCAAAAACCCCTCTCTCACACCCTCTCTCTCTCACACCCGACTCATCCTCCTCTCTCTCTCTCACCCGCTCTCTCTCGCTCTCTTAAACCCCGTCTCTCTCTATAACTGATCTCTCTCACCCTCTCTCTCACCCCCCTCATCCTCTTCTCTCTCTCTTACCCGCTCTCTCGCTCTCTCAAAACCCCCCTCACTCTAAAACCCCCCTCTCTCACACTATCTCTCACCCCCCTCATCCCCCCTCTCTCTCTGTCTCTCACCCGCTGCCTCTCGCTCCCTCAAACCCCTCTCTCTCTAAAACCCCTCTCTCTCACCCTCTGTCTCTCACCCCCCTTATCCTCCTCTATCTCTCTCACCCGCGCTCTCTCGCTCTCTCAAACCCCGTCAATCTCTAAAACCCCTATCTCTCACCCTCTGTCTCTCACCCCCCTCATCCTCCTCTCTCTCTCTCACCCGCCATCTCTCGCTCTCTCAAACCCCGTCTCTCCCTCTCTCTATAACCCCTCTCTCTCACCCTCTCTCTCACCCCCCTCATCCTCTTCTCTCTCACCCGCTCTCTCTCGCTCTCTCAAAACCCCTCTCTCTCTCAACCCCTCTCTCTCACCCTCTCTCTCTCATCCCCCTCATGATACTCTCTCCCTCTCACCCGCTCTCACTCGCTCTCTCAAACCCCCTCTCTAAACCCCTCTCTCTCACACTCTCTCTCACCACCTCCTCCTCTCTCTCTCACCCGCTCTCTCTCTCGCTCGCTGAAACCCCCTCTCTCTAAACCCCTCTCTCACCCTCCCTCTCTCACCCCCCTCATCCTCCTATCTCTCTCTCTCACCCACTCTCTCTTGGTCTCTCAAACCCCCTCTCTTTACCCCCTCTCTCTCACCTTCTCTCTCTCACCCCCTCATCCTCCTCTCTCTCTCACACGCTCTCTCTTGGTCTCTCAAACCCCCTCTCTCTCTAAACCCCTCTCTCTCACCTTCTCTCTCTCTCGCTCGCTGAAACCCCCTCTCTCTAAACCCCTCTCTCACCTTCTCTCTCTCACCCCCCTCATCATCCTCTCTCTCTCTCTCACCCGCTCTGTCAAACTCCCTCTCTCTCAAAAACCCCTCTCTCTTACCCTCTCTCTCTCACACACGCCTCATCCTCCTCTCTCACTCTCTCAACAGCTCTCTCTCGCTCTCTCAAACCTCCTCTCTCTCAACCTCTCTCACCCTCTCTCTCACCCGCCTCATCCTCCTCTCCCTCTCTCTCTCTCTCACCCGTGCTCTCTCGCTCTCTCAACCCCCCCCCACCTCTCTCAACACTTGTCTCTCACCCTCTCTCTCTCACCCGCTCTCTCGGTCTCTCAAACCCCCTCTCTCTCACCCTCTCTCTCTCACCCCCCTCTTCCTCCTCTCTCTCTCTCACCCGCGCTCTCAAACGCCCTCTCTCTAAAACCTCTCTCTCTCTCACCCTCTCTCTCTCTCACCCCCCACCCTCCTCTCTCTCTCTCTCTCACCCGCTCTCTCAAACACGCTCTCTCTCAACCCCTCGCTCTCACCCTCTCTCTCTCACCCCCCCATCCGCCTCACTCTCTCTCACCCGCTCTCTCTCGCTCTCTCAACCCCCCCCCCCTCTCTCAACACTTGTCTCTCACCCGCTCTCTCTCGGTCTCTCAAACCCCCTCTCTCTCACCCTCTCTCTCTCACCCCCCTCATCCTCCTCTCTCTCTCTCACCCGCTCTCTCAAACGCCCTCTCTCTAAAACCCCTCTCTCTCTCACCCTCTCTCTCTCTCACCCCCATCCTCCTCTCTCTCTCTCTCTCTCACCCGCTCTCTCAAACACGCTCTCTCAACCCCTCGCTCTCACCCTCTCTCTCTCACACCCCTCATCCTCCTCTCTCTCTCACACCCGCTCTCTCTCGCTCTCTCAAACCCCCTCTCTCTCAAACCCTCTCTCTCACCCTTTCTCTCTCACCCCCTCATCCTCCTCTCTCTCTCTCTCACCCGCGCTCTCTCGCTCTCTCAAACTCGGTCACTCTCAAACCTCCTCTCTCTCTCAACCCCTCTCTCTCACCCGCTCTCTCTCACTCCCCTCATCCTCCTCTCTCTCAAACCCTCTCTCTCACCCTCTCTCTCTCACCCCCTCATCCTCCTCTCTCTTTCTTCTCACCCGCTCTCTCTCGCTCTCTCAAACCCCTCTCTCTCAAAAACCCCTCTCTCTCTCACACCCCTCATTCTCCTCTCTCTCTCTCACCCGCTCTCTCTCGCTCTCTCAAACCCCCTCTCTCTCAACCCCACTCTCTCACCCTCTCTCTCTCACCCCCCATCCTCCTCACTCTCTCTCACCCGCTCTCTCTCGCTCTCTCATACCCCCTCTCTCTCTCAACCCCTCTCTCTCTCTCACCCCCCTCATCCTCCTCTCTCTCTCTCTCACCCGCTCTCTCTCGCTCTCTCAAACACCCTCTCTCTCAAAAACCCCCCTCTCTCACCCTCTCTCTCTCACACGCCTCATTCTCCTCTCTCACTCTCTCAACAGCTCTCTCTCGCTCTCTCAAACCCCCTCTCTCTCAACCCCTCTTTCTCACCTGCGCTCTGTTTCATCCCCCTCGTCATCCTCTCTCTCTCACCCGCTCTCTCTCGCACCCTCAAACCCCCTCTCTCTCTCTATACCCCCTGTCTCTCAACCTCTCTCTCTCACCCCCCCCATTCCTCCTCTCTCTCTCTCACCCTCTCTCTCTCACCCCCTCATCCTCCTCTCTCTCACACCCGCTCTCTCTCGCTCTCTCAAACCCCCTCTCTCTCTCAACCCCTCTCTCTCACCCTCTCTCCCTCATCCTCCTCTCTCTCTCACCCGCTCTCTCTCGCTCTCTCAAACCCCCTCTCTCTCTCAACCCCTCACTCTCACCCTCTCTCCCTCATCCTCCTCTCTCTCTCACCCGCTCTCTCTCACTCTCTCAAACCCCCTCTCTCTAAGACCCCTCTCTCACCCTCTCTCTCTCACCCCCTCATTCTCCTCTCTCTCTCTCACCCGCTCTCTCTCGCTCTCTCAAACCCCCTCTCTTTCCAAAACACCCCTCTCTCACCCTCTCTCTCTCTCACCCCCCTCATCCTCCTCTCTCTCTCGCTCTCTCAAGCCCCCTTTCACTCTCAACCCCTCTCTCCCACCGTCTCTTTCTCACCCCCTCATCCTCCTCTCTCTCCCCCGCTCTCTCTTGCTCTCTCAAACCCCCTCTCTCTGTCAACCCCTCTGTCTCACCCTCTCTTTCTCCCCCCCCCTCATCCTCCTCTCTCTCTCACCCGCTCTCTCTCGCTCTCTCAAACCCCCTCTCTCTCTCAAACCCCCTCTCTCAACCTCTCTCTCTCACCCCCCTCATCCTCCTCTCTCTCTCTCACACGCTCTCTCTCGCTCTCTCAAAACCCCTCTCTCTAAAACCCCCTCTCTCTCTCAACCCCTCTCTCTCACCCTCTCTCTCTCACTCCCCTCATCCTCCTCTCTCTCTCACCCGCTCTCTCGCTCTCTCAAACCCCTCTCTCTCTAAAACACCTCTCTCTCAACTTCTCTCTCTCACCCCCCTCATCCTCCTCTCTCTCTCACCCGCTCTCTCTCGCTCTCTCAAACCCCCCTCTCTCTCTCAACCCCTCTTTCTCACCCTCTCTCTCTCACACCCTCATCCTCCTCTCTCTCTCTCACCGGCTCTCTCTTGCTCTCTCAAACCCCCCCTCTCTCTCAACCCTCCTCTCTCACCCTCTCTCTCTCACCTCCCTCATCCTCCTCTCTCTCTTTCTCACCCGCACTCTCTCGCCCTCTCAAACCCCCCCTCTCTCTCAACCCCTCTCTCACCCTCTCTCTCTCACCTCCCTCATCCTCCTCCCTCTCTCTCACCCGCTCTCTCTTGCTCTCTCAAACCCCTTCTGTCTCACCCTCTCTCTCACCCCCCTCATCCTCCTCTCTCTCTCAGGCTCTCTCTCTCGCTCAATACCTCTCTCTCTCTCAACACCTCTCTCGCACCCCCTCATCCTCCTCCCTCTCTCACCCGCTCTCTCTTGCTCTCTCAATCCCCTTCTCTCTCTAAACCCCCTCTCTCTCACCCTCTCTCTCTCACCCCCTTCATCCTCTTCTCTCACTCTCACCCGCGCTCTCTCGCTCTCTCAAGCCCCCTCTCTCTCTAAACCCCCTCTCTCTCACCCTCTCTCTCTCACCCCCTTCATCCTCTTCTCTCACTCTCACCAGCGCTCTCTCGCTCTCTCAAGCCCCCTCTCTCTCTAAACCCCCTCTCCCTCACCCTCTCTCTCTCACCCCCCTCATCGTCCTCTCTGTCTCTCACCCGCTCTCTCTCGCTCTCTCAAACCCCCTCTCTCTCAAACCCTCTCTCTCACCCTCTCTCTCTCACCCCCTCATCCTCCTCTCTCTCTCTCACCCGCTCTCTCAAACTCCGTCTCTCTCAAACCTCCTCTCTCTCTCAACCCCTCTCTCTCACCCTCTCTCTCTCACTCCCCTCATCCTCCTCTCTCTCAAACCCTCTCTCTCACCCTCTCTCTCTCACCCCCTCATCCTCCTCTCTCTCTCACCCGCTCTCTCTCGCTCTCTCAAACTCCCTCTCTCTCAAACCTCCTCTCTCTCTCAACCCCTCTCTCTCACCCTCTCTCTCTCACTTCCCTCATCCTCCTCTCTCTCTCTCACCCGCTCTCTCTCACTCTCTCAAACCCGCTCTCTCTCTAAAACCCCTCACTCTCACCCTCTCTCTCTCACTCCCCTCATCCTCCTCTCTCTCTCTCTCACCCGCTCTCTCTCGCTCTCTCAAACCCCTCTCTCTCAAAAACCCCTCTCTCTCTCACACCCCTCATTCTCCTCTCTCTCTCTCACCCGCTCTCTCTCGCTCTCTCAAACCCCCTCTCTCTCAACCCCTCTCTCTCACCATCTCTCTCTCACCCCCCCATCCTCCTCACTCTCTCTCACCCGCTCTCTCTTACTCTCTCATAACCCCTCTCTCTCTCAACCCCTCTCTCTCACCCCCCTCATCCTCCTCTCTCTCTCACCCGCTCCCTCTCGCTCTCTCAAACCCCCTCTCTCTCTCAACCCCTCTTTCTCACCCTCTCTCTCTCACACCCTCATCCTACTCTCTCTCTCTCACCCGCTCTCTCTTGCTCTCTCAAACCCCCCTCTCTCTCAACCCTCCTCTCTCACCCTCTCTCTCTCACCTCCCTCATCCTCCTCTCTCTCTCTCTCACCCGTGCTCTCTCGCCCTCTCAAACCCCCCCTCTCTCTCAACCCCTCTCTCACCCTCTCTCTCTCACCCCCCTCATCCTCCTCCCTCTCTCTCACCCGCTCTCTCTTGCTCTCTCAAACCCCTTCTGTCTCACCCTCTCTCTCACCCCCCTCATCCTCCTCTCTCTCTCAGGCTCTCTCTCTCGCTCAATACCTCTCTCTCTCTCAACCTCTCTCTCTCACCCCCTCATCCTCCTCCCTCTCTCACCCGCTCTCTCTTGCTCTCTCAAACCCCTTCTCTCTCTAAACCCCCTCTCTCTCACCCTCTCTCTCTCACCCCCTTCATCCTCTTCTCACTCTCACCCGCGCTCTCTCGCTCTCTCAAGCCCCCTCTCTCTCTAAACCCCCTCTCTCTCACCCTCTCTCTCTCACCCCCTTCATCCTCTTCTCTCACTCTCACCCGCGCTCTCTCGCTCTCTCAAGCCCCCTCTCTCTCTAAATACCCTCTCTCTCACCCTCTCTCTCTCACCCCCCTCATCGTCCTCTCTGTCTCTCACCCGCTCTCTCTCGCTCTCTCAAACCCCCTCTCTCTCAAACCCACTCTCTCACCCTCTCTCTTTCACCCCCTCATCCTCCTCTCTCTCTCTCACCCGCTCTCTCTCGCTCTCTCAAACTCCGTCTCTCTCAAACCTCCTCTCTCTCTCAACCCCTCTCTCTCACCCTCTCTCTCTCACTCCCCTCATCCTCATCTCTCTCAAACCCTCTCTCTCACCCTCTCTCTCTCACCCCCTCATCCTCCTCTCTCTCTCACCCGCTCTCTCTCGCTCTCTCAAACTCCCTCTCTCTCAAACCTCCTCTCTCTCTCAACCCCTCTCTCTCACCCTCTCTCTCTCACTCCCCTCATCCTCCTCTCTCTCTCTCACCCGCTCTCTCTCACTCTCTCAAACCCGCTCTCTCTCTAAAACCCCTCACTCTCACCCTCTCTCTCTCACTCCCCTCATCCTCCTCTCTCTCTCTCTCACCCGCTCTCTCTCGCTCTCTCAAACCCCCTCTCTCTCAACCCCTCTCTCTCACCCTCTCTCTCTCACCCCCCCATCCTCCTCACTCTCTCTCACCCGCTCTCTCTTACTCTCTCATACCCCCTCTCTCTCTCAACCCCTCTCTCTCACCCCCCTCATCCTCCTCTCTCTCTCACCCGCTCTCTCTCGCTCTTTCAAACCCCCTCTCTCTCTCAACCCCTCTTTCTCACCCTCTCTCTCTCACACCCTCATCCTCCTCTCTCTCTCTCACCCGCTCTCTCTTGCTCTCTCAAACCCCCCCTCTCTCTCAACCCTCCTCTCTCACCCTCTCTCTCTCATCTCCCTCATCCTCCTCTCTCTCTCACCAGTGCTCTCTCGCCCTCTCAAACCCCCTCTCTCTCTCACCCGTGCTCTCTCACCCTCTCTCTCTCACCCCCCTCATCCTCCTCCCTCTCTCTCACCCGCTCTCTCTTGCTCTCTCAAACCCCTTCCGTCTCACCCTCTCTCTCACCCCCCTCATCCTCCTCTCTCTCTCAGGCTCTCTCTCTCGCTCAATACCTCTCTCTCTCTCAACCCCTCTCTCTCACCCCCTCATCCTCCTCCCTCTCTCACCCGCTCTCTCTTGCTCTCTCAAACCCCTTCTCTCTCTAAACCCCCTCTCTCTCACCCTCTCTCTCTCACCCCCTTCATCCTCTTCTCTCACTCTCACCCGCGCTCTCTCGCTCTCACAAGCCCCCTCTCTCTAAACCCCCTCTCTCTCACCCTCTCTCTCTCACCACCCTCATCGTCCTCTCTGTCTCTCACCCGCGCTCTCTCGCTTTCTCAAACCCCGTCTCTCTCTAAAACCCCTCTCTCTCACCCCCCTCATCCTCCTCTCTCTCTCTCTCTCCCTCTCTCTCTCGCTCTCTCTCACCCTACTCTCCCTCAATCCCCATCTCTCACCCTCTCTCTCTCACCACCCTCATCCTCCTCTCTCTCTCTCACCCGCTCTCTCTCACTCTCTCAAACCCGCTCTCTCTCTAAAACCCCTCACTCTCACCCTCTCTCTCTCACCCCCTCATTCTCCTCTCTCTCTCTCTCACCTGCTCTCTCTCGCTCTCTCTCACCCTTCTCTCTCTCAACCCCTCTCTCTCACCCTCTCTCTCTCACCCCCCTCATCCTCCTCTCTCTCACCCTTCTCTCACTCAATCCCCATCTCTCACCCTCTCTCTCTCAACCCCCTCATCCTCCTCTCTCTCTCTCACCCGCTCTCTCAAACCCCCTCTCTCTTTGTCAGCCCCTCGCTTTCTCACCCCCGCTCTCTCAACCCCTTTCTCTCTTACCCCCTCACCCGCGCTCTTTCTCACCCCTCTCTCTATCAAATCTCCTCTCTCATACCCTTCTCCCTTACTCACCTCTCTTGCACCCCTCCCGCTCTCACACACTTCTCTCTCTCTCTCTCACCCCCTCCCTCTCTCCCACCCTCTCTCTATCTCTTTCTCATCCCCTCTCTCTCCTTCTCACTCCCTCTCTCTCACCCCACTCATTCTCACCCTCTCTCTCACCCCCTCCCTCTCTCCCACCCTCTCTCTCTCTCTCTCAACCCCCCTCTCTCATTCCCCATCTCTCACCAACCTCTCTCTCATCCCCCCTCTCTCTCTCACCCACCTCTCTCTCTCAGCCCCCCTCACCCCTTCTCACACACCTCTCTCTCCCCCACCCCCCTCACACCACGTCTATCTTCCCCCCACCTCCCTCACCCCCCTCCAAACCCCTTTCCCACCCCCATCCCCCACACACCCCCTCACCCACCTACCCCTCTTACCCTCCTCTCTCACCCCCCTCTTACACCCCCTCTCTCTCTCAAACCCTCTCTGTCACCCCTCTCTTTCTCTCACCACTCTAACTCTCTTACCTTCTCTCCTCCCCTCTCCCCTCTCTCTCCCCCGTCTCTCACTACTCTCTCTCACCCTCTCTCTCACCTCTCTCTCTCTCACACACACCCCTCTCTCTCACATCCTCCCTCTCATCCCATCCCACTCTCACACCCTTCCACTCTCACACTCTCCCTCTCTCCCCCCCTCTCTCCCCTCTCTCTCACCCCTCTCTCTCACACCCCTCTCTATCACCCTCCCTCTCTCATCCCGTCCCTCTTTCCCCCTCCCACTCACATCCCTCCTCTCTCACACTCTCCCTATCTTACCCCTCTCTCTCAGCCCATCTGTCTCTCAGCCCATCTCTCTCTGAGCCCCTCCCGCTCTCACCCACCCTCTCTTGCACCCCCTCTCTCCTTCAGCCGTTCTCTCTCACTGCCCCCCTCTCTCTCACCCCCTCTCTAATTCCACTCTCTCTCCCTTTCTATAACACCCTCTCTCTCACACCCTACTAACTCTCTCACCCTTTCACCCCCCTCTTCACCACCTCTCCCCCTCTCTCTCCCCCTCTCTCACTCCTCTCTCTCTCACGCCCTCTCTCTTACCCACTCTCTTTCTCACGCCCTCTCTCTCTCACCATTCACTATCTCTATCACCCTCTCTCTCTCACTGCCTCTCTCTCTCTCAGCCACTTTCTCTCACACCCCCTTTCTCTCTCACCTTGTTATCTCTCTCCCCCTCGCTCTATCTTACCCCCTCTCCCTCCACCCTCCTCTGTCACTCTCACCCCTTTCTCTCTGTCACCCCTCACCCTCTCTCCCCTTTATACCCTCTCTCACTCCCTCTCTCGCTCACCCCTTCACTCTATCTCCCCCGCCCACACCCCATGTCTCTTACCCACCTCTCTGTGTCTCTCTCTCACACCCTTCTCTCTCGCACCCCTGTCTCTCTCCCGCACTCTCTCTCGCTCTATTGCCTGCTGTCTCTTGCTCCCTTTTTCTCTCTCTCATTCCCCTTCCCTCCCGTGCTCTGTCTCACACCCCCGCTCTCTCTCTCTATATATACCCCCTCCCTCGTGCCCTCTTTCTCTCATTCACCCCATTTCTCTCTCTCTTTTGACCCCTTTCTTCCTCCCTCCTCCTTGCTCTCATTCTGTCACTCTCTAGCGCCCACTCTCTCAGCCCATCTCCCTCACACCACTCTAACTCTCTCATCCATTCACTCGTTCTCTCTCTGTCTGTCTGTCTGTCTCTCTCTCTCTCTCAACCCATCATTCACTGTCTATCTCACCCCCTCTCTCACCCTTTTCGCTCTCTGTCTCACGTCCCATCTCTCTCATCCCTCTTTCGCTCGCTGCCTCCCTTTCTCTCTCACCCCTTCCCTATCTCTCCCCTTTTCTCTGAATCCCTCTCTCCCACGTCCTCTCTCTCACCCCCTCCCACACATTCACTCTTTCTCTGACCCCCTCTCTTTCTCTCCCCTCTCTCTCATTCTCAGCCCCCTCTCTCCCCTCTCTCTTTCTCCACTCTCTCCCTTTCTCAGCCCTCTCTCCCTTTCTCACCCCACTCTCTCTCACCCCTTTCTCTCTTTCACACCCTCTCTCTCAACCCCTCTCTCTCACCTCTCTCTCTCACCCCTTCATCCTCCTCTCTCTCTCTCACCCGTTCTCTCTCGCTCTCTCAAACCCCCCCTCTCTAAATCCCCTCTCTCTCACCCCTTGCTCTCTCTCTGTCTTATCCTTCTCTCTCTCACATCCCACTCTCTCACCCCCTTCTCTCTCAACCCCTCACCTGCTCTCTCACTCCTCTCTCTTTCCCAAACTCTCTCTCTCTTACATCCTCACCCATACTCTCTCTCACACCCCCTCTCTCTCTTACCCCTCTCTCTCTTTCACCCCCTCCCTCTCTCCAACCCCCTCCCTCTCTCCCACCCTCTCTCTGTCTCTTTCTCATACCCTCTCTCTCCTTCTCACTCCCTCTCTCTCTCACCCCATCTCACTCTCACTCCATTTCACTCAAACCCTCTCTCTCTCATGCCCTTTCTCCCAGCCCCTCTCTGTCTCACCTCTAGTCTTTCTCTGACTCACTCTCACTCCCCCTTTGTCTCTCCCACTTTCTCTCTCACCCCCCTCACATCGCCCTCTCTCACTCACCCCACTCCCTCACTCACCTCCCTCTCTCTCCCACTCCTCTCTCTCCCTCTCTCTCTAACCCCCTCTCTCATCCTCTCTCCCTCTCTCAACCCCTCTCTCTACCCCTTCTCTATCACACTCCCCCATTCTCTCTCACCCCCTTCTCTCCCTCAACCCTCTCTCTCTCATCCCCTCTCTCTCTACACCCCTCCCCCTCTCTCTCACCCTTCTCTCCCCCTCTCTCACCCCACTCTGTCTCACCACCCCCTCTCTCAACCCAGCTCACTCTCTCATCCCCTCAATCTCTCCAACCCTTACTCTCTCATCCCTCTCTCTCTCAACCCCTCTATCTCATCCCTCTCTCTCTCACCCCCTCACCCCTCACCCCTCTCGCTCACCCCCTCTCTCTCGCCCATTCTCTCTCACACCCTCTCCTTCTCACTCCACTCTCTCTCTTATCCCCTCCCCACTTTCTTTCTCTCAATCACCCCTTCTCTCTCACACCCCTTACCCCCACCTCCTCTCTCTCACCCCCCTCTCTCACCCGCGCTCTCTTTCTCACTCACTCTCTCTTTCTCACTTACACTCTCTCTCTCTCTTTTACTCACACTCTCTCTTTCTCAACCCCTCTCTCACCCGCGCTCTCAAACCCTCTCTCTCTTCCCCCCTCTTTCTCCCCTTCTCTCTCCCACTCTCTGCCCAATTTTTTCATCCCCTCTCCCCCCTCTCTCCCCCTCTCTCTCTCCCCTCTCTCTACACTCTCTCACTACCCCCTCGCTAGCCCCCCAATCTCTACCCCCTCTCTCCCCCTGTCTCTCACATCCCCTCTCTCTCGCTCCCATCTCACTCTCTCACCCCACTCTCTCTCTCACCCCACATTTCACTCCCTCCCACTCCTTCTCTCTCACACCCCTTCTCTCTCACACCCCTCTCTCTCTCACCCCCTCTCTCTCAACACCTTTCTCTCACCCCTTCTCTCCCCTCTCTCTCACTCCCCTCTCTTCCTCTCCTCCACTCCTTCCCCCTCACTCCCTCCCCATCTCTATCCCTCCTCTCTCTCCCCCTCTCTCTCCTCTTCTCTCTGACCCTTCTCTCCCCCTCTCTCTGCCCCCTCTCTCACCCCCTCTCCTCCGCTCTCTCCTCCTCACAACCCCCTCTCCCATCTCTCTCTCCCCTCTCTCCCCTTCTCTCTTACCCATCTCTCCCCCTCCCTCTCCCCCTCCCTCTCCCCCTCTCTCTCCTCCTCTCTCCCCTCCTCTCTCGCCTCCCTCTCTCTCCACCCTCTCTCTCTCGCATCCTCTCTCTCTCTCACTCTTCCACTCGCTCTCTTCCTCTTGCTCTCTCTCACTCTCTCACCCTCTTCTCACACTGTCTCTTCTCCCTGGCTATTTCCCTCTCTCTTGCCTCACTCTCTCTCTCATCTCACGGTCTCTCTCGCTCTCTCTCACTCGCTCTTTCTCTCTCTCTCTCTCTCTGTCGCTCATGCTCTCTGTCTGTCTCCCTCTCTCTCAGTCCACCCTACTTCTCTCACTCTTGCTCTATCGTTCTCTCTGTCTGTTGCTCTCTCTCTCTCCGTCTTTCTCTCTCAATCCTCCCCCTCACCTCTTCTCTCTCGCAACCCATCTTTCTCAAACCCTCTCTCTCCCCCCCCTCTCTCTCTCATCCTCTCTCTCCCCCTCTATCTCTCAACCCCTCTGTCTCTCAACCACTCTCTCACTCATCTCTCTCACCCCCCTCTCTCTCACTCCTCCCTCTCTCTCCCCCCCTTCTCTCTCTCACCCCATCTCTCTCTCAACCCCTCACTCTCATATCCCCTCTCTCTCACCCCTCCTCCCTCTCACACCCCCTCACCCCTCTCCCTCTCTCACACCCTTTCTCTCTTACCCCGAGCTCTCTCTCTCACCACCCACCCTCTCTCTCTCAACCCCTCTCTCTCATCCCTCGCTCTCTTACTCCTCTCTCTCACACACTCCCTCTCTTTCACTCCCCCTCTCTCACACCCATCTCACTCTCTCACCCCTCTCTCTCACCACAATCTTTCTCTCTCTGTCCCACCCCCTCTGTATCTCACACCTTCTCTCTCATCTCCCTCTCACCCCACCCCTCTCTCTCACCCCTTCTCTCTCACCCCCTCTCACCCCTACCCCCTCTCTCTCACCTCCCTCTCTCTCACCCGCGCTCTCTTTTTCACTCACCCTCTCTCTTTCTCACCCCCTCTCTCTCACCCCTTCTCTCTCAACTCCTCTCTCTCCCGCCCCACCCTTCTCTTCCCTCTCTCCCCCTCTCTATCTCCCCTCTCTTGCCCCCCACTCTCCACCCCTCTCTCTCACTCCCATCTCACTCTCTCACCCCACTCTCACTCTCTCTCCCCCACTCTCTCTCTCTTAGCCCACGTCTCACTCTCTCCCCCACTCTCTCTCTCTTAGCCCACGTCTCTGTCTCTCACTCACATCTCACTCTCTCACCCCACTCTCACTCTCTCCCCCACGTCTTTCTTTCGCCCACCCTCTCTATCTCCTACCCTTTCTCTCTCACACCCCTTCTCTCTCTCACAGCCCTGTTTCTCACCCCCTCTCTCTCAATTCCACTCTCTCACCCCCTCTCTCTCAACACCTCTCTCACCCCTCTCTCCTCCTCTCTCTCACCCCCTCTCTCCCCTTCTCCTGTCTGTCACTCTCACTCTCTGTTTCCCTCTCTCTCAGTCCACCTTATCTCTCTAACCTCTTCTCTCTCACTCTTGCGCTATCGTTCTCTCTGTTATATTGCTCTCTCTCCGTCTCTCTCTCTCTCAGACCTCCCCCTCACCTCCTCTCTCTCTCAACCCATCTTTCTCAACCCCTCTCTCTCTAACCATCTCTCTCTCACCCTATTTCCCCCGTCTCTCTCTCAACCCCCTCTCTGTCAATCCCTCTCTCTCAATCTCTCTCTCCCCCTCTCTCTCAACCGCGCTCTCTCACCCTCTTTCTCCCACTCCCCTTTCTCTCACGACCCTTCGTTCTCTCACCACCTTCTCTCTCTCAACCCCGCTCTCTCACCCCTCTCTCTCTCATCCCCTCTCACTCACCCCCTCCCTATCTCCCACCCTCTCTTTATCTCTTTCTCATCCCCTCTCTCTCCTTCTCACTCCTTCACTCTCCCCCCTCTCTCTTCCCCTCTCTCTCACACCCTCTCTCTCTCACTCCCATCTCTCTCTTTCTCAACCCCACTTTCTCTCATTCCCCATCTCTCACCAACCTCTCTCTCACATCCACTCTCTCTCTCACCCACCTCTCTTTCTCAACCCCCTCACTCCCTCTCACCCAGCTCTCTCTCACACACCTCTCTCTCCCACCCCCTCTCACACCCCCTCTATCTCCCTCCCACCTCCCTCACCCCCCCCACCCCCATCCCCCCCACACTATCTCACCTACCTACCCCTCTCACCCCCCTCTCCCACCCCCTTACACCTCCTCTCTCTCTCAAGCCCCTCTCTCTGTCACCCCTCTCTTTCTCTCACCACTCTAACTTTCTTACCTTCCCTCTCTCGCTCTCTACCCCTCTCTCCCCCTCTCTCACTCCTCTCTCTCCCCCCTCTCTCACTCCTCTCTCTCGCCTCTCTCTCTCACACTCCTCTCTCTCCCACCCTCCCTCTCTCATCCCGTCCCTCTCTCACCCCCTTCCACTCTCACACCCTCCCTCTCTCCCCCTCTTTCTCCCCTCTCTCTCACCCCTCTCTCTCTCACACCCCTCTCTATCACCCTCCCTCTCTCATCCCGTCCCTCTTTCCCCCTCCCACTCTCATCCCTCCTCTCTCACACACTCCCCATCTCACCCATCTCTCTCAGCCCATCTCTCTCTCTCAGCCCCTCTCTTTCTCAGCCCTTCCTACTCTCACCCACCCTCTCTTGCCCCCCATGTCTCTCTCAGCCCCTCTCTCTCACTGCACCCCTCTCTTACCCCCTCTCTTATTCCACTCTCTCTCACACCTTACTAACTCTCTCTCACCCCTCGCAACCCCACTCTCTCACCCACAGTCGTTTTCTCAGCCCCTTCTCTCTCTCTCAAATCCTCTCTATCTCAACCCCGCTCTCTCACCCCTCTCTCTCACACCCCTCACCAACCCCTCTCTCAACACCCCCTCACTCTCTCATCCCCTCACTCTCTCACCCCCTCACTCACCCCTCTCTCTCTTTCCCTCTCTCTCTCACTCCCCTCTCTTTCTCTCTCAACCCGTCTCTCTCACCACTCTCTGTCACACCCTCTCTCTCACCCCTCTCTGTCTCACACCCCCTCTCTCACCGCCCCCTCTCTCACCACCCCCTCTCTCAACACCCTTCAATCTCCTATCCCCTCACTCTCTCACCCCCTCAGTCTCTCACCCCCCTCTCTCTCAATCCCTCTCTCTCACATCTCTCTCTCGCCCCCTCTCACCCCATCCCTCTCTCACCCCCTCTCACACCCTTTCTCTCTTACCCCGCGCTCTCACTGTAAACTCTCCCCCTCTCGCTCAACCCCTCTCTCTCACTCACTCTCTCAATCACACCCTCTCCTTCTCACTCCACTCTCTCTCTTACCACCTCTCCACTTTCTCTCTCTCAATCACCCCTTGTCTCTCTCATCCTCTCTCTCACCCCTCTTTCTCATTCCCTGTGTCTCTCCCCCCCACCACCCCCTCTCTCAACCATCCTCACTCTCTCATCCCCTTTCACTCTTATCCTGCGCTCTCTCTAACCCCTCCCCCTCTCACCCCTCTCGCTCACTCACTCTCTCTTCCCCTCTCTCTCGCACCCCTCTCTTTCTCTCTCACACCCTCTCTCTCACCCCTCGCTCTCTCACCCCTCGCTTTCTCTATCAACCCCTCTCTCACCCCCCTCTCTCACCACTCCCTCTCTCTCTCACAACCATCTCCCTCTCACACCCCTCTCTCTCCATCACCCCTCTCTCTCCCAGCCCAATCTCTTTCATATCCGCCCCTCTCTCTCACACACACCTCGCTCACTCCCACCATCTCTCTGCCTCTTTCTCATCCCCTCTCTCTCCTTCTCACTGCCTTTCTCTCACCCCCTCTCTCTTTTTCACCCCCCTCTCTCCCATCCCCTCTCTGTCACTCACTCCCACCTCTCCCTCTCACCGCCCTCTCACCCAGCTCTCTCTCTCTCACCACCTCTCTCTCACCCCCTCTCTCTCACCCCCTCTCTCTCACCCCTCTCTCTCACCCCCTCTCTCTCACCCCCTCTCTCTCACCCCCTCTCTCTCACACCTTCTCCTTCTCACTCCACTCTCTCTCTGACCCCCTCCCCACTTTCTCTCTCTCAATCACCCCTTGTCTCTCACCCCCTCTCTCGCACACCTCTCTCTCACTCCCTGTGTCTCTCATCACCCCTCTCTCACTATCCCCTCTCTCAACCCCCTCACTCTTTCACCCCTCTCTCTCACCACAGTCTCTCTCTCTCTGTCCCATCACCTCTGTCTCTCACCCCTTCTCTCTCAACCTATTCTCACCCCACCCCCTCTATCTCACCCCTCGCTCTCTCACCTGGTCTCTCTTTCTCACTCACTCTTTCTCTTTCTAAGTTACTCTCTCTCTCTTTTTCACTCACTCTCTTTCTCTTTCTCACCCCCTCTCTCTCACGCCCTCTCTCTCAACTCCTCTCTCTCCCTCAACTCCTCTCTCTCCTTCTCTCTCTCACTTCGCTCTACCCCCTCTCTTGCCCCCCACATTCTACCCTCTCTCTGCCCCTGTCTCTCACACCCCCTCTCTCTCACTCCCATCTCACTCTCTCACCCCACACACACTCTCTCACCCCACTCTCTCTCTCTAAGCCCGCGTCTCTCTCTCTCACCCCTTATTTCCCCCATCTCTCTCAACCCCTCTCTCTCAACCCCCTGTCTCAACCACGCTCTCTCAACTTCTCTGTCTCTCAATTCCTCTCTCTCCCCCCTCTCTCTCCCCCCCTCTCTTGCCCCCACCCAATACCCCCTGTTTCCCGCGTCTCTCACATCCCCTCTCTCTCACTCCCATCTCACTCTCTCACCCCACTCTCACTCTCTCCCTCCATGTCTCTCTCTCTCCCACCCCCTCTGTCTCCCACCCTTTCTCTCTCACACCCGTTCTCTCTCTCACACCCCTGTTTCTCACCTCCCCTCTCAATTCCTCTCTTTCACCCCCTCTCTCTCAACACCTCTCTCTCACCCTCTCTCTCCCCCTCTCTCCCCCCTCTCCTCCACTCTCTCCCCCTCTATCCGCCCAGCTCTCTGCCCCCTCTCTCTCCCCTCTCCCTCTCCCTCCCCCTCCCCCGCCCCCTCTCTCTCTCCTCCTGTCTCCCCTCCTCTTTCGCCCCTCTCTCACACCCCCCTCTCTTACGTCTCTCTCTCTCTCACACTTCAGCTCGCTCTCTTCCCCTTGCGGTCTCTCTCACTCTCTCATCCTCTTCTCACACATCTCTCTCTCCCTGCCTCTCTCCCTCTCTCTTGCCTCCCTCTCTCTCTTATCTCACGGTCTCTCTCATTCGCTCTCTCTTGCTCGTGCTCTCTCTCTCTCTCTCTCTCTCTGTCGCTCATGCTCTCTCTGTCTGGCACTCTCACTCTCTCTCTACCTCTCTCTCAGTCCACCCTACCTCCCTCACCTCTTCTCTCTCACTCTTGCTTTATCTCTCTCTCTGTCTGTTGCTCTCTCTCCCCGTCTCTCTCTCAGTATCCCCCCTCACCTCCTCTCTCTCAACCCATCTTTCTCAACCCCTCACTCCCCCCTCTCTCTCACCCCCCTTCTCTCTCACCCCCTTCTCTCTCTCAACCCCACTCTCTTTCAACCCCGCTCTCTTCTAACCCCTCTCTCACCCCCCATCACCACCACCTCGCTCAAATCTCCTCACTCTCTGATCCCCTCACTCTCTCACCCCCTCACTCACCCCTCGCTCTCACCCCTCTCTCTCTCATATTCCCTCTCTCTCTCACTCCCCTTTCTCTTCACCCCCTCTCTCAATCCCCCTCAATCGCTCATCCCCTCACTCTCTCACCCCATCAGTCTCTCACCCCTCTCTCAACCATCTCTCTCTCTCACATCCATCTCTCTCTCACCCCCCTCTCTCTCCCCTCTCTCCGTCACCCCTCTCTCTCCCACCCCAATCTCTTTTACATCCCCCCTCTCTCACACACACACTCTCACACACTCTCTCTCTCGCACCCCCTCTCTCTCCCCCCTCTCTCCCACACCCTCTCTGTCACTCACTTAAACCTTTCCCTCTCACCGCCCTCTCACCCCTCTCTCTCACACCCCCCTCTCTCTCAACCCTCTCTTTCTCCCACCTTCCTCTCTCTCAACCCCTCTCTCTCACCCCTCTCTCTCACACCCTCTCTCTCACCCCTCTCTCTCACCCCCCTCTGTCAACACCCCTCAAACTCTCATCCCCTCACTCTCTAACCCCCTCAGTCTCTCACCCCCCTCTCTCTCAACCCATCTCTCACACATCCATCTCTCTCTCACCCCCCTCTCTCTCTGTCACCCCTTTCTCTCCCACCCCAATCTCTTTCACATCCCCATCTCTCTGCCTCTTTCTCCTCCCCTCTCTCTCCTTCTCGCTCCCTCTCTCTCACCCCATTCTCTCTCACCCCTCTCTCTCCCACTCCCTCTGTGTCATTCACTCCCACCTCTCCCTCTCACTGCCCTCTCACGCCATTCTCTCTCTTACCCACTCCCCACTTTCTCACTCTCAAACACCCCTTGTCTCTCACCCCTCTCTCTCACACCTCTCTCTCACTCCCTGTGTCTCTCACCACCCCTCTCGCACCACCCCTCTCTCACCACCCCCTCTCTCAACCCCTCTCTCTGTCACCCCTTTCTCTCCCACCCCAATCTCTTTCACATCCCCATCTCTCTGCCTCTTTCTCCTCCCCTCTCTCTCCTTCTCGCTCCCTCTCTCTCACCCCATTCTCTCTCACCCCTCTCTCTCCCACTCCCTCTGTGTCACTCACTCCCACCTCTCCCTCTCACTGCCCTCTCACCCCATTCTCTCTCTTACCCACTCCCCACTTTCTCACTCTCAAACACCCCTTGTCTCTCACCCCTCTCTCTCACACCTCTCTCTCACTCCCTGTGTCTCTCACCACCCCTCTCGCACCACCCCCTCTCTCAACCCCCCTCACTCTCTCATCCCCTCTCTCTCACCCCTCTCTCTGTCAACCCCTCTCACCCCTCCTCTATCTCTCACCCCCTCACCCCTCTCCCTTTCTCTCTTACCCTGTGCTCTCTCTCTCTAACCCCCCCCCCTCTCACCCCTTTCGGTCACCCCCTGTCTCTAACCCTCTCTCTCTCACCCCTCTCTTTCTCTCTCAACCCGTCTCTCTCTCACCACTTTCTCTCACACCCCCTCTCTCTCACCCCGCTCTCTCTCACACCTCTATTTCTCTGTCAACCCCTCTCTCTCACTGCTCTCTCTCTTACTCCCTCTCTCGCTCACTGCCCCCCTCTCACCACACCCTCTCTCAACAACCCTCACTCTCTCACCCCCTCTCTCTCAACCCCTCTCTCTCTCTCACATCCATCTCTCTCTCACCCCTCTCTCTCTCCTCTCTCTCTCCGTTATCCTTCTCTCTCCCACCCCAATCTCTTTCACACCCCCCCTCTCTTTCACACACACTCTCACACACACTCGCTCTCACTCCCCGCCCTCTCTCCCACCATCTCTCTGCCTTTTTCTCATCCCCTCTCTCTCCTTCTCACTCCCTCTCTCTCACTCCCTCTCTCTCACCCCCTCTCTCTCACCCCCTCTCTCTCTTAATGCCTCTCTCTCCCACCCCCTCTCTGTCACTCATTACCACCTCCTCCTCTCACCCAGCTCTCTTTCTCTCACCCCCTCTCTCTCCTACCCCCTCTCTCTCACCCCTCTCTCTCACCCCTCTCTCTCTCTCTCTCACCCTCTCCTTCTAACTCCACTCTCTCTCTTACCCCTTCCCCACTTTCTCTCTCAATCACCCCTTGTCTCTCACCCCCCTCTCTCTCCCACCTCCCTCTCTCACACCCCCTCTCACTCCCATCTCACTCTCTCAGCCCCCTCTCTCTCACCACAGTCTCTCTCTCTGTCCCATCACCTCTGTCTCTCACCCCTTCTCTCTCAACCCCTTCTCACCCCACCCCCTATCTTCACCCCTCGCACTCTCACCCCCTCTCTCTTTCTCACTTATACTCTCTCTCTTTTTCACTTACTCTCTCTCTTTCTCACCCCTCTCTCTCAACTCCTCTTTCTCTCCCCCCTCTCTCCCCTCTCACTACCCCCTCTCTTGCCCCCCACTCTCTACCCCCTCTCTCCCCTGTCTCTCACACCCCCTCTCTCTCACTCCCATCTCACTCACCCCACTCACTCCCTCACCCCACGCTCACTCTCTCACCCCACTCTCTCTCTCTCTTAGCCCACGTCTCTCTCTTTCTCACCCCTTATTTCCCCCATCTCTCTCAACCCCTCTCTCTCAACCCCTCTCTCACCCCCTCTCTTTCTCAACCCCCTCTCTCTCTCAACCCCTTCTCTCAACCGCGCTCTCTCACCCCTCTCTCTCACTCCCCTCTCTCTCACTCCACTCAGTCTCTCACTCCCCTTCTCTCTCTCTCTTACCTCCTTCTCTCTCTCAACCCCTCTCTATGTCAACCCCGCTCTCTCTCACTCCTCTCTCTCTCACACCGTCCTCTCGCCCAGCTCTCTCTCTCAACCCCCCTCTCTCCCACCCCTCTCTCTCTCACCGCCCTCTCTCTCACCCCTCGCTCTCTCACCCCTCTCTCTCACCCCTCTCTCTCACCCCTCTCTCTCACACCCTCTCCTTCTCACTCCTCTCTCTCTCTTACCGTCTCCCCACTTTCTCTCTCAATCACCCCTTGTCTCTCAACCCGTCTCCCTCTCTTCCACCTCCCTCTCTCTCACTCCCTCTCTCTCTCTTAGCCCTCTCTCACACTTTCTCTCACTCTATCCCCCCTCTCTCACCACAGTCTCTCTCTCTCTCTGTCCCATCCCTTCTGTCTCTCACCCCTTCTCTCTCACCCCTTCTCACCCTACCCTTCCCTCTCACCCCTCGCTCTCTCACCCCTATCTCTCTTTCACACTCACGCTCTCTCTTTCTCACTTACACTCTCTCTCTTTTTCACTCACTGTCTCTCTTTCTCACCCTCTCTCTCTCTCACGCCCTCTCTCTCAACTCCTCTCTCTCTCCCCCTCTCCCTTCTCTCCAGCCCCTCTCTTGCCCCCCACTCTCTACCCCCTCTCTCCCCTGTCTCTCACACCCCTCTCTCTCACTCCCATCTCACTCTCTCACCCCACTCGCTTTCTCTTAGCCCACGTCTCTCTCTCACTCACCCCTTTTCCCCCATCTCTTTCAACCCCTGTCTCTCACCCCCTCTCTCTTTCAACTCCCTCTCTCAACCTCTCTCTCAACAACTCTCTCTCACCCCCTCTCTCTCACCCCTCGCTCTCTCACCCGTCTCTCTCTCCCACTCTCTCTCTCACACCCTCTCCTTCTCACTCCACTCTGTCTCTTACCCCCTCCCCACTTTCTCTCTCAATCACTCCTTGCCTCTCACCCCCTCTCTCTCCCACCTCCCTCTCTCTCAACCCTCTCTCTCTCACCCCTCTCTCTCAACCCCCCCTCTCTCTCTCTCAACCCACCTCTCTCTCTCTCCCCCCCTCTCTCTCTCTCCCCCTCTCTCTCAACCCTTCTCCCTAACCCCTCGCTCTCTCACACCTCTCTCTCACATTCCCTCGCTCTCTCACCATCCCCTCTCTCAACCCCCTCACTCTCTCATCCCCTCACTCTCACACGCCCTCACTCTCACCCCCTCCCTCTCACACCCCTCTCTCTCACACCCTCTCTCTTCCACCCCCCTCTCTCTCACCACCGCCTCTCTCAACCCACCTCACTCTCTCATCCCCTCACTCTCTCACACCCTCAATCTCTCACGCCCTCTCTCTTTCTTAAACCCTTTCTCTCGCCCCACTCTCTCTCTCACCCTCTCCCTCACTCCCTCTCACACCCTTTCTCTCTTAGCACACGCTCTCTCTAACTCCTCACCTTCTCACCCATCTCGCTCACCCCTCTCTCTCACCCACTCTCTCAATCACACCCTCCCCTTCTCACTCCACTCTCTCTCTTACCCCCCCGACTTTCTCTCTCTCAACCACCCCCTCACTCTCACCCCCCTCACCCCCTCTCTCTCACCCCATCTCTCTCACCCTCTCTCTCTTTCTCACTCACGCTCTCTTTCTCACTTACACTCTCTCTTTTTCACTCACACTCTCTTTCTCACCCCCTCTCGCTCTCCCCCCTCTCTTTCAACTCCTCTCTCTCCCTCTCTCTCTCCCCTCTGTCTCCCCCTCTCTTGCCCCCCACTCTCTACCCCCTCTCCCCCGTCTCTCACACCCCCTCTCTCACTCCCATCTCACTCTCTCTCACCCCCGCTCTATCTCCCCCTCTCTCACCCCTCTCTCTCACACACCCTCTCCTTCTCATGCCATTCTCTCTCTTACCCCCTCCCCACTTTCTCTCTCTCAAACATCCCTTTCTCTCACCCCTCTCTCTCACACCTCTCTCACTCTCTGCGTCTCTCACCACCCCTCTCTCACCACCCCCTCTCTCAACCCCCCTCACTCTTTCATCCCCTCTCTCACCCCTCTCTCTGTCACCCCCTCTCACCCTCCTCCCTCTCTCACCCCCTCACCCCTTTCCCTTTCTCTCTTACCCCGCGCTCTTTCTCGAACCCCTCTCCCTCTCACCCCTCTTGCTCACCCCCTCTCTCTCTTCCTCTCTCTCTCTCACCCCTCTCTCTCACTCCCTCTCTCTAAACGCCCCCCTCTCAACACCCCTCAATCTCTCATCCCCTCACTCTCTCACACCCTCAGTCTCTCACACCCTCTCTCTCAACCTCTCTCTCTCTCACATCCATCTCTCTCTCACCCCCCTCTCTCTTCAACCCCTCTCTCACCCCTCTCAATCTCTCACCCCCTTACTCTCTCACCTCATCAGTCTCTCACACACCTCTCTCTCTCACACCCTCTCTCTCACCCCCTCTCTCACCACCCCTCAATCTCTCATCCCCTTACTCTCTCACCTCATCAGTCTCTTACACACCCCTCTCTCTCACCCCCCTCTCTCACCACTCCTCAATCTCTCATTGTGGGCGGCACGGTGGCACAGTGGTTAGCACTGCTGCCTCACAGCGCCAGAGACCCGGGTTCAATTCCCGCCTCAGGCGACTGACTGTGTGGAGTTTGCACGTTCTCCCCGTGTCTGCGTGGGTTTCCTCCGGGTGCTCCGGTTTCCTCCCACAGTCCAAAGATGTGCAGGGTCAGGTGAATTGGCCATACTAAATTGCCCATAGTGTTAGGTAAGGGGTAAATGTAGGGGTATGGGTGGGTTTCGCTTCGGCGGGTCGGTGTGGACTTGTTGGGCCGAAGAGCCTGTTTCCACACTGTAATCTAATCTAATCTAATCTAATTCCCTCACTCTCTCACACCCTCAGTCTCTCACCTTCCTCTCTCTCAACCTCTCTCTCTCTCATCCATCTCCCTCTCTCCCCCCAACCCTCTCTCTCTTTCATCCCTTTCTCTCCCAGCCCAATCTTTTTCACATCCCCCCTCTCTCTCACACACACTCTCAAACACCCTTGCTCTCTCACCCCCTCCCTCTCTCCCACCATCTGTCTGCCTCTTTCTCATCCCCTCTCTCCTTCTTGCGCCCTCTCTCTCACTCCCCTCTCTCTCCCCCCCTCTCTCTCACCCCTTCTCTCTCCCACCCCCTCTCTGTCACTCACTCCCACCTCTCCCTCTCAGCGCCCTCTCACCCAGCTCTCTCTCTCTCACCCCTCTCTCTCCCACACCCCCTCTCTTCCTCCCTCTCACTCTCTCTCTCTCACCCCCCCACCCCTCTCTCTCACCCCCCTCAGTCTCACCCCCCACACCTCTCACTTTCAACCCCCTCTCTCTCTCACCCCCTCTCTCTGAACCCCTCTTTCTCACCCCTTGTCTCACCCCCTCTCTCGCACACCTCTCTCTCACTCCCTGTGTCTCTCACCCTCCCCCCTCACCACCCCCACTCTAATCCCCTCTCTCACCACAGTCTCTCTCTGTCGCCCCATTCTCATCCCTCCTCCCTCTCTCACCCCATTAACCCTTCTCCCTTTCTCTCTTACCTCGCACGCTCTCTCTCTAACCCCTTCCCCTCTCACCCCTCTCGGTCACCCCCTCTCTCTCTTACCCTCCCTCTCTCACCCCTCTCTTTCTTTCTCAACCCCTCTCTCTCTCACCACTCTCTCACACACTCTCTCTCACCCCTCTCTCTCAGAACTCTCTTTCTCTGTCAACCCCTCTCTCTCACTCCCTCTCTCGCTCACCGTCCCCCTCTCACCACCCCCTCTCTCGCTCACCGTCCCCCTCTCACCACCCTCTCTCTCAACATCCCTCAATCTCTCAACCCCTCTGCCTCTCAAATCCATCTCTCTCTCACTCCCCTCTCTCTCACCCCTCTCTCTCCGTCACCCATCTCTCTCCCACCCCAATCTTATTCACATCCCCCTCTCTTGCACACACTCTCACACTCCCTTGCTCTCTCACCCCTTCCTCTCTCCCACCATCTCTCTGCCTCTTCCTCATCCCCTCTCTCTCCTTCTCGCTCCCTCTCTCTCACCCCTCTCTCTCTCACCCCTCTCTCTCTCCCACCTCCCTCTCTCTCACCCCCTCTCTCACACCCCTCTCTCTCACCCCTCTCTCTCTCCCACCTCCCTCTCTCTCTCCCACCTCCCTCTCTCTCAACCCTCTCTCTTACACCCCCACCCCCCTCTCTCTCACCTCCCCACCCCCCCTCTCTCACCCCTCTCTCTTTCTCAACCCCTCTCTCTCAACCCCTCGCTCTCAGTCCTCGCTCTCATCCCTCTCTCCCACACTCTCTCTCTCTCACTCCCTCTCTCTCACCACCCCCTCTCTCAAACCCCCTCACTCTCATCCCCTCACTCTCTCACACCCTCACTCTCTCACCCCCTCTCTCTCAACCCCTCTCTCTCTCACCCTCCTCTCTCTCTCACACGTCTCTCTCTCACTTCCTCTCTCTTTCACCCCCTTGTCTCTCACCACCCCCTCTCTCAATCCCCTTCACTCTCTCATCCCCTCACTCTCTCACACCCTCAATCTCTCATGCCCTCTCTCTTTCTCAAACCCTCTCTCTCACCCCCTCTCTCTCTTTCATCCCCTCTCTCACCCCTCTCTCTTACTACCTCTCACACCCTTTCTCTCTTACCCCACGCACTCTCTCTAACCCCTCCCCCTCTCGCTCACCACTCTCTCTCACGCACTCTCTCAATCACACTCTCCCCTTCTAACTCCACTCTCTCTCTTACCCCCTCCCCACTTTCTCTCTCTCAATCACCCCTTGTCTCTCAACCTCTCTGTCTCGCACCCTCTCTTTCACCCACTCTCTCTATCTCACTCAAGCTCTCTCTTTCTCACTTATACGCTCTCTTTTTCACTCAGTCTCTCTCTTTCTCATCTCCTCTCTCTCACCCTCTCTCTCTCTCTCCCCCCCTCTCTCTCTCCCCCCTCTCTCTCTCCCCCCTCTCTCCCCTTCTCTCTACCCCCTCTCTTGCCTCCCACTCTCGACCGTTTCTCCACCCTGTCTCTCACACCCCCTCTCTCTCACTCCCATCTCACTCTCTCACCCCATTCTCTCTCTCTTAGCCCACGTCGCTCTCTCTTCCCCCCTCTGCCTCACACCCCTTCTCTCTCACACCCCTGTTTCTCACCCCCTCTCTCTCAACACCTCTCTCTCAGCCCCCTCTCTCCCCCTCTCTCTCTCCCCTCCCTCTTCCCCCTCTCTCTCCACCCCTCTCTCTGTCTCCCTCTCTCTCTCTTCCCCTCTCTCTTTCCACCTCTCTCTCTCCCCCCTCCCCCTCTCTCTCCTCCTCTCTCTCTCCTCCTCTCTCTCACCCCTCTCTCTCACCCACTCTCTCTCACACCCTCTCCTTCTCACTCCACTCTCTCTCTAACCCCCTACCCATTTTCTCTCTCTCAATCACCCTGTGTCTCTCACACCCTCTCTCTCACACCTCTCTCTCACTCCCTCTGTGTCTAACCGCCCCCTCTCACCACCCCCTCTCTCAACCCCCCTCACTCTCTCATCACTTCTCGCTTATACCTCTCTCTTTCACCCCTCTCACCCCTCTTCCCTTTCACCCCCTCAACCCCACCCTCTCTCACACCCTTTCTCTCTCACTCCGCGCGCTCTCTCTCTAACACCTCCCCCTCACCCCTCTCTCTCACCCACTCTTGATCTCACACCCTCTCCTTCTCACTCCACTCTCTCTCTTACACCCCACTTTTTCTCTCTCAATCAACCCTTCTCTCTAAACCCCTTCTCACCCCCACCCCCTCTCTCTCCACCTCTCTCTGCCCCTCTCTCCCCTCCATCTCCCTCTGTCTCTCTCACCCCCACTCTCTCCATCCCATCTCACTCTCTCACCCCACTCTCTCACTCTCACCCCACGTCTCTCTCTCCCTCTCCACCCCTATTTCTCACACCCCTTCTCTCTCACACCCCTTCTGTCTCTCACCTCTTCTCGCTCTCACACCCCTTCTCTCTCACACCTTCTCTCTCTCTCACCCCTCTCTCTCACCCCTCTCTATCTCACACCGACTCTCTCTCAAACACACCCTCTCTCACACACCCACTCCTTCACCCCCTTTTTCTCACCCCTCTCTCACTCCCCTCTCTCTCCTCCCCTCTCTCTCCCCTCTTCCCCCCACCCCTCTCTCTCCCCTGTCTCTCCCCACTCTCTCCCCCTCTCTCCCCACTCTCTGCACGCTTTCTCTCCAGCCCCTCTCCCCCACTCTCTCTCTACCCCTCTCTCTCCCCCCTTTTTCTCCACCTATCTCTCCCCACTCGCACACCCTCTCTCACCACCCCCTCCTTCACCCCCCTCTCTCCGCCCTCTCTGTCTCCCCTGCTATCTGTCTCCTCTCTCTCTGTCGCCCTCTCTCTGCCCCCTCTCTGTCCCCTCTCTCTCTGTCCCCCCTCTTTCTGCCCCCTCTCTCTGTTGCCCCTCACTCTATCCCACCTCTCTCTGGCCCCCTCTCTCTGTCCCCCCCCCCTCAGTCCCCTCCTGTCCCTCCCTCTGTCCCCTCTCTCCCTGTCACCCTCTCTCTCTGTCCACCTCTCTCTCTGTCCCCCCTCTCTCAGTCCCCCTCTCTCTGTTTCCCCCTCTGTTCCCCCCTCTATGTCCCCCTCTGTTCCCCCCTCTCTCTGTCCCCCCTCTCTCTGTACCCCTCTCTCAGTCCCCCTCTCTCTCTGTTCCCCCCTCAGTTCCCCCCCTCTGTGTCCCCCCTCTGTCCCCTCTCTCTGTCCCCCTCTCTCTGTCCCCCTCTCTCAGTCCCCCTCTCTCTGTTCCCCCTTCTGTTCCCCCCTCTGTATCCCACTCTCGCCCCCCTCTCTCTGTCCCCCCTCTCTCTGTCCCCCTCCCTCTGTTCTCCCTCTCTCTGTTCCCCCTCTCTGTCCCCCCCTCTCTGTCCCCCTCTCTGTGCCCCCCCCACTCTGGTCCCCCCGTCCCCCCGTCTGTCCTCTCTCTCTCTGTCCCCTCTCTCTGTCCCCCTCTCTCTCTATCCCTCTCTCTCTCTGACCCCTCGCTCTGTCCCCCTCTCTCTGCCCCCCCCACTCTGGTACGCCCCGGTTCCCCCCGCCTGTCCTCTCTCTCTCTGACACCCTCTCTGTCCCCCTCTCTCTCTGTCCCCCTCTCTCTGACCCCCCTCTCTCTGCCCCCCCGTCGCCCTCTTTCTGCTCCCACTCTGTCACCATCTCTCTGTCCCCTCCCTCTGTCCCCCCTCCCTCTGTCCCCCTCCCTCTGTCCCCCTCTCTCTGCCCCCTCTCTGCCCCCCTCTCTCTGCCCCCTCTCCATCTGTCCCCCTCTCTCTTTCACCCTCTCTCTGACCCCCCTCTCTCTGCCCCCCCGTCGCCCTCTCTCTGCTCCCACTCTGTCACCATCTTTCTGTCCCCTCCCTCTGTCCCCCTCTCTCTGTCCCCCTCCCTCTGTCCCCCTCTCTCTGTCCCCGTCTCTCGGTCCCCCCCTCTGTCCGCATCTCTCTGCCCCCTCTCCTTTCGCACTCTCTCTGCCCCTTCTCTCTCCCCTCTCTCTGACCCCCTCTCTCTGTCGCCCTCTTTCTGCCCCCTCTCTGTCACCGTCTCTCTGCACCCCCTCCCTCGGCCCCCCCTCTCTCTGCCCCCCTCTCTCTGTCGCCCCTCTCACTGTCCCCGCTCCCTCTCTCTCCCCCACTCTCTACCCCCCTCTCTCTGTCCCCGTTTCTCTGTACCCCCTGCTCTCTGTCCCCCTCTCTCTGCCCCCTCTCTGTCACTGTCTCTCTGTCCCACTTCCCTCTGTCCCCCTCCCCCTGTCCCCCTCCCTCTGTACCCCTCTCCCTGTCCCCTCTCTCTGTCCCCTATCTCTGCCCCCTCTCTCTGCCCCTCTCCCTCTGTCCCCCTCTCTCTTTCACCCTCTCTCTACCCCCTCTCTCTGTCCCCGTTTCTCTGTACCCCCTGCACTCTGTCCCCCTCTCTCTGCCCCCTCTCTGTCACCGTCTCTCTGTCCCACCTCCCTCTGTCCCCCTCCCTCTGTCCCCCTCCCTCTGTACCCCTCTCCCTGTCCCCTCTCTCTGTCCCCCTATCTCTGCCCCCTCTCTCTGCCCCTCTCCCTCTGTCCCCCTCTCTCTTTCACCCTCTCTCTACCCCCTCTCTCTGTCCCCGTTTCTCTGTACCCCCTGCACTCTGTCCCCCTCTCTCTGCCCCCTCTCTGTCACCGTCTCTGTGTCCCCCCTCCCTCTGTCCCCCCTCCCTCTGTCCCCCCTCCCTCTGTACCCCTCTCCCTGTCCCCTCTCTCTGTCCCCCTATCTCTGCCCCCTCTCTCTGCCCCCTCTCCCTCTGCCCCCTTCTCCCTTTCACCCTCTCTCTGCCCCCCCCCTCTGCCCCCTCTCTCTGTCACCCTCTTTCTGCCCTCACTCTGTCACCGTCTCACTGCCCCCCGTCCCCCCTCCCTCTGTACCCCCTTCTCTGTACCCCCTCTCTGTCCCCCTCTCTCTGACCTCCCTCTCTCTGCTCCCCCCGCTCTGTCCCCCCTCTCTGTACCCCTCTCTCTGTACCCCTCTCTCTGTTCCCCATCTCTCTGACCCCCGTCCTCCTCTCTCTGTTCCCCCTCTCTCTGTCCCCCTCTCTCTCTGTCCCCCTCTCTCTGCCCCCCCCGTCGCCCTCTCTCTGCCCCCACTCTGTCACCATCTGTCTGTCCCCTCTCCCTCTGTCCCCTCTCGCTCTGTCCCCCTCTCTCTGTCCCCCTCTCCCTCTGTCCCCCCTCTCTCAGTCCCCCTCTCTCTGTTCCCCCGCTTTGCCCCCTCCCGTCCCCTCTCCTTGTCACCCTCTCTCTCTGTCCGCCTCTCTCTCTGCCTCACCTCTCTCAGTCCCCCTCTCTCTGTTCCCCCCTCTGTTCCCCCTCTGTCGCCCCCCTCTGTCCCCCTCTCTCTCTGGCCCCCTCTCTCTGTTCCCCCCTCAGTCTCCCCCCCTCTGTCCCCTCTCTCCCTGTCACCCTCTCTCTCTGGCCCCCTCTCTCTGTTCCCCCCTCTGTCCCCCCCTCTGTCGCCCCCCTCTGTCCCCCTCTCTCTGTCCCCCCTCTCTCTCTGTCTCTCTCTCTCTCTGCCCCCTCTCTCTGCCCCCTCGCATTGTTCCCCGCTCTCTGTCCCCCCATCTCTATCGCCCTCTCTCTGCCCCTCTCTCTCCACCACTCTGTACCCTCCATCTGTACCCCTCCCTCTGACCCCTCCCTCTGTCCCTCTCCCTCTGTTCTCCCTCTCTCTGTCCCCCCCTCTCTGTCCCCCTCTCTCTGACCCCCCCAACTCTGGCCCCCCCTTCCCCCTCTGTCCTCTCTCTCTGTCCCCCTCTCTCTCTGTCCCCCCCTCTCTCTGTCCCCCTCTCTCTCTGACCCCTCTCTCTCTGTCCCCCTCTCTCTCTGTCCCCCTCTCTCTCTGTCCCCCTCTCTCTCTGCCCCCCTCTCTCTGCCCCCTCGCTCTGTTCCCCGCTCTCTGTTCCCCCATCTCTATCGCCCTCTCTCTGCCCCCTCTCTGTCACCGTGTCTCTGTTCCCCTCTCTCTGACCCCTCTCTCTCTGCCCCCTCTCTGTCACCGTCTCTCTTTCCCCCCTCTCTCTATCCCCATCTCTCTGCCCCCTCTGTCACCGTCTCTCTTTCCCCCCCTCTGTCCCTCTTTCTCTGCCCCCTCTCTGTCACCGTCTCTCTGTTCCCCTCTCTCTGTCCCCGTCTCTCTGCCCCCTCTGTCACCGTCTCTCTTTCCCCCCTCTCTCTGTCCCCCCCTCACTTCCCCCTCTCTGTCACCATCTCTCTTTCCCCCTCTCTCTGTCCCCGTCTCTCTGCCCCTCTCTCAGTCCACCCTCTCTCTGTCCCAAACCTCTGTACCCCCCTCTCTGTAGCCCTCTCTCTGCCCCCTCTCAGTCACCATCTCTCTGTTCGCCCGTCCACCCCTCTCTGTCGCTCGCTCTCTGCCCCCTCTCTGTCACAGTCTCTCTGTCCCCCTCTCTCTCTGTCTTCCCCTCTCTGCCCCCCCCGTAGCCCTTTCGCTGCCCCCTCTCAGTCACCATCTCTTTGTTCACCCCCGTCCACCCCTCTCTGTCCCCCTCTCGCTGTCGCACTTTCTGTCACCGTCTCTCTGTCGCTCTCTCTCTGTCCACCTCTCTCTCTGTTCCCATCTCTCTCTGTCCCCCCCCTCTCTGTCCCCCTCTCTCTGTCCCCCCACTCTGTCCTCGCACACTCTGTCCCCCTCTCTCTGTCCCCCTCTCTCTGTCCCCCTCCCTCTGTACCCCTGTCTCTGTCCCCCCCTCTGTCCCCCCTCTCTCTGTAGCCTCTCTCTCTGTTCCCCCCCTTTCTGTCCCCCTCTCTCTCTGTTCCCCCCTCTCTCTGACCCCATCTCTCTCTGTCCCCCTCTCTGTCGCCATATCTGTCACCGTCTCTCTGTCACTCTCTCTCTGTCCCCCCTCTCTCTGTCCCCCTCTCTCTGTGCCCCCTCTCTGTCCCTCCTCCCTCTGTCGCCCTCTTTCTGACCCCCTCGCTCTCTGTCCCCCTTCTCTGTCCCTCTCTCTCTTTCGCCCTCTTTCTGACCCCCTCTTTCTCTGTCCTCCTCCCTCTGTCCCCCTCTCTCTGCCCCCTCCCATTCACCACTTCTCTGTCCCCCTCCCTCTGTCCCACTCCCTCTGTCCCCCTCTCTCTGTTCCCCACTCTCTCTGTTCCCCCCTCACTCTGACCCCCTCACTCTCTGTCCCCCTCTCTCTGTCGCCATATCTGTCACCGTCTCTCTGTCCCTCTCTCTCTGTCCCCACTCCCTCTGTCCCCCTCTCTCTGTTCCCCACTCTCTCTGTTCCCCCCTCTCTCTGCCCCTCTCTCTCTGTCCCCCTCTCTCTGTCCCTCCTCTCACTACACCCCCTCTGTCGCCCTCTCTCTGCCCCTACTCTGTCACCATCTCTCTGTCCCCTCCCTCTGTCCCCCTCCCTCTGTTCTCCCTCTCTCTGTTCCCCCTCTCTGTCCCCCCCTCTCTGTCCCCCTCTCTGTGCCCCCCCCCCCACTCTGGTCCCCCTGTCTGACCTCTCTCTCTCTGTCCCCTCTCTCTCTGTCCCCCTCTCTCTCTATCCCTCTCTCTCTCTGACCCCTCGCTCTGTCCCCCTCTCTCTGCCCCCCCACTCTGGTACGCCCCGCCCCCCGTCCTCTCTCTCACTGACCCCCTCTCTGTCCCCCTCTCTCTCTGTCCCCCTCTCTCTGACCCCCCTCTCTCTGCCCCCCCGTCGCCCTCTTTCTGCTCCCACTCTGTCACCATCTCTCTGTCCCCTCCCTCTGTCCCCCCTCCCTCTGTCCCCCTCCCTCTGTCCCCCTCTCTCTGCCCCCTCTCTGCCCCCCTTTCTCTGCCCCCTCTCTATCTGTCCCCCTCTCTCTTTCACCCTCTCTCTGACCCAACTCTCTCTGCCCCCCCGTCGCCCTCTCTCTGGTCCCACTCTGTCACCATCTTTCTGTCCCCTCCCTCTGTCCCCCTCTCTCTGTCCCCCTCCCTCTGTCCCCCTCTCTCTGTCCCCGTCTCTCGGACCCCCCCTCTGTCCGCATCTCTCTGCCCCCCTCTCCCTTTCGCACTCTCTCTGCCCCTTCTCTCTCCCCTCTCTCTGACCCCCTCTCTCTGTCGCCCTCTTTCTGCCCCCTCTCTGTCACCGTCTCTCTGTCCCCCCTCCCTCGGCCCCCCCTCTCTCTGCCCCTCTCTCTGTCGCCCCTCTCTCTGTCCCCGCTCCCTCTCTCTCCCCCACTCTCTACCCCCCTCTCTCTGTCCCCGTTTCTCTGTACCCCCTGCTCTCTGTCCCCCTCTCTCTGCCCCCTCTCTGTCACCGTCTCTCTGTCCCACCTCCCTCTGTCCCCCCTCCCTCTGTCCCCCTCCCTCTGTACCCCTCTCCCTGTCCCCTCTCTCTGTCCCCCTATCTCTGCCCCCTCTCTCTGCCCCTCTCCCTCTGACCCCTCTCTCTTTCACCCTCTCTCTACCCCCCTCTCTCTGTCCCCGTTTCTCTGTACCCCCTGCACTCTGTCCCCCTCTCTCTGCCCCCTCTCTGTCACCGTCTCTCTGTCCCACCTCCCTCTGTCCCCCCTCCCTCTGTCCCCCTCCCTCTGTACCCCTCTCCCTGTCCCCTCTCTCTGTCCCCCTATCTCTGCCCCCTCTCTCTGCCCCCTCTCCCTCTGCCCCCTTCTCTCTTTCACCCTCTCTCTGCCCCCCCCCCCGCCCCCTCTCTCTGTCACCCTCTTTCTGCCCTCACTCTGTCACCGTCTCACTGCCCCCCGTCCCCCCACCCTCTGTACCCCCTTCTCTGTACCCCCTCTCTGTCCCCCTCTCTCTGACCTCCCTCTCTCTGCTCCCCCCGCTCAGTCCCCCCTCTCTGTACCCCTCTCTCTGTACCCCTCTCTCTGTTCCCCATCTCTCTGCCCCCCGTCCTCCTCCCTCTGTCCCCCTCTCTCTGCCCCCCCGTCGCCCTCTCTCTGTCCCCACTCTGTCACCATCTGTCTGTCCCCTCTTCCTCTGTCCCCTCTCGCTCTGTCCCCCTCTCTCTGTCCCCCTCTCCCTCTGTCCCCCCTCTCTCAGTCCCCCTCTCTCTGTTCCCCCGCTTTGCCCCCTCCCATCCCCTCTCCTTGTCACCCTCTCTCTCTGTCCCCCTCTCTCTCTGCCTCACCTCTCTCAGCCCCCCTCCCTCTGTTCCCCCCTCCGTTCCCCCTCTGTCGCCCCCCTATGTCCCCCTCTCTCTCTGGCCCCCTCTCTCTGTTCCCCCCTCAGTCCCCCCCTCTGTCCCCTCTCTCCCTGTCACCCTCTCTCTCTGGCCCCCTCTCTCTATTCCCCCCTCTGTTCCCCCCTCTGTCGCCCCCCTCTGTCCCCCCTCTCTCTGTCCCCCCTCTCTCTCTGTCCATTCACATTAACCCCATTTCCCTGCCCTTGCCCCATATTCTTCTTATTCTTTCCTATTCGTGTATTTGTCCAAATGCATTTTAAATTTTGTGAATGTACCTCCCTCAACCACTTCTGCTGGCAGCTCATTCCATGTGTATACCACCCTGTGTGTAAAAGAAATTCTCTTTTGCTCTTTCTCCTTGGATCTTAAATTGATGCCCTCTAGTCCGTGGGTTGCTCAATCTTGTGGAAAAAAAGACTGAGTGCATTCACTCTATCCATGCTTCCCACGATCCTCTACACTTCTATCAGATCCCCCTCAGTATTATACACTCTAAAGTATAAACTCCTAGCTTGCCCAACCTCTCACCATATCTCAGACCATTGAGTCTGGGCATCATCCTTGTAAATTTCAAGTTTAATAACCTTCTTCCTATAGGAAAGTGAACATAACACTACTAGTATTGCCTCACCAGCATCCTGTATAACTGCAACATAACTCCCTAATTTCGATACTCATTACTCTGACTGATGAAGGCCAGTGTGCCAAATGCCTTTTTCACTTCCCTATCTACCTGTGGCTCCACTTTCAGAGAACCTTGAACCTGAATTCCAAGGTCCCTTTGTCTCAATACACTCCCTAAGACCCTGTCATTCACCATGAAACTCCTACCTTGATTTGACTTTCTAAAATGCAAGAACTGACACTTATCTGTAAATATATCTACAATATACATGCATAAAACAAACAGTAATAGTCCCAGAACCGACTCCTGAGGCATTCCACTCATCACAGGCCTTCAGTCCGACAAGCATGCTTCCACTATTACTCTATGTTTCCTACCATCAAGCAAATTTCGGATCTGATTTGCCAGCTCCCCCTCAATTCCATATGATGTAAACTTCCAGAATAGCCTACCCTGTGGAACCTTACTGAAGGCCTTACTGAAATCCATATACACTATGTATACCACCATGCCCTCGTCAAAGTTACTGGTCATTTCACCAAAGCACTCTCACAAATATTTAAGCCATGATCCCCCATGCACAAGGACGTGCTGACTGCCCATAATCACACCTTGCTTTTCTAAATGCATGTATATTGTTTCTCTCAGAATCTTTGCAAGAAACTAGAGATGTCAGGTTTACTGGTCTATAAGTCCCAGGTTTTTCTTTGTAGATCTTCTTGAATAAGGGCACAACATTCGCTCCAGTCCTCCAGGACCTCACCCGTTGGCTACTGATGATACAAAAGTACCAACCGTGGCCCCCGCTATTCCTTCTCTGTCTTCCCGCAGTGTTCCTGAATATATCTGATCAGGACCAGGAGATTTATAGAAATACTGCATAGTCTGAAAGATATGTCTACTTATTTCAGGGGAAAACACCAAAGAGTGAGTAAGTGACTTAATGATGATTAGCATAACAAATTAAAGAATACATTAATCACAGGAAGTGGCTTCAGAAGAATTCCACACATTGTGGAATCCTAAGAATTCTCAGAAAATTGCAATCCAGAAAAAGGAGGGCCATGAAACTGATCAGGAAGTCAAAAAGCAAACATGCATGCAAACAAACGGGAAAACAAAGACTGCAAAAATCTATGGTCGATATTTCAAAAGAAAAAATAATAGTCAAATGTGGAAATTTGCAATCGGGCGAGACGAGTTTATGGTGGATAACAGGGAAATAGCAAAGCAAATGACCAGTTACTTTACATCTGTCTTAATGGAGTAAGATCCAGAAAATCACCCAGAAATATGAAGTGATCGTATAGGACTTGTGGAAGTAAAGACATAAAGTCAATTCATATCAGTAACAAGGCAATATTGAACATGCAGCTGGATTGAGCATTGCTAAGCTTGACAAACCAGATGTACTTCATATCAAAATCTTCAGAAATAAATCACAAATAGAAACATTGATTGCATTGTCGATGACTGTGTTGTATTTTCCTGTACATTCTGCAGAGTCTGGAAGCTGGTGTACATAAATGCACATTAGTAAATATGATCCAAGCACTACAGATGAATGGTAGGGATCCAAGCATCTACAAAGGGAAGAAGAGATAGTGTGGAGAACTGCAGACAAATTAACTTGACATTTGTCGGTAACCTGTTCGAATCTATTATATAGGATGTGATATTGGATATTTAGACATTAACAGCAAACTTTGAGAGACTCAGTATGTATTTCTGAAAGGGAAATCATACTTGACAAACTTTGGAATTGTTTGAAGTTGATTCTTACAGCATAGATAATGGGGTACCAGTAGAATTGGCATAGGTGTTAGCTTATCAGAAGGCTTTCTATAAGAACTCACACAGTGAGTTTGAAAATGCAATGATGTGAAAGGTATTTGGAGGCAAATATGTTAGTGGAAACTTAAAGTTTGGTTTGCCTTCCTTTAAGGGAGTCAGAATATAGATGTAAAGACATGTTGAAGCAATTTCACAGAGTGTTGGTGAGTACTGTACCTGGAGTATTGAGAACAGTTTTGGTGACCAAATCTAAGAAAGAATATACTGACAACAGAGGAAGTGTAATGGATATTATCCAGATAAATTCCTCAGGTGGCGAGATTGCGTGATGAGGAAACTTGGCCTATGTTCTCTTGAGTTTCAGTGAATCAGCGGTGGGTCACTGTGAACTTTATAAAACACACAAAACATACGGCAAGTTGGAAATTAACAGAAAATTTATCAGGCTGTCTAATCCACATTCAAGGCACATAATGGCAGAATAAGGGACAGACCATTTAAGACTGCAATAAGGAGGAAATCCTGCGCGTGGAGGGGAATGACGAACACAGGGGCAAGGCAGGACAAGATTAAGGAGAATCCACAGATAACCTACAAGTGTGTCAAGCGGAACAGAATAACCAGTGAACACGTAGGACTCATTCGTGACTTGCCAAGTTGCATCTAAATCAACTTTACTAGTAGGAAAAAGAGGGGAGTGGTAGAAGGCTGTTTGTGTGCCTGGAGGCTAATGTCCAATGGTGTACCACGGGCATCAGTGTTGGGTCCCTTATTATTTGTGATTCGGAGGTGCTAGTGTTGGGCTGCGGTAGACAAATCTAAAAATAGCATAACACCAGACCATCGTCTAACAGGTTTATTCGGCAGCACTATCTTTCGAAACGCTGCTTCTTCATCAACGTGCACAACCACGTGATATAACTGATGTTGAGTGATTTTTATCCTTATTATTTGTGGTATTCATAAATGATGCAGCTGTGAATATGAACGAGGGGTGGGTTGTGTAATAAGTAAGTTTGTATTTGATACAAAGATTGGCCGGGTGGTTGGCAGTGAGGAGGAAGGCCTTATGTTACAGTTAGATACTGATGGAATGGTCAAATGGGTGGATCAATGGAATGTAACCATGAGGTGATGCACTTTGGAAGAAGGAACCAGTCAGGGGAGTACTCAAAGAATGGCAGCAACACACTAGAAAGTTCAGAGAGTGCTTCTCCACACATCGCTGAATATGACTGAACAGATTAATACACAATCTGGGAAAGGATAGTGGAATGAAAACATAGCCGTTATTAATCGAGGCATAGATTATAAGAACTATGCGGAACTTTGGGGAGGGCAAGATGGAATACTGTATGTAGGTCTGGGAACAACATTACAGGAATGTTGTGATTGTACTGGAGAGAGTGCAGAGCAGATTCACCAGGATGTTCCCTGGGATGGAGCATATCAGCTATGGAGAGAGGCTGGATAAGGTCAGGTTGTTTAGTTTGGAGGAGAGAAGGCTGAGAGGTCTGTGATTCAGAAGGATAGGATTACGAGGTACATGGACAGGTTGGATAGACAGCAGCTGTTGATTTTACTCAAAGGGACACACTTTTAAAGAGAAAGGTTTACGGTTTAGTGAAGATTTGAGAATTGTTTTTCAACCAGAGCGTGGTTGGGTTCTGGAATGCACTTCTTGAGAGTGGAGTTGTCATGCTAACCTCAAACCATTACAAACGACACGGTTATGCACTTCAAATGCTTTAAGTTTCACGGCTAAGGTCTAGGGACGAATGGAGACTGTGCTGTATTTCTGGTAGGACAGAGTCTGTGCTTCTGTGATTGTATGGCTGTGGAAGGTCAATCATTTCGTAGGTTAAGGTAGGAATTGATGGGTGTCTGAAGATTATCTTAACAAAGTTGATAAGAGACAACTTGTAATATTTTCTGGAAATATGTCAATGGCAAAATTAAGAGAAAAAAGTTGCAGATTTCTTTAAGTCTGATACCAGATAATTGAGGACCGGGAAATAGCAGAACTATGGAGCAAATACTTTAGTTATGCCTTCACAGAAGGAAACAAATCAAAAAAGAAAACTTCCTAGTAATACTAGGGAACTTTAGTCTTGTGAGAAAAAGGGCCTGGAATGAAAATAGCAACTAAACAGTTTAGAGAAAGCATTGGACTGAAATTAATGGGATTAGACAAAGTCAACAGAGATTTATGAAATGGAAATCATATTTGAGAAAGTGGCTTTTAGTAAAATTATGTAGGAGGTATCAATGCCATGCGAGTGGATTATCAGAAAGATTTTTGATAAAGCCCCAAGCCTATTGTGCAAATTCGAATCCTATGGGACTCGGGCTAATATATGGTCATAGATTTACAATGGGAGAGCTGGCAGGAAACAGTGAGTAGGAATAAAACAATGACTTATTTTTAAATGGAAGGCTTGGAGGATATTGTAAGGATCGTGTCTTGAGCTACAGTTATTCCCAATACACATCATATCTTTGGGTGAGGGGCGCTAATGCAATATTCCCAAGTCTGCTGGCAGCACGAAAAGATGTCAGCTTGTGAGTGGATGAGGAGGATGTAAAAAAGTTCCAAGGTGGTTGAGACAAGTGGAGTGACTGGGCAAATATGTGGCATGTGGAGAGAAATACGGGAGATGAGACGTTGTGTACTTTGATGGGAACAATGGACTGGCAGCATCTCATTTGAAAAAGGAGTGGTTGAAAAATGTTGCACGATAAATGAACTAAAGCTGCATTTTTGTTTTTTAATTCTGAATAGCACTTCGAGTACATGTGTGGCAGTGAGTTCTGAAGCCAGAAGTCAATACTGGGAATGGCATTGGCACGCTGACCATTGTATGTAGGCCCAGCACGTGGGGATCTGTAACTTTGAAAGGAATCTGGATCTCCCTGTACACCAATCACTTAAAGCAATATTGCAGGAGCAGAAATCAGGAAGGAAGATAAATGTTATATTCACCTTCATTTCAAGAGGATTTGAGTACAGGAGTAAATGTGGGCTTCATGGCAAGGGCGTAATTGATATGTGGAGCTTGTTCAAGGAGCAACTATTGAGTATCCTTGATAAGTATGTACCTGTCAGCCAGGGAGGAAAGGGTCGTGTGAGGGAGCCGTGGTTTAATAAGGAATTGGAATCCCTTGTTAAATGGAAGAGGGCGGCCTATGTAAAGATGAGGTGTGAAGGTTCAATTGGGGCGATTGAGTGTTATAAGGTAGCCAGGAAGGATCTGAAGAGAGAGCTAAGAGCAGCAAGGAGGGGACATGAAAAATCCTTAGCTGGTAGGATTAGGGAAAATCCAAATGCTTTCTATAGGTATGTCAGGAATAAAGGAATGACTAGGGTAGGAATAGGTCCAGTCCGGGCCTGATGACATTTTATCCTAGGATTCTCTGGGAAGCAAGGGAGGAGATCGCAGAGCGATTGACCTTGATTTTTATGTCCTCGTTGTCTACAGGAATAGTGCCAGAAGACTGGAGGATAGCAAATGTGGTTCGCTTGTTCAAGAAGGGGAGTAGGGATAACCCTAGTAACTATAGCCTGGTGAGTCCCACTTCTGCTGTGGGCAAAGTCTTGGAGAGAATTGTAAGGGATAGGATTTATGAACATCTGGATGGGAATAATGTGATCAAGGATAGTCAGCATGGTTTTGTGAAGGGCAGGTCGTGCCTCACAAACCTTATTGAATTCTTTGAGAAGGTGACTAAGGAGGTGGACGAGGAGAAAGCGGTAGATGTGGTGTATATGGATTTTAGTAAGGCATTTGATAAGGTTCCCCATGGTAGGCTACCGCAAAAAATATGGAGGTATGGCATTGAGGGTGAGTTGGAGGTTTGGATTAGAAATTGGCTGGATGGAAGAAGACAGAGGGTAGTAGTTGATGGTAAAGGTTCATCTTGGAGTGCAGTTACTAGCGGTGTTCCGCAAGGATCTGTTTTGGGATCATTGCTGTTTGTCATTTTTATAAATGACCTGGAGGAGGGGCTAGAAGGTTGGGTGAGCAAGTTTGCGGATGATACAAAAGTCGGTGGAGTTGTTGACAGTGGAAGGATGTGTCAGGTTATATCGGGATATAGATAAGCTGCAGAGCTGGGCAGAAAGGTGGCAAATGGAGTTCAATGTAGGTAAGTCTGAGGTGATTAACTTTGGTAAGAGTAACAAAAAAGATGGGGTACTGGGCTAATGCTCGGACACTTGGTAGTGTGGATGAGCAGAGAGATCTTGGTGTCCATGTACAAATATCTCTGAAAGTTGCCACGAGGTAAATAGTGTGGTGAAGAAGGCATATGGCGTACTGACTTTTATTGGTAGAGGAATTGAGTTCCGGAGTCCTGAGGTCATGTTGCAGTTGTATAAGACTCTGGTGCGGACGCATCTTGAGTATTGTGTGCAGTTTTGGTCGACATACTATCGGAAGGATGTGGAGGCACTGGAACGGGTGCAGAGGAGGTTTACCAGGATGATCATAGAACATAGAACATAGAACATAGAACATAGAACAATACAGCGCAGTACAGGCCCTTTGGCCCTCGATGTTGCGCCGATCCAAGCCCACCTAACCTATACTAACCCACTATCCTCCATATACCTATCCAATTCCCGCTTAAATGCCCATAAAGAGGGAGAGTCCACCACTGCTACTGGCAGGGCATTCCATGAACTTACAACTCGCTGAGTGAAGAACCTACCCCTAACTTCAGTCCTATATCTACCCCACCTTAATTTAAAGCTATGCCCCCTTGTACTACCCGACTCCATACGCGGGAAAAGGTTCGCACTGTCAACCCTATCTAACCCCCTAATCATCTTGTACACCTCAATCAAGTCACCCCTAAACCTTCTTTTCTCTAATGAAAACAGCCCTAAGTGTCTCAGTCTTTCCTCATACGATCTTCCTTCCATACCAGGCAACATCCTGGTAAACCTCCTCTGCACCCGTTCCAGTGCCTCCACATCCTTCCTATAGTATGGCGACCAAAACTGCACACAATATTCCAGATGCGGCCGCACCAGAGTCTTATACAACTGCATCATGACCTCAGGACTCCGGAACTCAATTCCTCTACCAATAAAAGCCAGTACGCCATATGCCTTCCTCACCGCAATATTTACCTGGGTGGCAACTTTCAGAGATCTGTGTACATGGACACCAAGATCCGTCTGCTCATCCACACTACCAAGTATCCGACCATTAGCCCAGTACCCCATCTTTTTGTTATTCTTCCCAAAGTGAATCACCTCACACTTAGCTACATTGAATTCCATTTGCCACCTTTCTCCCCAGCTCTGCAGCTTCTCTATATCCTGCTGTAACCTGCCACATCCTTCCTCACTGTCAACAACTCCTCCGACTTTCGTATCATCCGCAAACTTGCTCACCCAACCTTCTAACCCCTCTTCCAGGTCATTTATAAAAATGACAAACAGCAATGGTCCCAAAACAGATCCTTGCGGAACACCGCTAGTGATGGCACTCCATGAAGAAACTTTGCCATCAACTACTACCCTCTGTCTTCTTCCATCCAGCCAATTCCTAATTCAAACCTCCAACTCACCCTCAATGCCATATCTCCGTATTTTCTGCAGTAGCCTACCATGGGGAACCTTATCAAACGCCTTACTAAAATCCATATATACCACATCTACCGCTTTCCCCTCATCAACCTCCTTCGTCACCTTTTCAAAGAATTCAATAAGGTTTGTGAGGCACGACCTGCCCTTCACAAAACCATGCTGACTATCCTTGATCACATTATTTCTATCCAGATGTGCATAAATCCTATCCCTTACAATTCTCTCTAAGACTTTGCCCATAACAGAAGTGAGACTCACCGGCCTATAGTTACTAGGGTTATCCCTACTCCCCTTTTTGAACAAGGGAACCACATTTGCTATCCTCCAGTCTTCTGGCACTACTCCAGTAGACAACGAGGACATAAAAATCAAGGCCAATGGCTCTGCGATCTCCTCCCTTGCTTCCCAGAGAATCCTAGGATAAATGCCATCAGGCCAGGGTACTTATCTATTTTCACCTTTTCCAGGATTTCCAACACCTCTTCTCTACATACCTCAAAGCCATCCATTCTACTTATTTGTGACTCAGTATTCACATCGACGACAATGCCCTGTTCCTGAGTAAATACTGAAGAAAAGTATTCATTCAGTGTCTCCCCAATCTCTTCCGCCTCCACACGCAACTTCCCACTACTATCCTTGACTGGACCTATTCCAGTCGTACGAGATCGTACGAGGAAAGGCTGATACACTTGGGGCTGTTTTCATTGGAGAAAATAAGGTGTAGGAGTGACTTGATAGAGGTGCACAAGATGATTAGGGGTTTAGATAGGGTTGACCATGAGAACCTTTTTCCACGTATGGAGTCAACTATTACGAGGGGGCATAGCTTTAAATTAAGGGGTGGTAGGTATAGGACAGATGTTAGGGGTAGATTCTTTACTCAGCGAGTCGTGAGTTCATGGAATGCTCTGCCAGTAGCAGTGGTGGACTCTCCCTCTTTATGGGCATTTAAGCCGGTATTGGATAGACATATGGAGGATAGTGGGCTAGTGTAGGTTAGGTGGATTTGGATCGGCGCAACATCGAGGGCCAAAGGGCCTGTACTGCGTTGTATTCTTCTGTGTTCTATGTTCTATGTATCTTACTGCAGCTGTACAGAGCCTTGGTGAGACCCCATCTCGAACATTGTGCAGTATTGTGTGCAGTTTTGGTCTCTTTTCCTAACAGACGACCAACCTGACATTGAGGGAGAGCAGCAAAGGATGACCAGACTGATCTCTGGGATGACAGACTTGTTGTGGGAGCAGAGTTTTGGGCAACTGCACCTGTATTTAATGGGGTTTAGGAAAATGAGTGGAAATGTCAGTGAAATGTATAACACTCTGACAGGGCGAGACAGATTAGAAGCAGGGATGGTAATTCCCCTGGCTGGGACGTCTAAAACAAGGGACCACAATATTAGGTACAGATAGGCCACTTTGCATTGAGATGAGAATAAATGCCTGCACTCAGAGTGTGGCGAACCAGGGGTACTCTCTCCCAGATCAGGCTGTGGAAGTCAAGGGGCTGAATATAAATAAGGATTTCTGGAAATTAAAGGAATAGGGAGAGAGCAGGAGTATGGTGTGAAGATAGAAAATCAGCTGTCATTCCAGGTTGTTCTCCAATAACGCAATAACTGTGTTCCTGTGCAACACTGTGTTGTACAAAATCGTGCAATATTAATAATGGGGTCTATGGAAAAAAGAGGGTAAATGGTGAACCCCCAAAAATATCAGTAAAAACCAAAAATTAAATTTGATCTAACACACAATAGGATAGTCTAAATAAATCTTTAAATTATATGTTGTAATGGAACAGTGCTGTAAATGTAACGCTTTCACACTACAGTCACTCACTGGTGTACTGTACCTTTCACCACAATCTTCACCAGAAAGCGCGCGGGGCTGATTGACCATGTGAGGACGATGGAAAATTCTAGTTCTCCCCAAGATTCTCCCCACAGTTTGAAATAAAGTTCTTTCGAAATATAGACTACAATTCCCAGTTTCAGGCTCAGTTTCAAGGCCTGCAGAGCCGATTGCATTCCTGTTTTTGCTGAACACATTGATTGTACCTTTTGTAAACAGAGGGTTTCTGAGGTAGGATTTGCTGTTCAGCTGGTACCCACCAAGGAATCGCGTCACAGTAAACGCCAGGTTCACTTTATAGAAAAAGGTTCATGAATCGCATTGCAGCCAAGTTGTATTTAATCAACACGCTTTATTGGTGAACTGCCTGTACATAGAATGGAGGCGCAAAACAGACGGGCTGAATGGACTACAGCAGTTCTCATTTTATGTTTCACAATGTTTAAACATATTCAGGGATATGAATATTGTATGGGGAAAACTGCGTTGAGGAGATGTTCGGCCATTAAGTAGAATGTGGAAAGCTCAATGAGTTGTATGACGTATTCCTTTCCCACTGCTTCTGTGCAGTTTGTGAGAAAGCTCTGTAAATGTTGTCACAAGCTCTCAGCTGTTAGGAAGGAGGTCTCTGCAGGGTCGACAGGATTGTGTTTCCCGTTCCCTTTTCTGATAACGAGTGTTCTCTCCGGGTTTATCCTTTAAGACCTCGGAGCAATTTGATACAATTGAGTGCCTTGCTAGCCCGTTTCAGAGACCATTGAAGAGTGTATCACATGTCTGGAGTCACGTTTCGGCCAGACAGGAAAGCACAGGGGATTTACTTCCTGAAAGTACGCTGGGGAAGGAGATCGACATCTATAATCGATATTGAATAAACGATCACTATTACTGACACCAGGTATGAGATCTCGATATTTAATTAATTGTTATTAACTTGCACCAGTTACCAGAGAATTAGCCTGGTCTGGATTAGCAATCCAATGACAATTCCACATGGGGGCCTATCGGAAACCACACTGAACCGATTATTTCTGTGCTGTGTGACAGCTCTATCAAAAAAAACCCAACCAATTTGACTATCGTGATGGGACTGAGGGCGTGGTAATTGGTCCGCTTGTAATTATTCCCTTCTTAGGGGATGGGACATAGTTGAGTAATTACCCACATTAGGAGAAAGTGAGGACTGCAGTTGCTAATTATCCACATTGCCAGGGAGTTGTCAGAGTTGGAGCTGGAATGAAACAGCTTCCTCAGGTACATGGCTTGTTTTGTAGCAAATGTCCTCAGTCCTATTGCAGGAATGGTGTCAGGGCCAAATGCCTTTGTCGTATCTATAGTGTCTAGCTGTTGCTTCATGTCACGTGCAGTGAATTGAATTGCTTGAAGACGGGCATCAGTGATTCTGAGGGTATCATAGTGAGGGTAAGGTGGGTAATCGACTAAACACTTCTGGCTGAGGATGGTGCAGATACTGCATCTTTTACATGGATGCACAGGGCTGTTCCATTATTTCGGATGGGGATATTTGTGGAGTCCTCTCCTCCAGTCTGTTGTTTAATGGTCCATCGACTTTTATGCATGGATTTGACAGGACGAGAGAGCTTAGATCTGATTTGTAAGTCTTGGCATCATTTCTCCCTCTGTATCAGATGTTAGTCCTGCTGTTTGTAGTGTAACCAGTCAAGTAGTTTTCATGGGTTGTAATCAGGTTTAAGTGCACGTGATTCCGACCCGACCATGTTCACCCACACACGTCACTGACCCATGGATCGGCTTGATGGAAATTTTAGATGGATGGACTATCCTGGGGGAAAAGTGACAGAGTGTCATTGAAATCTACAGCATCAGATGATAACCCAGTTTTAGCTGCATATTGACTGCCAGCCCCCCCGCCCCAACCCCCCCCCCCCCCCCCCGCCCCAGTTCGCACCGAGACCCATGCATCCATCAGCCCTGTACTCAGTGATCTACTCTGGTTTCTGATGCGGACATACTTCCATTTTCTCCCTGACCATGATTCAGAGCTCTGCAGTGTCAGTGATGCCAGCTTTATGCAGTTTCAGAGTCAAGGAACTTGTCACCATGCGTTACTGTTCAGTTCCCAGTGTACGGCGCTCCATGTTGGACAGGATGTTTGGGCATCTTTGACAATATGTCGTTGGAAATTGTTCATAAACAGAAATTGCTGAAGAAATTGCGAAAGATGTTGCAGAAATTTCTGGAGTGCATGCAGAGTTAAACTTTAAGGACCAGTGAACCTTCTATAAAGGTTTTTTTTATTTTTATTTCCAGTATCCATAATTATTTATTTAATTGAAAAAATTGTTCTGCGCCTATTCATTTCTGGAGAAACTCAGCAGGTCTGTCAACATCTGCAGAGAAAGAGAAACAGAGTTAGCGTTTCCAGTCCAGTGTGACAATTCTTCAAAACTGAATACAATTGCAAAATGGTCTTTTAATCACTTGCCAGATGTGGAGGATGGGTGGCAGGGAAAAGAGGGTGTGGCAAAAGAAAACGGGCTTTTAGCAGTGGTGAACGAAAATATTCTGTATAATGGGTCGAATGGGGGAAATGGGTTCTCTCTATTGAATGCAAGATAAAAAAGACACAACCACACAAAGTTATACGGAGGCCAGGAGGGAGAATGTTGATCATGTGGTATTATATAGATTTGGCCACAGATACGTTTTCACTGTGGTCATCATCACCCCCTTTAGATAAAGGAATTCAGGTGCTTGACTTCTTATTGGCACTAGTAAGCGTTTCATGCTGCCTTAGTATTGTAATATGGAGAAAAACAAATCACAGTATGACATTTCGGCTGAGTGTTGGTTACCTGTCATTTTAAATATTGTTTCAATTTTGCAGTGATTATCTTCAAACGCTTGTTCTTGAAGTTAGCATCAGATGGAGTGTAAGATGTTGAGGAGTGACATTATAGAAACTTATAAAATCATGAGAGGTATGGATAGGGTGAATAGCCAAGGTCTTTTCCAAAGGCTAGGGGTATCCAAACATAGAGGGAATAGGTTTAAGGTGAAAGAGGGTAGATTTAAAAGGGAGTAAGGGGCAGCTATTTTACACAGTGGGCGGTGTGGGTATGGAATGAGCTTCCAGAGGAAGAGTGGGAGATGCAAGGACAGCTACAAAATTTAAAACTCATTTGGAAAAACATATGGATGAGGAACATTTAGAGGCACATGGACCTAATGAAAACAGATAGGACTAGTATAGTTTGGAAAACCTGGCAAGCATGGACATTTAGAAAAACTTCACGCAGAGTCAGGGTGATTTTGTGAAAGGGAAATGATATTTTGCCCTGTAAAAATCATGCAAAGTATTTCTGGAGATACCTGAGAATGTAACAACGGACTTGATAAAGGGGATCTGGTAGACACGAGAGATTTTCCACAAGGTATTACAAAACAAAAGTTCTTATACAAAACAGAAGCTCCAGGACGTCGGATACTGTATTAACATGGGATGATGATTGGTTAACACAGAAATAGAAGAGTCAGGATTAATGGATCTTTATGGTAAAGGTTTATCTGCTGCAGTACCACAACTATCAGTCTGATGGCATCAGTTATTTACAATCTATGCTGACAGTCTGAAGGAGGGAGTTGAGTGCAATATACATCCGAGTTTGAGGATGACACTGAGAATCAAAAGGCAGGCTGTTACTTAATGGAGAGGACTTCCAGAAAAGGAACAGTAAAGGCATTAAGTCTTTCTGTGTATGAAAAATAAAGTCAGCATGCTGATGCAGCAATAACTTGGTTGGTACATGAGGCGGTTTCCTGGGAAGAAAGGGTTGCGTTATTGACAATCTCTAAGATGGTGAGGCGATAATTAATTGGGGTTTAAATGAATGAAGAGTGATAATGCTGAAAAATACAAGACACAGAAGGGGTTGGAGAAGGTAGATGTTGAGAAGTTTTTTTCATTCTTGAGCAAAGTGTCGAACTCGATGATATAGATACCGTATAAGGAACATCGATTTCAATCTGAGATGTAGAGTAATGTCTTCTCTCCGAAGGTAGTAAATGTCTGGAATTCCCTAACTCAGAGAGGTGTGGAGGGATACAAGGAGTCGGCAAGGGAGTGGAGTTGAGCCCTGGAGTAGATCAGCCATGTTCTGATTAAATGAAAGTGTTAGCTTGAGGGGCCGATTGACCTACACCTGTTCCTATTTATTAATTTCACATGTTATGCTTTTCGAAAGTAACGGGTTATTTTGCTGGAAATCGTGTTGTACAATGTTGCATTCAGAGAGGAGAGCAGAGGATTTGTTGTTTTAACCCTGCGTGGGGTATGTGGCTGCATTCCCAGCGTATCTGGGTCTGCAACATGACCTACATCTGGAGCAGACGTTACAGAGAGGGGAAGCCTGGAAACAGGGACTGGCGGGTGGGGTGGTGGTCACTTCCTGATCCAGCCTGGATTTTCCAAGTAGATTTCCAAAACTACACCGAACCATTGGAGTGGCCTCGATCTGCCCCTGTTTAGCATGCCCGAGGGCTGAATGGAACATCAGAACACAGGGCTGAGGGACACAAGTGGGCCATTCGGCCCTTTCACACTACCCCACCAGTAACTAAAGTCATGGATCATCTCATTGTGATCCCAGCTGCACTTTTCTTTCCATGTACCATTATCCCTGATTCACCTGTCCATGGAAAATCAGACAAAGCCAGCTTCAATATAATATAAAGGTCCAGCCAACCCAAACTTCTGGGAAAGAGAATTCCCACTTGACTGAAATCCCACTTTGTGGATTTATCCTAATTCCTGCTCTGATGGATGTTGGAGGTGTCACCGTTTCCTTTTCTCGTCCCATTCCTCCACTGCTCACATTAAATTTTAAATGTAACCAGGTTGGTGATATGGCCGATAATAAAGTTCTCAGACTGAATCAGGTTCAGTGACAGGAACAAGTCAGGCAGATTTCTTTCGTTAGCCAAAAGTAACTAATAAAACTAACGGATGCGCATGGTGGATCTGTGGTTAGCACTGATACCTCCCGTCACCAAGTAGCTGCGTTCAGTTCCAACCTCGGGCAACCCTCTATGTGGATTTTGAACATTCTCCCCATGTCTGTGTGGATTTCCTCCCAATGTTCTAGTTTTCTCCCATCGTCCATAGATATTCAGCTTAGAGCGGATTGGCCATGCTAAATTGCCCATAGTGCCCAGGGATGTGTAGGTTAGATAGGTTCGTCATGGGAAATGTAGGGTTACATCGATAGAGTAGGGGGGCAGGACTGGGCGGGATACTGTTCCGAGGGTCAATGTGGACATGATAGACGGAATGTCCTGCTTCCACACTGTAGAGATTCTATAAAAACAACAAGAAGTTTGGATGATACAAACACCCAGTGGGTATCTATCTGATCCACTCTCCTCTAGGTTTTGTATGTTTCAATAAGATCACCTCTGATTCCAAGAGTAACCTGTTAAAGCCTCCATAATGTAAGACCCTCATCCCTGAATACATGAAGTGAAACATCTCCAAACTGCTTCCAACTTAATATATCCTTTCTCAGGTAAGGAGACATAAGTAATCTCACACACACATGAGGTTACTTTTTGTTTTCTCAATGGTGAGAGTATTTGGAACTCTCTTCTCTGCAGAGCATTGGAGGCAGAGATATTGAATATTTTTGAGCACAGACAGAAGGTGCATAAAGAATAACGGAGTCAAGGATTATCGGGGAATGTGCAATGTTGGGGAAATGCTGACAGTGGTACAAAATCACACTGCTCCAGCACATCCAGGAATACAATGCAAAAGAAATGATAATATCGATAAAATGTTAAGGGGAAATCCCAGATGGTGGCGATCTGGAAGGTCTGCTTTGTTGGGCTCTGCATCACAGCACGGGCAAAGTGGTTCCCTAACCCACTCCATCCCAGCCATTTACTTAAATGCTTAGTTTTGGAAAGTTTTGAGAGTTGGCAGTTGTAGTCGACTTAGTTTGTGTAGTTTTTAAGCTCTATGAGACTTTGTTTAGTAATTATCAGTAATTAGAGTTCTTCCTCTCTCGAGTTCAAATGTTGCGACAGTGTGTTCTGGGTAATGATGTGCTTAAATGGTCTACCTGGAACATTAAGATGAGCCATTGGCCAGAAAAGAGGAAAAATTTACTTTCTAGTCTTAAAAAGAGAGAGAGTGGATGTTGTCCTATTGCAGAGATGCACTTTGATGACAAGGAACAATTGACAATACAGCAGGTCGGGCTTGATCTGGTTTATTTCTCGACTTTTAATATTAGGAGGAGGGGAGAAGCCATAATGGATAAAGAAAATCTTCCATTTAACCTACTAGATTGTATTTGACAATCAAGGGAGGCTCATAATACCCAAAACCTTGAACTATAGTAAAAAATATAGTATTTTGAATGTTTATTGCCCCACGCCCCCCCCCCCCCCCCCCACCCCCGCCCCCCCACTCGTAGCGTACCCTCCAAATTCAGTTATCTTGCATCGTGGCACATTATTGTAGAAGTTTTCAAAAGTTTTATGGACCCCACGGTGGACAGAATGTCGAAAGGTGCCCCAATACCCTCGTTATAATGTAAGCAATTAGTGGATATGTGTGCAGAACGAGAGCTGGTGGATGTCTGGTGGCAGATCCACATCACAAGCAGGGATTTTCTTTTCTTCTAACCGGCATAAATGCCACACGAGGTTTGATATCTTCCCCATTCCTGCAACAATCTTAGATTCGATGGCATCCTGCACAATTAGGAATATTACCATTTCTGACCATGAAGCAGTATACTTATTGATTAACATTAAGTGCAATATAATAGATTCGAGACACTAGCGAATGTATCCCTTTATTCTTAAGACTAGTTGGTCAATTTAGTAGTTAGATTAGATTAATTACAGTGTAGAAACAGGCCCTTCGGCCCAAAAAGTTCACAGCGATCCAGCCCCTGACATTTGCTCCTTCAACTAACACTATAGGCAATTTAGCATGGCCAACTTACCTAACCTGCACATTTTTGGAGTGTGGGAGCAAACCCACGCAGACACTGGATAAATGCGTTAACTCCACACAGACAGTCACCTGAGGCAAGAATTAAACCCGGGTCTATGGCGCTGTGAGACAGCAGTGCTAACCATTGTGCTACTGTGCTGACCGCTACAACGAATTCAGATCTTCCTTAGCCATTAATTCAGATTCAACCAATAACTCATCCACTCTATGGGAAATTGCTAAGGCTTATGCCAAGGGAATAATTATTCCTTATGATGGAGCAGAAGGGGGAGCAGGAACGCTGGTTTGAGGCAAAGCTGAGGGCAGCCGAGAGGGCATACTGTGATTGTCGCTCAGTGGCTAAGCTGCAGAGGATCACAACGCTTCGGTCTACAGTGTATTCCACGCTCACACGGACAGCCAAGAAGGTTTTGCAAAACAAAGACTGTTTGAACATGGTGATAAGCCAGGCAGGTATTTATTCTATCTTGCCAGGAAAACGAGCGCCCCTCTTAAGCCATTACCTCAATTAGAGAAGGTATTGGGATCCTTACCTTCAATTCCAAAAGATTAATGTCTCCTGTCCGAGATTTTTCATCGAATTATTTCAGACTGAACATTTTTAGGATAGATGGATTAAGATGGAGTCATTTTTCAAGAACCTGGGTCTTCCAGGAGTAATCCCTGAAGAAGTTTTGTGCCTTAATGCACCATTGTCAGCACAGGAGGTTGTGAAGCAGCTTCAGAATGTAAAGGCGCACGTTCCTGACGGATTTCCTGGTGAACTTTATAAATAATTTATAAACCTATTGTCAGGGCTGATGTTTAACGTGTTCTGTCACTCATACAGTCAGGAACCCCTCCCTCTATCCTTAATAGAGGCTCATATCTCTCTGATGCTGAAGAAAGGAAGACCCCGGAGGATGGTGCTTCTTACACGCCAAACTCATTTTTAAATGTTGGCCTCAAAATCCTGTCTGAGATCCGTGCATTATGGTGGAAACTTTGCTGTTTTCCGTTACCAAAGAGGACCAAACCGGCTTTATAAAAGGCCGCAGATCTTCCTACAATGTTAAGAATTTACTCAATATGATCCAATAGTGTCAACAAGAATCTGTGCAGGGATTATTGATCCCTTTAGATGAGAGAAGGCATTTGATTGGGTTGAGTGGCCGGATCTCTTCTGTACATTCGAATGGTTTGGTGTACGCAAAGTTTTTATCAAGTGGATGAGGGTCATTTTCCGCGATCCTCTGGCTGCGGCTCTCACTAATCTGTAATATTAATGTTTCTGCAGGCAGCCGACACGGTTGGCACCTTTCACCATTGTTGTTTACGTTGGGGATTGAGACACTGGCAGAGGCCATTCGTAGGGATGCCAACATATCTGCCCTAGAGGTGGGATCGAAGTCACGAAAGATTACATTATATGCAGATTAGGGTCTTATGTTTTTGTCAAATCCCGCAATTTCGGTAGTTCATGTGATGCGATGCATTGATTCGCTTGTTGCCTTTCCGTGCGATAAGATTAATTTTACAAAGTTGGAGGCCATGCCTATGGGAGGTCTTAGGGAAATACCTGATACTGAGGACAAATCCTGGATTCCTTTTAAATGGTCACGCGGGTGGTTTGCCTATTTCAGTATCTTCATTACATTTGTCTTTGATCATGTATTTAACGTGAACTATGTCCATTTGTTTGACAAAATTAAACAAGACCTTCAAAGATGGAGGCATTTCCAATATCCTGGCTCGGTCAGATAGCTGTTATCAAAATGAATGTCCTTCCTCATTTCCTGCACCCAGTTCAAATGCTTTCTATGATGTTTCCCAGACAGATATTTCGGAAACATAATGGCTGGTTTAGCTCTTTCATTTGGCACCATAAGCGATTCTTTATCTAGCTAACAAAATTGCAACTGCCCCACAGATTGTGAGGAGTAGATCTCCCCGATTAAACGCAAGCAATTAATTTTTTTTTCATCGTATGTTAGTGCCTGGACCGCTGAGGTCTCGGCATCAATATGGCTAGACATTGAGCCCTCTCAGACAAAGTCTGTTGTTCTTAGATAAAATGACAACATTTATGGAATATTGGCATAAAATAATGATTATCAATACTGTTAAATCTTGAAGGACAATGCGTCAGATCGAGGCAATACAGCCAAAATCATGTTTCTTACCCCTATAATTGGTATACCGGGGATAATGTATTCCAGGTTGAAACTGTGGTCAGCGAGGGAAACACCTTGTTTGGGTGATTTAGAATTATAGTATCCCTACAGTGTGGAACAGGTCCTTGGGCCCAGCAAGTCCAATTCGATCCTCTGAAGAGTAACCCACGCACACCCATTCCCCTACCATCTTATATTTACCCTGATTAATGCCCCAACTTACAGATCCTGGAACACCATGAGCGATTGAGCAATGGCCAAGTCATCTAACATGCACATGTTCGTGACTGTGGGAGGAAACCTACGCAGACACAGTTGAGAATATACTAACTCCACACAGCCAGTCACCCAAGGCTGGAACCAAACCCATGACCCTGGTGCAGTGAGTCAGCAGTGCAAACCACTGAGCCATCACGTATGACTAGAAGGAGAAACAATGATAACGTTTGAACAAATAACTCGTAAGTATGGACTACCTGGTAGAGACTTCTTCTATGTTTTTTCCAGATTAGAGATTTGATTAAAAAACACAATTTTAAAAGACGCTTATAGATCCAATACAGAGAAGCAGGTGATTATTGTAAAGAATACACTCTATGTCAGTACCCTTTACCATTTGTTAGAGAGTGTCCCCGCAGGCAAGACTGTGCAGCTTCGTGACGTCTGTGTGAGAGAGTTGGGGGTTTAGATCTTTTCAGAGATATGCGAGGATATTTGTGAAAATGCTCGGAGGATTTTGATCTGTAATAGAACCCATTCCATGCAGTTGAAAAATCGTCATAGGTTCTATCTGACCCCAGATTTTCTCTCAAAATTCAAAGTGGGATTGTCTTCAGCATGTCCTAAATGCAGAATGACTACAGACACTCTTACTCATTGCATGTGGTCCTGCTGCAGGCTTCGTATATATTGGAACACTGCGTTAGGTGTGGTAGAGTGGGTCTTGGGGACCGAATTGGAGATGGACCCGGTTTCTGTTTTCCTGGGTCTGCCCAGAGTATCTTACGCAGATGCACATGGGAAAAAATATATATTCTTACTTTCTATGCTAGGAAAAAAATTATGTTGTGTTGTATGCCTGAAAACTCCCCGAGTCTGTTGAGACTTTGTAAGCTCATCATGGAGAATATCCCTTTCGACTTTCTCACCAGCATGGTGCACCAAAAAAACAGAGATTGATATAAGTCATAGAATCATAAAGTCATGGAGATGTACAGCATGGAAACAGTCCCTTCGGTCCAACCCATCCATGCCGACCAGATATCGCAAACCAATCTAGTCCCATCTGCCAGGACATGGCCCATAACACTCCAAACCCTTCTTATTCATTTACCCATCCAAATGCCTCTTAAATGTTGCACTTGTATCAGCCTCCCTGACATCTCCTGGCAGTTCATTCCATACACGTACCACTCTCTGTGTGAAATAGTTGCCCTGTAGTTCTCTATTATATCTTTCCCCTCTCACACTAAACCTATACCCTCTTGTTCTGACTCCCCGACCCCAGGGAAAAGACTTTAAATATTTACCCTATCAATGCCCTCATAATTTTGTAATCTCGATAAGGTCACCCCTCAGCCTCCGACGCTCCAGGGAAAACAGCCCCAGTCTGTTCAGCCTCTCTCTATAGCTCAAATCCTCCAACGCTGGCAACATCCTTGAAATCTTTTCTGAACCCTTTCAAGTATCGCAACATCTTTCCAATAGGAAGGAGAGCAGAATTGCACGCAATATTTCAACACTGGCCTAACCAGTGTCCTGTACAGCCACAACATGATCTTACAATTCCTGTACTCAATACTCTGACCAATAAAGGAAACGCCTTCTTCACTATCCTATCTCCCTGCGACTCTACTTTCAAGGAGCTAAGAACCTGCACTCCAAGGTCTCTTTGTTCAGTAACACTACCTGCGACCTTACCATTAAGTGTATAAGTCCTGCTAATATTTTCTTTCCCAAAATGCAGCACCTCGCATTTATCTGAATTAAACTCCATCTGCCACTTCTCAGCCCATTGGCCATTTGGTCAATCTGAAGTGACCCTCTTCGCTCTCCACGACCCCTCCAATTTTGGAGTCATCTGCAAGCTTAGTAATCGTACCTCTTATGCTTGCATCCAAATCATTTATGTCAATGACAAAAAGTAGTGAATCCAGCACCGATCCTTGTGACGCTGCACTTGTCAAAGGCCTCCAGTCTGAAAAACAACCCTCCACCACCACCCTCTGTCTTCTACATTTGAGCCAGTTCTGTATCCAAATGGCTAGTTCTCCCTGTATTCCATGAGATCGAAACATGCCATTCAGTCTCCCATGGGGAACCTCATCAAAACCATTACTGAAATCCGTATAGATCACATCTACCCCTCTGCCCTCATCAATCCTCTTTGTTACTTTCTCAAAAAACTCAATCAAGTTTGTGAGACATGATTTCCCATGCACAAAGCCATGTTGACTATCCCTCATCAGTCCTTGCCTTTCCAAATACATGCACATCCTGTCCCTCAGGATTCCCTCCAACAACATGCCCACTACCAACGTCAGGGTCACTGGTCTATAGTTCCCTGGTTTGTCCTTAACACCCTTCTTACACAATGGCACAACGTTAACCAACCTCCAGTCTTCCGGCACCTCACCTGTGACTATCCATACTACTAATATCTCAGCAAGAGGCCCAGCAATCACTTCTCTAGCTTCCCACAGAGTTCGAGGGGACACCTGATCAGGTCCTCGGGATTTATCCACCTTTACACATTTCAAGACATCCAGCACTTCCTTCTTTGTAATATCGACATTTTGCAAGGTGTCACCATCTATTTCTCTACATTTTATATCCTCCATATCCTTTTCAACAGTAAATACTGATGCACAATACTCCTTTCGTATCTCCCCCACACTTCCTGTGCTAGTAAAAATATTCTGTTGTTTTGGATGTCTGAAAAAACCCCGGGTCTGTTGGGTGGTTGTAAGCTCGTCATGGAGAATATCCCTTTGGACTTTCTCACCAGTATGGTGCACCGAAAAACAGAGATTTATATAAGATGTGGCAACCCTTTTCGGATTTCCTCGATACAGGCTTATCTGCCACTCTAAAAAGGGCTTTTATATAGCCATGACGATATTGTCTAATGAATCACATATTAGGAATTATGAACGTATGAATGTGTATCAGTTGATGCTCTCGAAGAACGAGAGCTATCACTTTGTTATGCTGAGCCGTATTATTTATTTATTATTTATTGTTTCTTTTTGTTTTTCTTCTGTCCGTTCAGAGACTTTAACTTATTTTGTATATACATGCACATGGGTGTAATTTTGTTCAGTTATTTGAGTTGTTTTGTTATTGGTTTAATATAATAATAAAGTATCTTTTTCAATAAAAGAATTGTTTAAAAAAATTAAAATGCTAACATTGATAGATTAGAGTCCCAAATAACTCTCATTAGAGAATCCACTCATGATGGTTTACGTTGAAGGTCCCCACATGGGTGATGAGGTGAGGTTGAGAGATCTTCATGGTCACCTCTGTCAGTGTGAGGAATTGCGCTGGTGGCCTCCCTCTGCATCACAAACCAACCATCCAGCCAACTAAGTGGGAGACTGTGTAATATTGCACACAGAATCAGTCACAAAAAAGGGCAAGAGAAATTTTAATGACATGGGTAAAGGTGGATTCGAGATAAAAATGTTCTCTGCTAGAAATTATATTTTATAATGAGACAAGTGTTTGGAAGCTGTCTTTGGTTGAATACAATAAGATGAGACAAGTGAAATAACCAGAATGACTAATTGTGATTGGATATCGATAACCATAAAATAAGTGCATGTTTTTGATTGGTCTGTAGAAAGCATGCTGACTGTTGCATGAATTTATATATCAGATGTAATATATTGTTAGAAGACTGTCCCCATGAGAAATGCCTTCTGAACACATGCTAGAAGAAACCCGGGGTATGAAGTGTCTGAGAATCGTCTGCTCGGTAACAGGAACCTCGGGGTTGAATGACTGGAAGTTCCTGTAACATGAAGCTGAGAAAGCCATCAGAACACCCCCAAACAAATTGAACGTTGGAGCATATTTGAAGTACTGAATGGCCTCATGATGGATTTTAATTGTGTGTGATTTGAAAAACGTACATCTCTAATCTATCCTCTTACGTGTTACGTACTGGGGCACAGCCGTTTTCTTGAAACTGGAATACGTTGGAACAATACCTGGAACATTCCATAATTGACATTCTGCAGAATATTCTCTAACTATGTGGTGGTGGGGGGGATTTGAAAGGCAAGAGAGAAAGAGAGGGAAGGTGCTGCCTGCAATAGTGAGAGTGGTGGAGCATGATCCTTGTTTGGGGGTTGGTGCTATAACAGATATACAGTGAGTGTGAGGGAGCAGAGAAAATATGGTGACCCTTATCCTGACAGAGTGGGGAAGCTTATTTATGCTTGTCCTGTTTTGTTGGACATTTCTTCAGACCCCAGAAACTGCACTGAGCTGGATGGTGAGCTCAGCCCATGCTCGGTGGATCTGGTAGTGTGGCCCCCTCTGGGAAGAGAATGGTCCCCTTTTGTACTAGCACATCCACCAGGACATCCGTGCTGCTGTCGACAAACCGTAATGTAATTTCCCCTTCATTGCCATGCTTGGGGAAAATGTGCAGGTTGAAACTTTATTGCTGGAACAGCACAGCAGGTCAGGCAGCATCCAGGGAACAGGAGATTCGACGTTTCTGGCACAGGCCCTTCTCCTGAACAAGGGCCTGTGCCCGAAACGTCGAATCTCCTGTTCCCTGGATGCTGCCTGACCTGCTGTGCTGTTCCAGCAATAAAGTTTCAACTTTGATCTCCAGCATCTGCAGACCTCACTTTCTCCTCGAAAATGTGCAGGGCAGCTCCAAACTGAGAAGGCTCAACCGTGTTCCCATTGATCTTTTAAACATGGCACCAGTGTCAGGGATTACGGAATATCCAGGGGCATCCGGGCGACTGTGAGTACCTCCAGTCATGATGGGTGGGAGAATCGGGCTGGCATTGTATGAGAGGGACACTATGGAGTGGGATGTGTAGTTAATGAGATGAGTTTGGTAAGATCGCACCAGGAAACTAGCTCGGCCTCGTGCAGACAACCCCTCTGACACACTCAATAAAAATGTCCCTGAGACAGTTTTTTTGTTAGATTCAGCCCAGTGTGGCGAAGACTGTCCTCACTCCCAGTTACAAAGCTGCAGAACAAATGCTCATCCAAAACTCTCCATCGCCTGAACTCACAGCAATATCCCTTTCACTCAATATTCTTCGAAATACTGACCCGTGTTGCATGATACTATCGAAATGTCTTCATTTCAGCATTCTGAATCTGTGAACATATTCTTCCATGACATTTTATCTCAGTCTCCCCCCTACCCTGTCTTCACCCCAAAACACTCATTTACAGTCATATTGCACGAGACTGCTAGTGTGACTGGCCATTTGGCCCAGCTGGTCCATGCCAACCAAAATGTCCATCCAGACTCACCCCATTCCCCTGTTCTTGTTCTGTATCCCTCTAATCCTTTCCTATCTGTGTATGTGTCCAAATGCCTTTTCAATCTTGTTATTATACCCACCTCAATCGCTTCCACTGACAGCTCCGTCCATATGCGTACCACACTCTGTGTAAAAAAGTTGCCCCTCAGTTTCCTTTTTATATTTTTTATCCTTTCCAAACATTAATGCATATCCTCTAGTCCTCGATTCCACAACCTTGGGAACAAATTTTGAAGTGTTCACCCCATGCACACCTCTCATGATTTTATAAGGGCTACACTTATATAAGAAACCCTTCGGTTTCCTACGCTGTAAAGAAATAAGTTCTAATCTGTCCAACCTCTGCCTATAACTTAGAGCCTTTAGCCGAGGGAACATCTTTGGAAATTTGTTCTACGTACTTTCTTGTTCAATAATATCCTTTCTAGAGCAAGCTGAACAAAACTGAACACAATACTCCAATACAGCCTTTCCAACATCATGTACAACTGCAACATAACGTCCCACAGTCTATACTCAATACGTTGATGAAGGCCAATGTGCCAACAGCCTTCTTCACTGTCCTGTGTATCTGTGACTCAAATTTCAGACAACTGTGCACCTGATCTCCAACGTCCTTTTGTTGCACTACACGCCTTAAGGCACTATCATTTGTCATTAAATTCCTACCTGGATTTGACTTTCCTAAATGCAAGACACTTATCTATATTAAACTCCGTTTGTTATTTCTCAGCCCACTTCCCCAGCTGATCAGGGTACTGCTGAAATTTCTGATAATGTTCCTCACTGTAAATGATGTCTCCTAATTTAGTGTCATCTGCAAACTCACTAACGTTGCGTTGTGCACTCTGGTCCAAATCATTTATATAGATAAAAAACCTCAATGGGCCCAGGACCGATCACTGAGGCATTCCACTAGTCACAGGCCTCCAGTCCGACAAACATACCTCCACCATAGCTATTTGCTTCATAACGTCAATTTCCCAGTTTACATTGGAGTCCATGTAATCTAACCTTCCAGAGCGGCCTACCATGTGGAACCTTATCAAAGGCCTTACTGAAATCCATATCGAATATGTCTACCACCCTGCCCTTGTCAACCTTTCTGGTCACTTCCTCAAAAACTCTATCAAAGTTTGTCAGGCATGATCTGTCAGACACAAAGCTATGCTGACTGCTCCAAGTCAAACTCTGTTTTTCCAAATGCATGCATATCTTATATCTGCATACCTTCTCAAGTGGCTTCCAGAAACAGACGTGAAGCATATTGGTCTATATTTCCCAGGCTTTTCTTTGCAGCTCGTCTAAATAAGGGCACGACATTTGCTACTGCACAGTCTTCCGGGACCTTGCCCCTGAACTGTCTTCTCTCGCCTCGTGCAGTTCTCTTAGATATATTTGGCCAGGACCAAGAGATTTATCTGACATTGTGCATTCTAATATATCCAACAGCACTTCTACTGTGATATGGACTGTACCAAGATATCTCAACTAACCTCCCAAAGGTCACAGGTCTTCATGTCTTCCTTCATAATAAACACAGAGGGGAAATTGAGGACCTCACCCATCTCTTGAGGTTTTACACATGCATGTCCATTTTGGATTTTATTCTCTCTCTAGTTGTTCTTTTTCTTTACTGTACTGAATTTGGATTCATCCTAATCTGTTCAGCCAAGGCTATCTCATACCCCACTTTAGCCCTGCTGATTTCCTTCACCAGTAAACTCCTGTATCCCCTGTGTACCTCAAAAGATTCCCTTGGTCCCAGCTGCCTGTACCTGAGCAACGCCTCCTTTCTTTCTGGTCAGAGCCTCAATATCTCATGTCATCCAGGGTTCTCTCTTCCAGCCTCACTTTTCCTTCACCCTCACAGGAACATATCGACCTTGAACTTGAGCTATCTCACTTTTGAAGCCCTCTCACTTTCCCGCGATCCTTTTGCTTGGAAACACACTTCTCCAATCAAGCCCTGCAATCCCCTGCCTAATTCCAACAAAATTCGCCTTGCCCCAATTTAGAACTTGAATCTGTGGACCAATTTTGTCCCTACCATACCTATTTTAACATTAATACAGCTCTGGTCACTTTTCCAAAAATGCTCCCCAACTTTAGGTCCGTCACCTATCCATCCCTATTTCCCAAAAGTAGGTCGAGTTAGTCCCTTCTCGAGTAGGATTCGCTATATATTGCTTGTGGAAATAATCCTGAACACACTTAACAAATTACGTTCCATCTAAGTTCTTAACCCACTGAAAGTCCCCGTCTATGTTAGGATAATTAAAATCACCTATTATGACAACCCTATTGCTCCTGCAAGTCTCGCCAGTCTCCCTGCATATTTGTTTTTCTAATTCCCATTGATTATTTGAAGGCGTATAGTACAACCACTATAACATTACCATCCCCCTCTTACTTGTTTGCATCATTTACACAGTCTCATTGCATATTATCTCAGTTATTTCATCTTTAAATACTAGAGTGATACGCGCCTTAATCAGATCTATTGGTATTTAAATTGTTTCTATTTACATCTCTTCCTCGCAGTGACTTTCACATTCGCCGCATCCCTTGTCAAGGCTCAGTGGAGATATGGAGCTGTAAATTGATGGGAGCTGCACATCCTGTCAGTTCTAAACTTGGCTGCAAGTTTCCGCACACAGAGCTGCGATCTAATACAGTGTTACCGAACAATGCAACAGTCTGGGTTTATATATGAATGAACCAATGCGGACTGCACAGCGCCCCACGCTGGACATTCAGGCCAGGATTATAGATCCAGCATTGGTGTGGGCTGCACAGAGTTCCACTCTGGATATTGCTGGGTTGCATTCATCAGACACGAGCCGGATCTACACAGTTCTCCATCCTGAATATGTAATGGATGGGCTGATTGTGTAAGTTGGATTGCGAATGTGAGAGAACTAAACATCTGGCAATGCCTTTATTTTGTTTTTTTAATTCGTGTGATTGGACTCTTCAAATCCTGATTCATCCGGTTTGACCCATCTCTCTGGATGAGTCATGGTAACTGTTGTTACAGAATCTGTGTCGGCAACATGACCAAAAAATGGAGCAGAGGCTGCAGAGAGGACAGTCTCCGTAAAATGGAATGAGGGAATCACCATCAGATCAGCCGTGGTCTTAGTGAATGTTGGGGCAGGATTGAATGGACCACTGATGCAATTTATTCATATATTTCTGTTTGTTCCAAGCAAACTCCCCTTCTCTCCCAGTGTCCCATACTGGTGGGGAGTGAGTCACCTCCTCCTGTTCCTGCATAACAGGATCCGCGGGCCTCAGTAGCTTCCAGATTTCCCTGTGCCCCAGTTTTGAGCAGTTGAGTGACTGCCTCCTGTTTCTGTGTCCCAGTCTCCAACAGTTGAGTCTCCTGTTCCTGTGTCCCAGTTTCAAGCAGTTAAATGATTCACTCCTGATCCCAAGTTTGTGAAAATACATGTCCTCCTCCTGCTCCTGAGTAACCGGTTCCAATAGCTCTATGCTCACATGCTGCTCCTGTGGAATTGAGGTGAGGGACTGAATGGCCTCTTCACATTCTTTACAGCTTTTCTTGACTAAAGACCTTTCTGCTGTTTCAGTAAAACACCATCAAATTCTGAATGATGTATTTTTGTATTTGACTCTCAGTAATTGAGCAAACAAGCCGACTGGCAGAATTCATATGCTGAATAGCCTCCTCCTGTTCCAGTGTTATACACTGAAGTGTCAATAGACTCTCAGAGATGTACAGCAAGGAAAAAGATTGTTGGGTCTGGTCTTCCATACCGCAAATATCCAAAATTAATCTCGTTCCCTTTGCCAGCAGGTGGCCCATCTCCTTCTACACGCTTCCCATGCATCTACCCATCTAAATGCTTTTTAAATGGTGTAAATGTACCTGCCTCCACCACCTCTTTTGGCTGTTCAATCCATACATACAGGGGTCTCTGTGTGGAAATGTTGTCCCTCATGTCCCTTTTTAAATCTTTCTCCTCTCACCTTCAACCTTTGTCTTCTAATTTTGGACTCGTCTATCCTGGGAAAAGACATTGACTGTTTACCTTATCTATGTCCCTCATGATTTTATAAACCCATTTAAGGTCCCCCCTCAGCCTCAACACTTGAAAATAGCCCCAGCCTATTCAAACTCTCCTTGTGACTCTAACCCTCCAAAACCTGCAACGTTCTTTTAAATCTCTTCTGCACCCTTTCAAGTTTCACAACGTCTTTCCGACAGCAGGGAGGCCAGAATTAAAGACAATATTACAAAAGTGGCCAAACCAATGTCCTGTACAGATTTTGTCATGCAAATGCTTCGACTCAAAGCACGCACCAATAAAGGGAAGATCACCAAATGCCTTCTTCACTGCGCTGTCTACCTGTGACAGTACTTTCAAGGAACGGAGAACCTGCACCACGAGGCTCGCTTTGCTGCCTCACAGGGCAGCGACCTGGGAATAATTCCATCCTTGAATCACTGGCTGTGGGAATTTGTACATTCTCCCCGTGTCTGCATGAGTTTCCTGCGGTTGCTATGATTTACTCCGACAGTATAAGGATACACAGGTAAGGGTAGATTGGCCATGCTAAATTGCGCACCGCACCCAGGGTTGTGTAGGGGAGGTGGATTAGCCATGGGAAATGCAGGCTCAGAGGGATAGGGTAGGGGTTTGTCCAGTGGGATACTGTTTAGAGGGTCGGTGTGGCCTCCATGGGCCCGAAAAGCCTTCTTCCTAACTGTAGGGATTCGATACTTTCTATGGAGTTCTATCATGTCTTGGTTTGATTTGTCTTGCCAAAATGCAACACCTCACATGAAACTAAAATATACTCTATCTGCCACTCCGCGGCTCACCTAAACAAGGTCCCATCATAGTCTGAGAGGTCATTCTTCACGGCCGACGAAATTTGTTATTATCTACAAACATACTGACCATACTTTATATACTCAAATGCAAATGATTTGTATAAGTGACAAAAGGCAGTGGACCCACTATTGATCTTTGCGGCACGCCACTGGTCACAGGTCTCCAAATTTAATGAACAAATGTCCACTCTCACGGCCTGTCTGCAATATTCAAGAAAATTTTGGATCTAAATGGCAAGCTCTCCCTGGATTCCAGGCAGTCTAACCTTGTTAGCCATTCTACTATGTTGAACATTTTGGTTTTCTTACTGAATTCCGTAAAGACAACATCCACTCTCCTGCCTTCATCAATCATCTTCATCACTTTGTCAAAAGATTACACCGAGTCAGTGAGACGTGATCTCCAATCTACAAAGCCCTCTTCAGTCCTTGTATTTTCAAATGCATACACATCCTTTCCCACAAAAGCCCCTCCAACAATTTAGTCACCATTGACGTCAGGCTCAGCGATCTATGATTACCAGTTTTTTTCTTACTTTCTTAAAAAATGACAATATGTTAGCAGCCCTCCAGTCTTTTGACACCTCACCTGTGGAAATCAATGACACAAACACATCATCAAAATGCTGATCAATCTCCTTCCTGGCTTCCCACAAACATTTGGGATACAACTCATCAGTTCCCAGGGATTTGTTCACCTTTATGTGTTTTAAAATGTCAAACACCTCCTTGTAATATAGACACTTTTTAACGTATCACTATATATTTATTCATTCTCTCGCTCCTGTAACCTCCTCCTCATTAAATACTGAGAAGATTTCTTTGTTTCATATCCCTCCAATCTCGTGTGGTTCCACACATAGGTAGCCTTACTGACCTTTAAGGGGCCCTGTTCTCTCCCTAGTTAATCTTTTACCATTAAAGGAATTGTAGAATTTTTTCAATGCCTCGTTAACCCTATTTTTAAAGCCATCTCATGTCCACATTTTTCTGGCCCGATTTCCCCGTTGACGATGCACTTACTTCCCTTATACACCTCTCTGGATTTACTTGATCTCAGCTCTGTTTACCTGACATATGCCTTCTTCCTTACCTTGACCAGAGCATCAATATATCTAGCCATCCAGCACTCCCTGCACCCACCAGCCTTGCCCCTCTCACTAATAGGAACACGTTGGCTCTGGACTCTCTGAAACGAGGTTTTGATGGCCTTACATTTTCCAACCATCCCTTTACCTGTCAATAGGGTATTCCAATTAGCCTTTCACAGGACTCACCTAACAATTTCAAAATTGGCCTTGTTCAAAGTTAGAACTTTAATGTTTATATCAGGTCTTTCCCATTTCACAACTAATTTAAACCTAATATTTATGCATAACAGAAAGTAAAAAAAAAACACTTCCTGCCCTTCTGTAACAGGCTCGAGAGGCTGAATGGGCTGCTTGTGGCCCTCTGTAATAGACTGGAAAGGCTGAATGGCCTCCTCCTGTTCCTGTGTAACAGACCCGAGACATTAAATGAGACAGCAACCCATGGATTACGGGCAGCCGTTAAACTGAATCTGATGGAGGTCCATCCCTTCTCAGTTACAGTAACACAACCAACGCAATGTACTCCAGGTGCCCTCTCAGTAACACCTCATACAGCTGCAGCGAAACATCTCTTTGTTTTAAATGATTCTGTTGGCAAAATGTGCTGAACAATGTGTTGCTGGAAAAGCACGAAACGTCGATTCTCCGGGTCCTTGGATGCTGCCTGATCTGCTGCGCTTTTCCAGCAACACATTTTTCAGCTCTGACCTCCAGCATCTGCAGCCCTCGCTTTCTTCTTGTTGGGAAAATGTGCCAATGTTCTAGATTTCCACCTTTTCAAGTAGCAACAGGATGTAGGGGGTGGTGTAATTTTTAAATCATTAACTGCTGTAGTAAGCACATAGTAAGTACAAAGCCACCATTTTAGTCTTCTCTACCTTGTAGTAAGCACGAGCAGACACTCCCCCAGATTTTCATGAATGGAACAATGGAAACAGCTTTCCTCGTGGCTGAGGGACCGCCCACAACCACGGCTGTACGTCATCATCCATATAAGGGAGAAGCGGGGAACTCGAACACTGATTGGCTGGGTGAATAACCAAATAATCTCATCCATCAGGAGGACAGTGGGGAACTTTAACACTCATTGGCTGAGACAGTAGAAGGCCCCGCCCACTCCTACATGTATGTAACGTGCGGGGATTACAATCTGTGTGTGTGCCTCGTGGGAAGCCATTGAGGTAACACCCGGTTCTGCAGAACTGAATAAATAGTTTTGGACGAACTCCTCCGTGTCTTTGTTCTTGGGAAGGGAAGCAGAGTGCCTGATGGGGGTCGCAGAGTCCCCTATCCTGCACAATGATAATATGGGATAAATGGCCTTCTCTTAGCCCTCTGTAAGAGGCCCATAGGGACAGAATTGCTTCGGCCTGTTGCTGAGCAGCAGTCTCAATGCTCTGTCTCAATGTTATGAAAGGATTTGGTAGCAGGGCACTTAAAACCAGGAGTAGCCTCACACTGGTCAATAAGGAATCTAGAAACTTGCCCACCCGAGTTTTCTTTATGCAACCGATCTATTATTTTGTAACTGTCTTTTTCATAAACAGAGTGAAACATATATAGACCCCTGCAGTGTTCAGTTAGTACTCTTATTTCCAAGTTTAAAAAACGATTTAAAGATTTATGGTCCATCCCTCAGCAACCCTCATCCATTCCATCCAAACCCAGTAAATGTTCTCTTTTGTAGTTATATGGAAAGTGTTGTGTGGAACTGGTTAATTGAGCCTGTTTGCTCAGTCGTGATTTGGATATGCCAGTGTTGGACGGGGATGTACAAAGTTCAAAATCACACAACACCAGGTTATAGTCCAACAAGTTTAATTAGAATCACACTAGCTTTCGGAGCACCGCTCCTTCATCAGGTGATAGTAGAGGACACACTTCTAAGGCACAGAATTTATAGCAAAAATTTATAGTGTGATGTAACTGAAATTATACCTTGAAAAATACGTTGATTGTCTGTTGAGTCTTTCATCTGTTCGAATACCATGATAGTTTCACTTCTTTCATGTGTAAATCACAAAACCTTTTTAAAAAAAGTTGCATTCTCAGGTTAGCTGTAACAGTGAGTGTTAACTAGACAATATATTGAAGGTGTTATCCTCCTGTGTTCTCTGTCTATGCTATGATGTGTAGATTGATTCTAATCTGAAAAGTGAGATAACAGAGTTTTACATGAATCCATGCAGTTTTTGAGCTCAGAGTTTTACATGAATTCATGCAGTTTTTGAGCAAAATACAATGTAACTCTGCAAGTACAAATTCATCCCACAACATATATGTGTGCATGTGGGTCTTTGTCGGTTTGTATATGAGTGTCTGTGTCTGTCTGGGTTGGGGGGTTGTGAGTGTGAGAGAGAATGTATGTGTGTTTGTAGTGATGTAGAGTGTCTTACGTCTGTGAGGGGGTGTATGTGTGAGTGTGGGAGTGTGTGTGCGTGTCTGGGGTGGGGGGTTTTGAGTATCAGTGAGGGAGAGTGTGTATGTGTGTGCATGAGTGTAGAGTGGTGTAAGTCTCTGAAAGAGTGCCGTGTGAGTGTGGTAGTGTGTGTGTCTGTAAGGGTGTGGGTGAGTGTCTGTGCACGTGTCTGTGTACATGTATGTCGGTATGTCTGTGTGTGTTTAGGAGTGCCTGTGTGTGTGTGTGCGCATTTGTGCGTGTATAGTGCAATGGTGGACACCTGTAATGTGACATGAAACCAAGGTCCCGGTTGAGGCCCTCCCTATTGTATCGAAATTAGCTATCAGCCTCTGCTCGGCCACCTTTCGCCGCTGCCTGTCCTGAAGTCCGCCTTGGAGGATGGTCACCAGAAAGTCCGAGGTTGAAGGTCCTGGACCACTGAAGTGTTCCCCAACTGGGAGGGAACACTCCTGCCTGTTGATTGTTGTGCGGTTCTCATTCATCTGTTGTTGAAGCCTTTGCTCGGTTTCCCAGTGTTTGTTCAGTGTCTGTGATTAATGCCAATCTCCATGGATTCTAACTATTCCAGTGGAGGGTTTCCATCTTTTAATGATAAATGGGCGCCGTTCAATGCGTTATCCCATAACATCAGCGGGGCCATCACTGACAGCACTGACAGGGATCAGCAGATCTAGAGAGAGGGGGAGAAGAGATCAGAATCTGAGAACATTAGACTGGAATGTTCCAACAATGGATAAGAATCTGGGAACATTAGACTGGCATGTTCCAATAATAGACAGGAGATTATCCGATTATGTTTGGTATCTTTCTGCATTTTATTGGTGGTCATTATCATTGCGGATCTATTACACTCTTCTCATTATTCAATGCATTTATTATCCTTTCCTGGCTATCGTCTGTGTTCCTGGTGAGTGTTGCTGTCCAGATTTCTTTCTATAAACCAGTTATGACGGTATTACTGTTCTTTTATATAGTCTACACTTCTTGTCACTATTATTTCCTGTTGAAACTCTCAATCTATATATTCACTCTACAGACCACTACTAACTACATCAAGGAATGTGTTCAATTCCTGTCTCCCTCTCTTCTCTGGCAGTGTTACTCATGGGTATCTATGTTGACCTACTCAGTTTCAGCGGAGCACTACAATTTATTGTATCATTGCCTTTGTTATTTAAATATTAACAGCATGGAGGTCAATCTCCACTTTTCTGGTTACAAACTCCATTTCCTGCCACTGTTTCCATCTCATCCCTGACCAATATCTGTGGCTGAAGCAGACAAGTCACAACTGTGGGTGAACCATGAGCTGATTCCTGACACCATACCCTGACCATTTCTAACTTGAAGTACACACCACTCCAGAATGTATCTCACTGGTTTATTCCATCTGCTGTTTGAATCTTGAGCTATGAAATGCAGTCTTCAGGAAGCCAATAATCTGCTGCTGACACTCCAGGCTTCAAACCTGCCGAAGCAAATTTGATTCGAACTCACACCAAACTCCTATCCATCTGTTATTCATGTGTATGCCGATGTATATTGCTGTTGTGTCTGGCAATGCCTTTATTTTGACATTCTCAAACATTTTATCTCATCTGTCCATGAAACTTCTCTCGTTCTCTCTCTGTCGATTAACAAAAAGTCTGCCAGCTATTCTTACTGAAAATTGTTTCTTCCATGTGCATTCCTTCTCAAACAATGAGTTTCGCATTCAACTACACCTATCGCGCGCACACACGTACTGTCCCTCAGTTTCTGATGAACACACACACACAGACACGCACACACACACACACCAAATCTTCCAATTGTCGGCAGTAATCTGATCCGCGTATAGTTTGCATATGATAGTAAAGTTTGCAATACTCTCTATGCTGTGCAGTTTACTGAGCAACACACTAGCATGGTCTGCACAGCTCTCCATGCTGGGCTGTCATCTTGTCCCAGTTCATGTTGTTTGTGGTGTTCTGTGAAGCAGATTGAGAATTTGATGTAACAAACCATCCCAGCTGATCAGACAATGCCTTTATTCAATGTTCTCATTCTTGTCATTTTACTCTCGAAGATCTCACTTCTCCAGTTAGTCCCACTGCCCTGTCTTTTTCCCCATATTTCCACAACATCTTTTCAGTTTGTCTCTTTCTGTCTTTAATGTGAATCTTTCTGTCCCTCTGTATCTTTCCCTGGCCTTTTCTTTTGGCTCCCTAGTGTATCGAGTGCAATCATTGTGAAGCTGTGAAACAGAGAAATGGTGTGTGTCAGACTGTTGTTCACTTCCCGGTATGTCCCATGTGATGGTCCATGGACAGGTGTGTTTCAGAAGTTATGAGGCACATCCTTGTAACTTGGTCTGTACCTGTATTTGTCCCTCCCAGGTGACCTTACGATCAGTAGCACGAGGAAGCCTCGAGAGTAAAGGACCAGGCATCTAAATTGTGTGACAATGCTGTCACTTTTTTAAAAAAAGTTATTTTCTCCTTTCTTCAAATAAGAGATCTTAAAGACCAAACTGCCTGCTGAAAACGGCTCAAGTAAATAACTTACGACGCTTTTAGGGTTTTTAATAAATAGTAGTAATAACGGTTATTAACTTATCCCCAGCTGCTACTCTCTCTGAAACCTGACTTGATGTTGATTCCTCCTGGATTGGAGAACTGTATGCAAGAATGTATGTCTGACTGTTCCTTTTTGCCAAGGGGTGTGTTTATGGCATGTTAGTATAATGGAACAGTTCATCTGTAGAAAGTACTGTATCCATTATTCGGTTAAGGTTTCCAATAGTTAAATTATTCTAAATTCCTCTTCATGTTGAATAGATTTTCATTAGAGTGTTTAAATACATTGTGTTTTACTTAATGGTGAGTGGTTTGACTAGTAACATCACATCTGGAACACCCACTTCACATCTACCTTTAAAATAAGAAAAGGTTGGCATCCAAGCTACCTTCTTAAACTAGTTTGAGGCGGTCTGGTTGGTCTATAGCAAACTGGGGACTCTTGTCTGGTTCTCAATCTATAATATCAAATTGAGTTTAGAATTACAATCCCTACAGTGTGCGAACAGGCCATTCGACCCAACAAGTCCACAGCGACCCTCCGAGGAGTAACCTACCCAGACCCATTCCTTTACCCTATTATTACACATTTACCCCGACTAAGGCACCCAACCACACATCCCTGAAAACTATGAACAATTTATCATGACCAATTTACCTGACATGCACATCTTTGGATTGTGGGAGGAAACCAGCGAATCCAGAATAAGGTCATGCAGACACTGGAGATTATGCACTGGGAGACTAGTGCGTTCAAAGGTCGTGTGTGGTAGCTGTTAGCGTCTTTTGTTCCAGATGTTGAATTGGTTTAAACAGTGTTTTGTGTATAAAGATTCTTTAAGTCATTAAGAGTTTTCTGGGTGTGGAACAAGTGAAATTGGGGATTTTACAAAAGATAATGAAGGCAAAGCTATAGGAATTGACAGACAATCTGGAGTTGGGGTTGCGTTTGTCTGTGAGAAAATGAGAGATAATTACAGCTATAGCTCGGCAATTACATTTGGTGGAAACGCCATCAGATTCTTTGGAAATGGCGAGAATTCAATTTCAAATGAGGCGCCTTCAACAAGAGAAGGAATTGAAACAGTTTGAATTATGATGAAAAGCAGAAATAAAAGAAAATGAAAAAAAATGAAGAAGAAAGAGAGAAAAGGACAGAAGAAGAACAGAGAGTTTCAACTTAAAAAGTTAGCAGTTAGAGAGGAAAGTTGACATAGAAGGCGGAGATGAAGGTAGACGGTCGGCGGGATGAGGAGGATAGTGAGGTTGAACAACCCTATTGTAACCAATGGTCCAATGGGGCTCTGTTTAAATGCATCCAGGCATTATCTAAATTTGATGAGAAGGATGGGGAAGCCTTTGGAATTTCATTTGAGAAAGTGGCTAAACAAATGCAGTGCTCTGTGACCATGTGAAATTAGCTAATCCAAACAAAGCTGGTAGGTATTTTCATCCCTCTCGGAGGAGGTATCTGGGGAGTATGAGGATGTGAAGAAAGCCATCTGAAGTGCATATGAGCTTGTGCCAGAAGCTGACAGACAGCATTTCAGGAATCTAAAAAAATGGTCCCTGGTTAAACGCACACTGAGTTTGAAAGGATCAAACAAAGTAATTTTGAAAGGTGGAGAAGGGTATTAAAAACAGAGTAAATCTATGACACTCTTAGAGAGATTCTTATTTTGGAGAAGTTCAACAATTCACTTCCTGCAGTCGTGAGAAATCGTGTGGAAAGCAGAGAGTTACAATGGCAAGGTTAGAAGCTGAAATGTCTGATGATGTTGATTAAGCTCAGAAGTCAAAGTTTGGTTTCTGTGAGAGATTGAGAAGAATGTGCGAGATCTTCTTAAAACATATCCCTGTGAGAGTAAGGTTTACTGGCATAGGCCAGGAATAGCAGGTAAAGAGGTTACAGCATTAAGAGGTACAGAAGGATGTAACTCTTTTATGCTGAGACATGAGGAGTTATGTCATTCAGAAGGATTATTGGAGAGATGAGAAGTTCTCCATTATGTAACGTGTGGTTGGAGTGTCCAGTGGAAGCATCAACAGGTTTATTCCACAATGGGGAAGGAGGCTTTGAGCTTGGTGTTGGCGTTACAACATTTCAGCATTTAAATTGCGAATAACATACATGAGACAAATATTTGTCACTGATCGTGACCTCTTCAAGTTTTTGGAGAAGTTTAGGGAGAAAAATACCAGTCTGTTTCGATTGAGCTAATTATTGCTGCCATTCAGTTTGAAATTATACCGTTGACAGGGCGAGAAAAATTAAGTTTTGACACGTTGTGGAGAATTGGATGAAGAAAGACAAAGGCATTCTATGGCAGGTGTAAAATGATTTAAATTGAAACTAGTTGTGAACATTTGTATGCTCACAGTCAATGTAAAATATATGCATTTCAGTCTACTAATAGAGGAAGATTAGGATGTCTAAAATGAATGCACCTTTGTATATTGATGTATATTATTGTATTAAAGATGGAGTTGTGAGAATATTACCACTGTATTTTTTCTTGGGTTTTTTTTTGAAGAGACGTTTTCAAGGCAGAGGTGCAGAACTGCTGTCAGAAAACACTCCAAGTAAATAACTGAGAAAGCCGTTAGGTTTCATTAAAACGGTGGTAACAATGGAAGGGCAGTGGCCAGCTTTCCCAGACCAGGGTTTCTCATTTTGTTTTTAGCTGCAGCATTCAGAAGCTGCTGGGGATCCCAGAGGGGTGGAAGTTTTATTACAGGATACCTAGCTGCTATTCTCTGAGATCTCTGTTGATGTTGATTCCCCCTGGATTGGGAAACTGCTGTAAGGATCTGTATTTGAATATATCTCTTTGCCAAGCGGTGTAAACCAAGAAGGTATGGTATCTATTGTTTGTGTAAGTGTTCCAACATATAAGCGATCCCAAAATGTTCTTTTCTTTGATTGTATTTTAACTAAAGCATTTTAATAGATTATATTTTGCTTAATGTTGAGTAGTTTGACCAGTCACAACATATCTGTAAGGCACACTTCCTATCTATATTCAAAATAAGGAAAGGTTTGGATCAAAGCGGCCTTCTTAAAACAATCTGGGGGGGGATCTGGTCTAGTCCACAACAATTGTACCGAGGGGTTTCTGACTGGCCCCTGTAATTGAAGGTTTAGTGGAGGGGCTGGAGATGGTTTGCTGGAAGCTGTGCTGTGAGCTGCCTCAGACATTCAGGGAGACCTGAAAATGTGGTGACCCAACTCTGTATGGAGCATGGGGACTGTAGTTACAGCATCTGAGCCAGCAACGTGAACAAAAAATGGAGCAGAGGCTGCAGAGAGGGGAAGCTCTGAAACCACGGAGTGAGTGTGTGTGGGGAAAGGGATCTGCTGTATCCATATCGGGTTTTCCAGGAACAGCTTTCCAAGCTTCACTTAAACCAGGAGCAGATTGTGAGGGGACCCTGACTGAAAAAGGAGCTGGTCACAGAGCAGTGTCACCTACTTCAACACGATCTGCAGCTTCACATCAGGGGGAGGATGGTGCTGCCAGTGGCTGTTCGGGTCACTGTTTCATTCAGCTTCTATGATCCAGAATTTTCCAGGCAGGACTAGGTGACATATCCATCATTTCCCAGTATCTCAACATCAATGTCACCATTCAGTGATGGAGGATATATTTGGTGGATGAGGTAAATACATTGTTTCTCCCACAGCAGGGAGCTGCCGGGTGTATCCAGTATAGTGGGTTTGCCGATGGTGTACATGGCATCTGCAGGGTATCCATGTCAATGGGGAGAGGTAGAGGAAAAGTAGGAGCTCTCTCTCTATTCATGTTGGAGTGCACCCATGCACAATACATCATGTTGGTGAATACCCACTGTCCGGCAGCAGTCACGGCCTCTTCATTCAGAAGCAGTCATCCATTCCCATCGTCATCGGGTCTCCACGTGGAAAGCAATGAATATATCTTGGATAAAGGCCATCCCCTTGATGCACGTTTCAAAACACTATCCCCACCACCAATCAACCACATCAAAGTATTCTATGTGTACGGAGAGCAATGGTGTCATTTGGAGTGCCTGGGAGCTGACTATCAGGGATGGAGCAAAACCTCCCATGTCTGAACGGATCTGAGGGATCCCCCTAGTACACAGTATCATTAAGTCCTGTAATCCCTCTCCATTTCAGTAACATACTGCCTTCCATTATTTCTGTATATGGAATGACAGGTTATATCATGTTAAATTCCACCTGCCAAACTATTATCAATTGTCTTTACCTCTCTGAATCTATTTGCAGACTCTCCACCCTCTCTTGATAATTTAATCTCTTGCATATCACAGCGACATAACAATTATTTGAAGAGGTAACAAGTAGGTTAGACCAGGGAAACCCAGTGGATGCGGTCTATCAAGACATCCAAAAGGCCTTTGATAAAGTGCCACACGGGAGACTGCTGAGTAAGGTGAGGGCCCATGGTGGTTGAGGTGAGCTACTCGCATAGATTGAGGATTGGCTGTCTGACAGAAGGCAGAGAGTTGCGATAAAAGTTTCTTTTTCGGAATGGCAGCCGGTGACAAGCAGTGTCCCGCAGGGTTCAGTGTTGGGGCCGCAGCTGTTCACATTATATACTAATGATCTGGATGAAGGGATTGGGGGCATTCTAGCGAGGTTTGCCGATGACACGAAGTTAGGTGGACAGGCAGGTAGTACTGAGGTAGTGGGAAGGCTGCAGAAGGATCTAGACAGTTTGGGAGAGTGGTCTAGGAAATGGTTGATGGAATTCAATGTGAGCAAATGCGTGGTGTTGCACTTTGGAAAAAAGAATACAAGCAAAGGCTACATCTAACCGGTGAGAAAATTCATAAAGCCCCAAAGTACAAAGGGATCTGGGAGTGCTAGTCGAGGAATCACTAAAGGTAAACATGCAGGTTGAGTCAGTGATTAAGAAAGCGAATGCAATGTTGTCAATTATCTCAAAAGAGTTGGAATATAAAAGCAGCGATGTGATACTGAGACTTTATAAAGCTCTAGTTAGGCCCCATTTGGAGTACTGTGTCCAGTTTTTGGCCCCACACCTCAGGAAGGACATACTGGCACTGCAGTGTGTCCAGCGGAGATTCACACGGATGATCCCTGGAATAGTAGGACTAACATACGAGGAAATGCTGAGGATCCTGGGATTGTATGAATTGGAGTTCAGAAGGTGAAGGGGAGATCTAATAGAAACTTACAATATAATACATGGCTTGGAAAGGACGGACGCTAGGAAATTGTTTCCGTTAGGCGAGGAGACTAGGACCCGTGGGCACAGCCTCAGAATTAATGGCGGCAAATTCAGAACAGAAATGCGGAGACATTTCTTCAGCCAGAGAGTAGTGGGCCTGTGGAATTCATTGCCGCGCAGTGCAGTGGAGGCTGGGACACTAAATGTCTTCAAGGAAGAGATTGATAAATTATTGATGTCACAAGGAATTCAGGGCTACGGGGAGAATGCGGGTAAGTGGAGTTGAAGTGCCCACCAGCTATAATTAAATGGCGGAGTGGACTCGGTGGGCCGAATGGCCTTACTTCCACTCCTATGTCTTCTGGCCTCATGGTCTTATGAACATCACCAAACTCAGCATCTGTATATCTGTTCCATCCTCCTGATCATTCATTTAGACTGTAAATAGCTGAAAACTCAGTGCTGGTCACTGTGTGACCCTACTGGTTACGTTCTCACTAACTGATTTATCCTGAGTGCCTGCTCCTGTATGATACCCAGTGCTCCCCCATTCCTGTCCAACACAGTCGAAGAGTTGAATAAGAACAAGGAGCATCTGTGAGGAATCCAACCCCTCGATGAGGCTGATGTCAACGCGGCCTCTGTTCCACTTTCCTGCCATCTCTCCATCCTAAAACTCTAGTCTCTTGTTGTAGATTGCGCCACATGAAAAAAAATCCACTCCATATCTACACTTTCAATTACGTTTAGCATTTTACAGAACTCAATGAGATCTCCTTTCATTCTTATAATGTCGAGAGTATAGGCCTAAACAGCTCAATTACTCTTCATAAGACAAACACTTCAAATATGGAATCAATCTAATGAAGCTCTTCTGAATTGCCTCCAATGGAAATACCTCATTCTGCAGGACACCCAAACTGTACTCCAGTTACAGCCTCACTAATGCCTTGCATAGCTACACTAACACTCCCTACCTTTCTACTCTATTCTTTTATAAATAAACACTGAAATTCTGCTTGCATTTCTCATTACTTGCAGTACCTACAGGCCGGTTTTCTGTGATATGCAAGCAGATACCCAGATCCCTCTGCACCGAAACACTTTGAACTTTATCTCTATTTAGATAATAATTTGTCTTTCTATTATACTGGCCAACTCGAATAGCCCCATATTTATTCACTTTAACTTTCCTTGCCAAATGATGACCCATTCACCCAAACTATCCATATGTTTTAAAATTTCTTGCATCGTCATTCCGAAGTAATTTCCCACCAATGTTAGTGTCATCTGAAAATGTGGCACTGTATTTTCTATCCCAACCATTGCGAATGGTTGAGGCATGAGTACTGAAATCAATGGCACCACACAAATTGCATTTGCCAAAAAAGAAATGACACATTTATTCCTTCTGACTACCTTTTGTTGGTTAACCCATCCTCCATTCAAACTAAATATTACTCCTAAACCCATGTTGTCTGATCTTACCATTTACTCATTGGAGAAGCGACATATCCGATGCCAACATGAAGACCAGATATGTTCCATCTCCAGGATTCCCACAATCCACCTTGTTTGTTACATCTTCACATAACTCAAGCAAACAATTCAAACACGATTTCGCCTTCGTAAAACCATGTTGACTCTGACGAATTGTGGTTTGAGTTTACAAATGTCCTGAACAATGGACTCTAACAATTTGCCTTAAATTACAATAGTTTATTGTTACACTTTAGTCCCTGATGTATAACATTATTACAAGTTCTTCCCTTTGGAAAACCTTCACGTTTTCTTTGAATTCCTGTTTAATGGTCACAAGGCTTTAAGAGGTCTGCTCCAATTGCTGAGTAAGAGCCTTGTGTGGCTGAATGGACTCATCATCCTGCTGGTGTACAAACTCGGTGGGCTGACGTCTTTCTGATGTTCCCATGTTGCCATCTCCAAGTCCAGAATGACCTCCTCCTGTTGATGCTTTAGACGACTGGAAAATTATGAAACTTCCTGTTTTAAATGTTCCTAACATTTTGAGGGGCTGATGGGTCTTATCATACTTCTCCATAACAAGTGGATATAGTGCACGGTCTCCTCATGTATCCCGGATACGGGACCGAGGGATTGATGATCTTCTCTTGTTCCCATACAACAGACACGTGTCTAAATTACCTCTTCCTTTCTCATGAAAGAAGTCTCAGATAGTTTTTATCCTTATCCAATTCCCTTGCAATAGGCTCGGTGGGTCTGAATGGTCTCCTGTTATCCCAGTGTAACAATCTCCAGTCACTGTGTGACCTCTTCCAGTTCCCATGTTACAGACTTGAGGAGGCTGAATGAACTGATCCTGTTGCTGTTTAACAGGATACTGGTGCAGCATGACCTACTGTTATAGGCTCGAGTGGCTGATTGGCCTCCTTCTGTAAATGTATATCAGGCTCCAGGGACTGAATAGCCTCGTCCTGTTTTTGTGTAACAAGTACTAAGGCCTGAATATCCTCCTGTTGTTCCTGTGTAACAGGCTGGAGAACGGACTGGATTTCTCCACTATCTGTGTAATTCACTTCACTTGTTAACTCCTTCTGTCATCTATGTTCAAATAAGATCATCTTTAATTTTTGTAAACTCCAATGGCTACTGGGTCAACCTGATCATCCTTTCGTTATAAGCTAGCATCTTCATTGCAGGAATCAGTTGAGGGAACCATCTCTGAGCTGCTTCCAATATAACAACATCCTTTCTTCAGAGAAGACGCTAAATCTGTGCACACTACTCCAGATGTGATCTCCCTGTGCAGTAGCAGCAACACTTTATCAGCCTGCTGTAAAGTTCCCACCCAGGTTATAGCTGTCCCAGCTCTCTGGGGAAATACAGAGCAATGTTGGAAGGTCATTGTCTTTCTGTTCTCCACCAACATAACGGGAGATCTGGAGAAATTAATGTTTGAGAAGGCCATAAATGATGTGGCGAGATGATCTCTACCATTAATCTCCCCAGAGCCCACGTCGCTCCGATTCCACAGAATCTAGTGAGGTGGAGCTCAAAAACAGCAAGGAGGAGCAAACGTTGATGGGAGTTGTATATCAAAGTGAAAGCTGCAATACAAATGCTGGACATGTTATAAAACAGGAAATGAGATATACACATTTTTGCTACTTCAGTAATAATGTACTGTTTAAATTATATCTAATGCTGGGAAAAATGGATTTCATGACCACGTGTGAGATGGTTTACATGAACATTATGTCGAGCACTGAGCTCGAGATCAGGTTACTTAGGAATTGGTGTTGAGTGATCAGAAGAGCTAATTGAAAATTTTGCTGGGAAGGACCTTTTGGGAATAGTGACCACAATGTATTGGTTTTCTTTTATGCTGTTTGAGTACACGACAGTTTTTGTTTTATTTGAAGTAACAAAACTTCAAAGACCTGCTCGTATTTTACATCTCTCTGTTCAAGAGTTTTCCAGTCCATCTTTTTGCATTCTGTACCTGCATCCTCCTTCTCCCAAGTAAAATAGATGTGAAGGTCTCATGTTACAATCCATCAATGTTCTCCAGCTTGACACACAGGGGAATACAGAGCATTGTTGGAAGGTCATTGTCCTTCTCTTCTCCACCAGCATAACAGGAGATCTGGAGAAATTAATGTTTGAGAAGGTCATAAATGATGTGGCGAGATGATCTCTACCATTAATCTCCCCAGAGCCCACGTCGCTCAGATTGCACAGAATCTAGTAAGGTGGAGCTCAAAAACAGCAAGGAGGAGCAAACATTGATGGGAGTTATATATCAAAGTGAAAGCTGCAATACAAATGCTGGACATGTTATAAAACAGGAAATGAGATATACACATTTGTGGGTACTTCAGTAATAATGTACTGTTGGCAAATTAAAGAGAAACAATGGATGTAAAACACTTTGATTTTTAGAAAAATGTTGGTAAAGCTCCAAGCCCAATTTGCAAAGTCAAATCTGAGTGGATTGGGGCTAATATATGGCCATTTTTCCAGAATAGGACATCTGGCAGGAAACAGTGAATAGAAATAAACAGACACGTCAAGCAACAGTCTGACATTGTATGTAAGGTATGATTCTGTGAGTATGACTATGTGCCAGACTCCCCATTACGTACCCCGGATATCTCCTGTCTCATCAGCAGGACGGACACAGCAGAAGTTGCGGCACAGTGGGATACAATTGGAAGGGAATTGTTCTTGGAGTCCTTAACAGTGACTCCGTATCCCATGAAGTCTCATGGCATTAGTTTGCACATGGGAAAGGAAACCTCCTGCTGATTACCATGTACCAGCCTCTCTCAACTGATGAATCAGTACTCCTCCATGCTGACCAACACTTGGAGGAAGCACTTGAGGGTAACACGTACGCAAGATGTACTCTGTATGGTGGATTTCAATGTTCACCACCAACAGTATCTCAGCTACAGCATTACTGATCGAGCTGGCGGGGTCCTAAAGGATATAACTGCTAGATTGGTTCTGCGGCAGGTGGTGAAGGAACCAACAAGAGGAAAATATATACTTGACCACAGCCTTACTAATCTGTAAGTTGCAGAAGTATCTGTCCATGACAGTATCGGTAAGAGCGACCACCGCATAGTCATTGTGGAGGCAAAGTCACACCTTCACATTGAGAATAACCTCCACCATTTTGGATGGTCTTATCACGGTGCTAAATAGGGCAGACTTCGAACAACTCTAGCAGCTCAAATCTGGATGTCCATAAGGTGTTGTGTGTTATCAATAGCAGCAGAATTGTACTCCCACATAACCTCATGGCCTGGCATATCCCCCTCGCAACAATTACCATCAATCCAGAGGATCAACATTGGTTCAGTGGAGTGTGCAGGATGGCAGGAGCAGCACCAGGCATACCTGACAATGAGGTGTCAGCCTGGTGAAGCCACCAAACAGGACAACTTGTGCACCAAACAGCATAAGCAGAAAGTGATAGACAGAGCTAAGTGATCCCACAACCAAAGGATCAGATCTAAGCTCTGCAGTCCTTCCACATCTCGTCGAGAAACATTGGGGACAATTAAACAATTCACTGGAGGAAGCGATTCCACAAATAACTCCTTCCTCCATGATGGACGAGCCCAGCACTTCAGTGTATAAGATAAGACTGATCCATTCGCAACAATCTTCAGTCAGAAGTGCTGAGTGGATGATCCATTTCAGCCTCCTCCAGTGGTCCTCAGCAATTCAGTTACCAGTCATCAACCAGTTTGATTCAGTCCACACGATATCCAGAAATGGTTGGAGATACTGGATACACCATAGGGTCCACACTCTGACAACATTCTGGCAATAATACTGAAAACATGTTCTCCATAACTTGCCACTCCACTAGCCAAACTGTTTCAATTCAGTTACAAGAATGGCTTTTCCTATTATGTGGAAAATTACCCCAAGTATCTCCTGTGTATAAAAAGCAGAACAAATCTAATCCGGCCAAATACCACTCCATCAGTCTACTCTCGATCATCAGTAAAGTGGTGGAAGGTCTCAGTGCTTTGAAGCAGCACCTGCTCAGCAATAACCTGCTCAATGACGCCAAGTTCAGCCTCCACCAGGGCCACTCAGCTCCTGACCTCATTACCGTGGCTCAATCATGGACAAAAGAGCTGAATTCCAGAGGTGGGGTGAGACTGACAGCCCTTTACGTCAAGGCTGCCTTCTACCAAGTGTGGCATTAAGGGGCCTTAGCAAAACTGCAATCAATGAGTATCAGGGGCACACTCCCCGTTGGTTAGAATCATACCTGACACGTAGGAAGATGGTTATGGTCGATAAAGTTCAGTCAACCCAGCTCCAAGTTTGTAGGAGTCCCTCGAGCAGTGGCCGAAAACTTCGCCAGGGCTGCTTCATCAATGACCTTCCTTCCATTTTAAGGTCAGAAGTGGAGATGTTCGCCAATGATTGTACAATATTCTGCAACATTTGTGGGTCCTTTGATACTGAAGCAGTCCATGTTCAAACGCGACAAGATCTGGACAGTATCCAGGCTGGCAAGTGGCAAGTAATATTCAGGCCACAGAAATGCCAGACCATGACCATCACCAATAAAATACAATCTAACCTGCCCCTTGGCATTCAATGGTGTTACTATCACTGAAACCCCCCCAATATCAGATTCCTGGTGGGTAATCATTGCTCAGAGACTCACTGGTCTCGCCACATGAATACCGTAACTATAAGAGCAGGTCTGAAGCTAGGAATACTGCGGCAAGTAACTCACATCCTGACTTCCAAAAGTCTGTCCATCGTCTAAAATGCATAAGTCAGAAGTGGAATAGGAGACTCCCAATTTGCCTGGATGAGTGCAGCCCCAACAACACTCAAAAGGTTTTATACCATCCAGGACAAAGCACCCAGTTTGACTGTCCCTTCATCCACAATGCTCCACCATCAACGTTCAGCAGCAGCAGCAGTGTTTTACTATCTACATGCTGCAATGAAATGATTCACCAAAGATCCTTAGGTACCAATTTCCCAACTCATGACCATGTCTATCTAGAAGGACAAGGGCTACAGATATATGGGAATACCATCATCTTCATGTTCCCTCCAAGCCAGTCACCATCCTGACTTGGAAATATATCACCGCCCCTTCACAGTCACTGGGTCAGAATCCTGGGATTCCCTTCCTAATGGCATTGGAGGTCAACCACTGCAGGTGGACTGCAGCGTTCAACAAGGCAACTCACCACCACCTTCTCAAGGGCAACTAGGGACAAGCAATGACTGCTGGCCCCGCCAGTGATACCCAGATTCACAAAATAAATAAATAGAAATTAACAGAGGACGGTTGCTGAGGTGTCGCAGGGATCGGTGCTTGGGGCCCAGCTGTTCACAATGCCCTTCAAACATTTGGTTGCTGGAATCAGATACAATATATCCCAGCCTGCTGACAGCACTAACGGATGTGGGATTGTGAGTGGGTGAGGAGGATGTAAAAAAGCATCGAGAAGACTAAGAAAAGTGGAGTGAATGGGTAAATACGTGACAGATGGAGAACAATGTGGAGAGAGGTGACGGTGTGCCCTTTGGTGGAAACGATAAATTGGCAGCCGACCATTTGAAAAGGATTGGTTGAAACATATTGATCTACAAAGGGACGTATGCTCCTTTTTGTTGTTTCCTTCTGCATAAACCTCTGAGCTTCCTGCAGCGCAGTGAGTTCTGCAACCAGAAGTCAGTACTGGGCATGGCGTTGGCACGCTGACCAGTGTACACAGACCCACCAAGTGGGGAGCTGTAACACTGAAAAGGATCTGCATCTCCTTGTACACCAGTCGCTGAAAGTAATATTTCAGAAACAGAAAGCAGCGAGGAAGATAAATGGTGTGTTGACCTTAATTTCAGGGGGATGTGAGTCCAGGAGAAAGGGTGTCTTAATGCAGCTGTACATACCTTGGTGAGATATCATCTCGAGAATTGTGCAGTATTGTGGGCAGTTTTGGTCTCCTTACTTAATAAAGGACAAACCTGACATTGTTGGAGAGCAGTGAAGGATGACCAGACTGATCTCTGGGATGACGGGCTTGTGGGAGCAGAGTTTGGGGCGACTGGAATACCCTGTATTCCATTGGGTTTAGGAAAATGAGTTGGATCTCAGTGAAATATACAAAACTCTGACAGGGTGAGACAGATTGGAAGCAGGGATGATAATTCCCCTGGCTGGGACTTCTAAAACAAGGGGCCACAGTCTTAGGTACAGGCAGTCACTTTGCATTGAGATGATAATAAATGTCTGCTCTCACTGACTGGGGAACCTGGGGAATTCGCTCGCACCTGGAAACCGAGACACTGATTATAAATAAGGATTTAGAGACAGTAAAGTGATGGTGGGAGAGCAGGAGTACGGTGTGGAAATAAAGAGCCAACCATCATTACATTGAATTGGTTAGCAAACTCGATGGACCAAACATACTACTGCACTGCCTATTTTAGATTACTTACAGTGTGGAAACAGGCCCTTCGGCCCAACAAGTCCACACCGACCCGCCGAAGCGCAACCCACCCATACCCCTACATTTACCCCTTACCTAACACTACGGGCAATTTAGCATGGCCAATTCACCTGACCTGCACATCTTTGGACTGTGGGAGGAAACCGGAGCACCCGGAGGAAACCCACGCAGACACGGGGAGAACGTGCAAACTCCACACAGTCAGTCGCCTGAGGCGGGAATTGAACCCGGGTCTCTGACGCTGCGAGGCAGCAGTGCTAACCACTGTACCACCGTGCCGCCCACACGATATTTTATAGCTTCGATATTTTATAGCTTCCCAAGGTTACTAACATTAACGGATATGTATATCTGTGGGGTAAGTGCATTGAGGATATATTTTCCATGAACTAGAATGGGGAGGCTAAATGTGTTTTCCATTCCCGATGTTTCTGTACATTCTGTGGGAAAGCTGTGTAAATGCTGTCACAAGCTCTCAGATGTTAGGAAGGAGGTTTCTGCAGGGTCGACAGGACTGTGTTCCCATTCCCTTTTCCGACACTGATGCTGAGGCCGGTGTTCTGTCCGGTTTCATCCTTTCAGACCTCGGAGTAGTTTGATATAAATGAGGGCCCTTGCTTGGCAATTTCAGAGACCATTGAAATGTTTATCACATGCCAGAGTCTTTGGAGTCACTTTTAGGCCTGCCCAGGAAATCATGGGAGATTCACCTCGTAAAAGTACATTGGAGAAGGAAATTCTGTTTACAATCCATATTAGTTTCAAGGTCACTGTTACTGAACCCAGATTTTAGATTTCGATATTTTATTAATTGTCTTTAACTTCCACCAGCTGCCAGTGCAGTAGCCTGGTCTGGATGAGTAATCCAGTGACATTTCCACAGCGCCATCTCCACATGGGGATCTATCGGAAACCACACTGAACAGGTTATTTCTGTGCTGCCAAAAAGAACTCCCACCAATTTGGCTGTCATGATGGGACTGAGGTGATAGTAATTGGTCAGTTTGTAATATTTCCCGCCTTAGTGGACAGGACACAGCTGAATAATTTTCCACATTGCCAGGGAGATGTCAGAGTTGGAGCTGGAATGAAGCAGCTTCCCCAGGGACACGGCTTGTTGTGCAGCACAAGTCTTCAGTCCTATTGCAGGAATGGGATCAGGGCCCATTGTCTGTGTCGTATCTATTTGTTCAGCTATTTCTTCATGTCACGTGCAGCGAATCAAATTAGTTGAAGACTGCCATCTGTGATTTTGTTGGCATCATGATGAGGGTGAGGTGTACCATCGACTCAACACTTCTGGCAGAAGATTGTGCAGATAAAACATCCTTCCCTTTTACACTGATGTGCAGGTCTGTTCCGTTATTTAGGATGGGGATGTTTGTGGAGCCCTCGCCTCCACTCATTTGTTTAATCGTCCATCACCATTTATGACTGACTGCAGGGCTTCGATCAGATCTCTTGGTCCAGTCCGGTAGCTTTAATGAGTTAGCATCAGGTTAAGGTTCATGTGATTCTGACTCTGCCATGTTCACCCACACTCGTCACTGAGCCATAGATGGTGTTGATGGTAATGACAGACTGAGGTGTTATCCTGGCAAAAGGTTGTGGTTGAATGCAGGTCTGCTTCTTCTGCTGCTGAGGTCGACAGCATTACATAAATACGCAGTTTCGAGCTGCAATATCTGCAATGCAATTCTGCTGTCTGTTCCCCAATTCTCACTGACACCCATTCACCCATCAGTCCTGAACTCAGTGACCTAACCTGGTTTCTGATGTGGAAATACTTCCATTTTCAAATTCTCATTCTGCTGAGGGTCTGTCTCCCAGGTCTTGCTTCCAATCTGACACATTCCACAAAAGCATTTAACTGATCTTAATTCAAATGTTTATTTCAAATGTTTAATTCACCTGAATCTTTTTCCTTGAGAAATGCCATATTCTGTGTTTAAGTGAATGTGTTTCCTCCGTTTCTCTCCCTGACCATGATTAAGAGCTCTGTAGACAATAGACAATAGACAATAGGTGCAGGAGTAGGCCATTCTGCCCTTCGAGCCTGCACCACCATTCAATATGATCATGGCTGATCATCCTTAACCAGTATCCTGTTCCTGCCTTATTTCCATAACCATTGATTCCACTATCCCTAAGAGCTCTATCCAACTCTTTCTTATATGAATCCGGAGACTGGGCCGCCACTGCCCTCTGAGCAGAGCATTTCACACAGCCACCACTCTCTGGGTGAAGAAGTTTCTCGTCATCTCTGTCCTAAATGGTCCACCCCGTATTTTTAAGCTGTGTCCTGCCTCCAGAGTGTCCAATCCTTTAATAATCTTACATGTCTCAATCAGATCCCCTCTCAGTCTTCTAAACTCAAGAGTATACAAGCCCAGTCACTCCAGTCTTTCAGCGTAAGGTAGTCCCGCATTCCAGGAATTGTGATCCTTGTGAACCTATGCTGCACTCCCTCAATAGCCAGAATGTATTTCCTCAAATTTGGAGATCAGAACTGCACACAGTGTGGTCTCACCAGGGCCCTGTACAGCTGCAGAAGAAGCTCTTTGCTTTTATACTCAATCCCTCTTGTTATGAAGGTCAGCATGATATTAGCCTTCTTCACTACCTGCTGTAACTGCATGATTACCTTCATTGATTGGTGTACATGAACACCTAGGTCTCTTTGTACTGCCCCTTTACCTAAATTGATTCCATTTTGGTAGCAATCTGCCTTCCTGTTCTTGCCACCAAAGTGGATAACCATACATTTAACCAAATAACCAAATTAAACTGCATCTGCCATGCATCTGACCACTCACCTAACCTGTTCAGGTCACCCTGTAATCTCCCAACATCCTCCGCACATTTCACCCTGCCACCCAGCTTAGTATCATCAGCAAATTTGCTAATGTTATTACTAATACCATCTTCTATATCATTAATATCTATTGTAAAAAGCTGCGGTCCCAGCACTGATCCCTGCGGTACCCCACTGGTCACTGCCTGCCATTCCAAAATAGAGCTATTTATCACTACTCTTTGTTTCCTATCAGCCAACCAACTTTCAATCCAGGTTAGTACTTTGCCCCCAATACCATGCGCCCTAATTTTGTCACTAACCTCCTATGTGGAACTTTATCAAAAGCTTTCTGAAAGTCCAGGTACACTATATCTACTGGATCTCCCACGTCCATCTTCAGAGTTACATCCTCAAAAGATTCCAGAAGATTAGTCAAGCATGATTTCCCATCTATAAATCCATGCTGACTCTGACCTATCCTGTTACTACTATCCAGATGTGTCGTAATTTCATCATTTATAATAGACTCCAGCATCTTTCCCAACACTGAGGTCAGACTAACTGGTCTATAATTTCCTGCTTTCTCTCTCCCACCTTTCTTAAAAAGTGGTACAACATTAGCCACCCTTCAATCCGCAGGAACTGATCCCGAATCTATCGAACTCTGGAAAACAATTACCAACGCATCCACGATTTCTCGAGCCACCTCCTTCAGTACCGTGGGACGTAGACCATCAGGCCCCGGGGACTTATCAACCTTCAGACCTAACAGTGTCTCCAACACCAATTCCTGGCAAATATAAATTCCCTTCAGTTCAGGTCCATCTGCCACTGTTACCTCAGGGATATTGTTTGTGTCTTGCCCAGTGAACACAGATCCGAAGTACCAATTCAATTCTTCTGCCATTTCTTTGTTCCCCGTAATATATCCCCCTGTTTCTGTCTTCAATGGCCCAATTTTAGTCTTAACCATCTTGTTTTTTGCCTTTCACATACCTAAAAAGACTTTTACTATCCTCCTTTATATTTTTGGCCAATTAACTTCGTACCTCATTTTTTATTTTTCTCTGCATATTTCCTTCTTTGTAATTCTCTGTTGTTCTTTAAAAGCTTCCCAGTCCTCCGTTTTCCCACTTATCTTTGCTGTGTTATACTTTTTCTGTTTTAACTTTATATGTTTCTTAACTTCCCTCGTCAGCCACGGCCACCCATGACTCCTCCTAGGATCTTTCTTCCTTTTTGGAATGAACTGATCCTGCATCTTCTGCATTATACACTGAAGTATCTGCCATTGTTCTTCCACTGTCATCCCTGCTAAGGTATTGCACCATTGAACTTTGGCCAGCTCCTCCCTCATAGCTCCATTATTCCCTTTATTCAACAGAAATATTGTCACTTCCTATTGTACCCTCTCCCTCTCAAATTGCAGATTGAAGCTTATTGTATTATGGTCACTACTTCCCAATGGTTCCTTCACTTCGAGGTCCCTGATCAATTCTGGTTCGTTGCACAATACCAGATCCAGAATTGCCTTCTCCCTGGTCGGCTCCAGCACCAGCTGTTCTAAGAATCCATCTCGGAGGCACTCCACAAAGTCTTTTTCTTGAGGTCCAATACAATCCTGATTCTCCCAGTCTACCTGCATGTTGAAATCCCCAATAATAATTGTAGTAATATCTTTGCGACAGGCCAATTTCAGCTCCTGATCTCACTTACATCCGACATCCAGACGACTGTTTGGGGGTCTGTAGATAACTCCCAAGAGGGTCTTTTTACGCTTAGAATTTCTCAGCTCTATCCACACTGACTGTACATCCCCTGACTCTAGGTTCCCCCGCACAAGGGACTGAATATCACCTCTTACCAACAGGGCCACCCCACCCCCTCTGCCCGTCAGTCTGTCCTTACGATAGCACGTGTAGCCTTGAATATTCATTTCGTAAGCACTGTCCACTTGAAGCCACGTCTCAGTTATCACCAGAATATGGTATCTGCCAATTTTCAAAAGAACCTCAAGCTCTTATTTATCATGCTTCGTGCATTCATATTTAAAGTATTTTTTAATTTGTTACTGCCCTCACTCTTCTCATCAACTCCTATTTCACGCAACCTTACAGTATGATCCCTTTTTGCGTTTTCTGCATCATTGATACAGTTGTCTTCCTTGACTTCCCTTGTTCTAACTTTCCCTTCAATTTCCTTCTTAAACAACCAGTTTGTTCCCTCCACCCTCCCCTCGCCCCACTTAGTTTAAACGCAGCTGTGTTGCAGTAGCAAACCTGCCTGTCAAAATGCTGGTCCCCAACCTATTAAGGTGTAAACTGTCTCTCTTGTATAATTTATGCTTACCACAAAACATACCCCAGTGATCCAAGAATTTAAATCCTTGCTTCCTGCACCAGTTCCCCAGCCACATGTTCAAGTCCATTATCTCACTGTTTCTGGCCTCTCCAGCCCGAGGAAATGGAAACAAACCGGAGATAACCACCTTGGACGTCCTGCTTTTCAGCCTTCTTCCTAGTTCTCCGAAGTCCCGCTGTAGTATATTCCTCCTCTTCTTCCCAACATCATTTGTGCCGACATGTACCACCACGTTTCGCTCTTCACCTTCGTCCTTGAGGATTTCCTGTACTCTGTCTGTGATGTCTTTAACCCTGGCACCAGGAAGGCAACACACCATCCTTAAGTCCCGCCTGCTTCCACAAAACCCCGTCAGTTCCTCTCACTGTGGAGTCCCCTAATACCACGGCTCTGTGCGATGTCCGACTCTATCGCTCTGTCTCCACGCCAACTTTTGATTGACAGACCTGGCCGCCTGGCCGACTGGCAGTGTCATCTGTCTCTACTGTTTCCAAAAGATTCAACTTGTTCCTGACAGGTACTTCCCCCAGAGTCTCTTGCACCTGTCTCCTCTCTGCCTTCCACAAGGTCTGCTCTCTTCTGCTCTCTTCTGGTATGGTCGGTGTAATAATCTCACTGAAGGTCTTGCCCAAAAAGATATCGTTCTCTCGGATGAGCCTAAGGTCCTCGAGTTCTTTCATCAGCGCTGCAACATGCTCGGTCAGTAGCTGAACGTGCACACACTTTCCACACTTAAACGAGCCAGACAGACCAGAGTCGTTGACCTCCCACATCAAGCAAGTAGCGCACTGAACCAGCTGGGCAGTCATGTCTTCACCCTCTTCAACTGTGGCGCAATCATTTCACTCAACCTCCTTGTCAAAGACTTCTGAGCAAAAGCCTCACTCTTCACTCCACAGGAACTTCCTTGGACCCTGTAGTGTCAGTGATGCCAGCCTTATGTAGTTTCAGAGCCATTGAATTCTCTGGATTTCCAATCATCTTCACCACTTTGTATGTTTTCTCTTTTGGTCTGAGGCCTTATCACTCACACTGCCTTGTCCTCCCATGAGTATGTTTCATCTTCTTGGAGTTGCATTTCTGGTATTATCTTCCGACGTATCCCCAGAAACTCCTGCCATTGCTGCTCCATGGTCTTTCCTGCTCAGCTCCCCATCCAATTAACTCTGGACAGCTCCTTCCGCATGTCTTTGCAGTTACATTGCTTAATTATAACCGCATTACATCTTGAAGAGAACATTAGATATAAACTGAAAGGAGGAGTTTTGAGAGATGGGCCACGAAGAATAATTGATGGATTTCTTGCCTAGATGCAAAGGGAGAACGAGAGAGAGGATATAGATATGGAGATATGGAAAATGAGAAAACTACATTATCGAAAGAAGTGGATGTATATCCCTCAATGTTTGGCAATTCCTGTGTGCTGTGGTCCTTTGTACAGTGCACATACAATATGTTCAAATGCTGGGTCTGATGCCAGAACTTTTCTTTCCAATAATATGACACACACTAACTTTGGAAAGAACCCAGCAGGCCAATGTATTGAATTCCCGGTAGAAAGGGGATTAACTAAAATAAGTTGGGACACGAGAAGCAAGAATTTATAACACACATCCTGATAAGAATGAGACTAGAGTTGGGAATATCAGAAAAGGGGGAAAGTTGAGAGAAAGGGAAGGTATCACTGCAGATGAGGATCAAATAATGTTTTAATGCTTTATAAATTTTATACATCATGTGCATCATTTTTCGTTAACTATATCTCCGTTGTTCATTCAGAATGTGTTGTACACATATGAAAAATTTTATTTATCTGAACACACACTGATTAAACAGTGTATATAAAATCATTTTTCCTCCATTTCAAACTGTCCTGTTGTCTGCTAGCAGGACATATGAACACCAACTGGCCATCAAAAGACATGACCCACTATCATAAAGAAGGACACCACATTGACTGTGACAACACACACTTCCTAGGACAAAGCCACGCATGAAACTTCTGAGAGGCATGACATTCTAGCCAGAAGTACATCAATAAACATATCAATTTAGATCCTATCTATCTTCCCTTGAAAAAAACTGGAAATAACATCATGAGCCTTAAGAAACCAAGACCTATAAATAGAAAGACAGGACATACCAACAATGCATCACCAGAGAATCTCCCTGATGATGTTACCTAGTCATGGTGACGAAACATCTGAAAACAAACCTTCAAGCTCAGCGAGCTCACTTACATACTTGTAAATGGCTATCTTTCTCTTAATAGTGGAATTTGGGACTTCTCTGTCATTCATCTTTTAACAGATTATGAGGCGAGGTGAGCTTTTCTGTGTGTGTGGTTTTAATTAACAGAGGGGTTAGACATCGACATCATAACGGTTTGAGGGCTTGTCGTATGGGATTTGAACAGATTTGGGGTACAAAAGGTCCCAGCAGATTCCATCACTTGGCAGTTAGTGACCTAGATCTTCAAATAAAACAGGTGACAAAATTCATTTAATTTTGCTTCCTTGTGGTTGGTTAAATTAAAAGAAATGGCTTTTAACATTACTGAAGAGGTTCTGAGATTTGAAGATGATTCATAAGTTTGCCGACAAAGTTTAGAAAGACAAAGGAAGGGCATACTTTTAGAATTAACATGTAGATTAGAATTGGGTTTCACCAGGGACAAAAGGAAAGCTATCACCATAATGGAGTTGGTCAAGCACTTTGGTGTATCAGAGAAGCAGGAAACTGCAGTCGAGTTGGAAAAAAACTTAAATTGCAAGTGGGGCAACTGGAGTTAGAAGATAAAGAGAGAGACTGAAAGAGGTAGGTAAGTAACAGGTAGTAATAAAACCAGAATCTTTCTTGCCAATTCCTGTATTCGTAGAACCTTTCACGCGGCTTATGATTAATTGTGGAGCTCCCCTTTCTAAAGTAAAAGTGGAAACCAATATTTGCTGATCATAATGGATGTGTCTACCAGATTTCCATGGATAATTCCATTATGGGGTGTTAAGGCAAAAAGGGAGGTAGAGGAGTTGTTGGTACCTTTACTCACTGCTAGCTACGCAGTGTGATTCAGACAGACCAAGAGTCTCATTTTACCGCTCAGCTGTTTAAGGACGTCATGGATAGCTTCGGCACGCAGCAGTTTAAATCAAGTGCATCGCATCCCGAATCGCAGGGGGCCTTGGAAAGTTGGCATCAGAAGCTGAAGACAATATTAACAGCGTGCTGTCAGAATTACCCGAATGATTGGAATAAAGGCGTCTCATTATATTGTTTGCCATTGGAGATGCCCCAAATAAATCTGCTCACTTTACATCCTTTGAGTTAATATTCATATATGAAGTGAGAGGTCCTTTGAAATTAATTAAATTTAAATTGACAGACCGAAGTCGGAGATCTCACACTTGGATGATGTATCTGAGGGAAGGGAGAAATTAGATGGAGTAGGTGAGTTAGCTAAACAACACCTGAAGAGGGCACAGCATGGAATGAAGCAGGTGACAGATAAAAACGCTGAAACTTTGACGATTTCCCGTGGGATGACATATTAGTATTGCCAGCAGTGGTAGGAAATCCCTTCAAAGCCAGGTTTAGTGGCCCCTTTCAAATTAAAAAAATGTTGAGTCAGTTAAACTATCTGGTAAAGGTACTGGATATGACAAAAAATGCGAGAGAATGTCATGTGAATGAATAATGCTCCAGATACATTGAAGACTCCGGAACAGAGTTGTGGCCAGCTGAATAAATTGTGAAGTTTATCTGTATGATGTAGTGATCGTTAGCAAGTGATTGAAAGCTCACATGTTAGAGTTGGCAGAGCATGTTGAATGATTGCAAGAAGCAAACTTGGTAATAAACTTAAAGAAAACAGAATTCGCGAAGGCAGAGGTGATGTTCTTGGGACATTACATTGGACATGGAAGGTTGACCCCACGGAACACAAAGACGAACGGCTTTGAGGAATTTCCACGACCATCCTTGAAGAAAGAGGTTCTTCGATTTTTGGAACTGAGTGGATTCTATCGGAAGTTTGTTGCAAACTTCAGCAGCGTATTGGCACCCCTGATGGATTTATTAAAGAAGAACACAGAATTGTGGTGGACAGAACAATGCCAGGAGGCATTAGAGAATTTTAAAGCCGGATTAATCATCGCACCAGTTTTAGCTGCACCAAATATTTTGAAAAATTTGAAAATTGTATTTGATGCTAGGGGTATAGGTGTCGGAGAAGTATTGATACAGCAAGATGATGTTGGAATTGAATGGCCAATTAGCTACTTGTCGAAAAAAACAATATCCACCAGAAAAAAAAATACAAAATCTCCCTTATTGTAAAAGAATGATTAGGTTTCGCACGGGACTGACAATATTTTGATGTTGGGATTAGTGGTGCTGGAAGAGCACAGCAATTCAGGCAGTCCGAGGATTTTGCCTGTCCTCGGCTGCTGCCTGAATTGCTGTGCTCTTCCAGCACCACGAATCCAGAATCTGGTTTCCAGCATCTGCAGTCATTGTTTTTACCTCATTATTTTGATGTTTATATGACAAACAAATTGTCAGAGATGGTTGTGGGCAACGACAACCCTCTCGCTTTTTTTTAATATTTAAAGAACAGAATATGAGACTATTTCATTGGAATCTTATGTTACCGACTTTAACCTTACAAAACGTACATGCAGTGGGTCCTAAAATGTGATAGCAGATGTGTTATCCCAGATTTAAAGGAAAAAGTTTCGATAAGATTTGACTTATTGCAGTGTCATATATGTGTGCAGAATTAATATGTATGGTATGGCTGAGATTAATACTTTTGGAATTCATAATAATGGGATTAAGAATTAGAGGAAAAGAAATGAAACCATTTTTTCATTCTGCTGGTTCATGTTTTTTTTTCTGAAGCGGGGAGGTCTTATGAAGCCGATGGCATGTCCGGTCACTTTCAGACAGAACGGGTTTTGCTGAATAGAAAGTACAGCCACAGATGCCAGCTGAAGGTCACTCTGTTCCACATGTCACCATTAGCTGGGGAATGGATACCTGAGTTTTGGTTTCTGTTTTGACAACAATTCAAATAAAACCAAAGAGTTTAAATAACGCTCAGGATACCAGAAGCCAACGGAATTTGAATACCATTGTTTGGACATCTGGAAAGCAATCAAATTATGAGAATTATTGTATCATGGGGAGGATATAATCCCAGCATTTTGAACACTAGAGGGAGAGCCACTGCCATCCAACAGCAGTGTAACTGCTGTAGAGCAGGAGTGTTAACTGGCCATCTCAAACACTTTCTATCAAATATACATGTCCATTTAAAAGCTACTTGCAATATATTAAAAAAATGATCCAGGGAGATCAGCAGTTGGAAGAGTGAACACAGCGGGGAAGATGGATTCTGTGTGGTCTTGAGATTGTAATGTTTAATATGTGGGTTGTAGGAACAGCATATTTTTTACAGAGTTGGAGTCAGATATTAAGTAGCTAAGAAAAGAGCGGCGTGTATTTGAGAATAGTTGTTGTTTAGTATTCACTATTAAAGATTAGAAATTAACTTGTTATTTTTTGTTTAAATAGTGGAATGTAGGAGATCTGTGTTGCTCATATTTTAAAAGATTACGAGCTTTTCTGGGTGTTTGGCTTTAATTAACAGAGGGGTTCAACTCTACTTTGTAAATGCCCACCCACGCTCACCCTATTTCCCTGCAGTTGGCCCATATCCTTCCAGTCCTTTCCTATCCACATATTTATCCAAATGCTTTTGAAATATTGTTAATGTACCCCCTCAGAGCCATCTGCTGGCAGCTCAACCACGTACCATCTCTGGGTAAAGAAGTTACCCCCAGATTCCCTTTCATTCCTTCCACTTTAACCTTAAACTGATCCCATCCAGTCCTCGATTCTCTACACCTTGGAAGAAGACTGAGAGCACTGACCCTATTCATATCCCTCGTGATCTTATATAGTTCTATTAGGACACCCTACACGCTAAGGAAAATGTCCTAGCTTGTCCAACATCTCCCTATATCTCAGACCATCGGGTCCTGGCAACGTCTTTGTGAATTTCTTCTGCACTCTTTCTAGTTTAATAACATCCGCCTGATAACAAAGGTGACAAAACTGAACACAATACTCCAAGTGCGGCCTTACCAAAGTCCTGTGTAACTGCAACATAAATTCCCAACTCTATACTCAATATCCTGCCTGATGAAGGCCAGTGTGCCAACAGCCTTCTTCGTTGCCCTCTCTACATGTGACTCCACTCTGAGAGAACAGTGCACCTGAACACCAAGGTCTCTCTGCCCACTACACCCCTTAAGGCCCTCTCAATCACCGTGAAACTCTTACCTTGATTTGATTTTCCATAATGCAAGACCTCACACTTCTATATTCAATTCCATTTGCAATTTCTCGGCCCACTTCCCCACCTGATTACGGTCCTGCTGCAATTTCTGATAATCTTCCTCACTGAACATGCTCCCACTCACTTTAATGTCATCTGCAAACTTACTAATCATATCTTGTACATTCTCAACCAAGTCATAGATAACAAACAGCAATGGACCCAGCCTCCAGTCTGACAAGCATCCTTCCACAAAACCCTCTGCTTCCTATCAACAAGCCAATTGTGTATCCAATTGGCCAGTTCCCCCAGCATTCCATGTGATGTAACCTTCCTGAACAGCCAACCATGTGGAAACTTATCAAAGGTCTTACTGAAATCCATAGAGACGATGGCTGCTGCTCTGCCTTCGTCAACTTTCTTGGTCACTTCATCAAAGAACTCTAACAAATTTGGGAAGCATGATCTCCCACTCACAAGTCTATGCTGACTGCTCCGAATCAAACCCTGTGTAAGTAATGGGTGCAGTCAATGGTATGCTGTCCTTCATTGTAAGATGATTCGAGTACATAAGTAAAGCCATCTTCCTGTTGTTGTAAAGCCTTGCTGAGAGATCATTTGGGGCACTCTGTACAGATTTGAACTCCTTTGTAAGAAATTATCTCCTTACCACAGATACGGGTGATGGTAACATGAGGATAGAGTGAAGAAGCTGAGTGTTTAATCAGTAGAGCTGTGAGAGACGAAGAAATGGTGATGCTGAAACGCGAGGAGTGGCAGCGATCACTTATTTCCAAAAGAGACATTGATAGGGTGAGAAATTCCATACTTTACCAAGGATTGATTGGTTTGATTTATTGTCACGTGTACCTCAGTACAGGGAAACACTTTATTTATGAGCAGTGGAGGCAGGTCATAGTAAGGTTGAACAGGCAGATCATAGGGTGGAAATAGGCTTGGACAGAATAAGGCGTTCAGGTTACACTGAACAAGACGTTCACTAGACAAGATCAACATGAGTAATACCATCATTATTTGAACTTAGAGAATCCATTAATCAGTCTAACGTGACTTTCCTAATAGTTTATATGTCTTAATTAACTCTCCCCACGTTATTGTGCAGTCGGTGTGTGAACCTGTACTGAACGCCATGTTGCTCACAATCCCTAACAGCAGCCACAATACATTCCATCTGAAACAGGTAGCCATTCCCACCAGCATCCGCCCTACATAGAAACACCAGGCTGTCTTCTCGGAGATAAAAGATGCCTTTTTGAGACTTCACACAAGACATATGGCTTCCCTCCTCACCACTAGAAAACCACGCTAAGTGTGTATCATGAGCGACGGCGCCACGAGGAACAACGTGAAGCAATCTGTCTGTGCAGCCTCTGCTCCACTTGGTCATCATATTAGAGCATCATTAGGAGATAGTGAGGACTGTGGGTGCTGGAGATCAGAGTAGACATTGGTTTGCTGGAAAAGCACAGCAGGAGAGTCGACGTTTTGGGCATAAGCCATTCATCAGGATCAGCATCAATTATCTCATTCTGTCCCCGTGTAAGTGCATTGAGGTGGGAATGGCCTCCTGCTGTTCCTGTGTAAGTGTATCAAGGGATTGAATGGCTTCTTCATCGTCTGTTTGGACAGGGCCAAGAGCCTGATTGGGTTACCCCTGGTTCCTGTTTGACAGCTCGATGTGCTGACAAGTGTGATGATGTTGCAGCTTTAAGAGGTTATTTTGTCCTGGTTTCTTTAAAGTGAGAGATTGAATGATCATTACCAAGCTGGCTAGTTAAGACCACTTGAGTAAACAGCTAGGGAAGCCTTGTGTTTATTTTAATAAAGACTGAATGGGTGTGGCCAGCTCTCACAGATTAGGATCTCTGGGTTTTGCTTTCTCAGTAATAACAGAAACTATTGGGGTCTCCACAGAGTTGGAAGCTTCAGTGACTATCTCCTGGCTGCTACACTCACTTAATTTTCTCTTGCTGCTGTTTTTAATTCCTGGATTGGAGAAATATTTGTGACATTCTGTGTCTGAATATTCCTTTTTGCCAAGGGCTGTGGTTATGCGATTTTCCGGTATTGGGACAGTTCATTAGTAATAGCCCCACGATCTATTATTCTGTTAACTTGGCCAATAGAATTATGTTATTCTAAATTTCCCTTTCCTTGGTTTCATTTTATCTTCCCTGTTTAAATAAATGGTGTTTTGCTTCACAACGAGTAGTTTGACCAATCACATTGCATCTGGAACAGACAGTTTACATTTCATTTAAAATATGAAAATATTAGAGTCTAGGTGACCGCCCTCAAATATTTTTGAGGGGCTCTGGCGTGGTCCATCACACTAGACTCCTTCTCTTCCTGAGTTATATGCTGGAGGCACTGAATGGGCTGTCCCTGTTCTTCTCCAATACTGTCAATGGTCTGAATGACTTCCTCATATTCCTGTGAAACCAGAGTGAGCTGCTGAATGAACTCTTGTTTTACTGTGGAAATGTGCAGTGTCAGGCAGTGCTGTCACATGAATGTTACAGACACTTTACCGGAACAAACCTGAGTGGTGTCTGGGTCTTGCTGCACATGGACAGAGACCAGTTCAGGAGCTGACGAGGGACAAAACGCTCTGAACATTGTGGAATCTTCAGTGACCATCCCCACTTCTGATCTTATGGTGGGGAGGGTGGGGGCGGGGAGACATTGATGAAGAAGCTGAAGATGTTTGTGAAGAGGAAGCTACCCTGAGGATCTCCCACAGAGCTGACCACATGACTGAGATGATGAACATCTTCCTTTGTGCCATGTTTGACCCCAAACACTGGAGAGTTTACTCTGATTCCCATTAAGTCCAGTTTTGTTAAGTTCCTTGATGCCTCAGAAGTTAACCACTGCCTTGATATCAGGGCCAGTCATTTTTGTCTGAACCCTTGTGTCAGCCTCTTTTGTTCATATCAAGAGGTCATGATATAGGAGCAGCGAGTGCTTTCTTCAAACAGGTGGGATTGAATGTCAGGATTTCTGCTCTCAACACTGTTCGGGGAGCTAGATGACTGAAAGTATTTCAAGACAAGGTCGATGGATGTTGACCTGTCAGAGAATTGAGGGCTATGAAGAATTGGGAATGAAAGAGGATTTGAGACCAAGAGCATATCAGCCATGATCTTAGGGAAGGACAAGGCAGGCTTGGGGAGTGAACGACCTGCCCCTGTTTCTAATGTTCTCACATTCTGTTATTGGAAAGTTAGTGGGTGTTATTTTCATGAATGTGCAATTACTGAATATTGCAGCCAGGGAGACCAGAGGATTTTGTGAGTCATCTGTGGGTGAGGTAAGTTGTCTGTATTCTCAGTGAATTTGGGTCTACAACATGACCAACAAATAAAGCACAAGTTGCAGAGAGGGGAAATTTTGTAAAGCGAGATGAGGGGCCTCTTTCATACCCGTGCCTGGGTTTTCCAATTACATTTCCCAAATCACCTCAAAGCCTGTGGGACTGTCTTGAAGGGCTGAATGGTCTCCTCTGTTTCTGTGCATCAGGTTATAGATGTAAGTAGCCTCCAACCGCTCCTGTCTAGCAGGTATGAGGGGCTGAATGGAACACAGAAACATGGGACTGAGGAGCAGGAGTGTGGCATTAGATACTTTGAGCCATCTCCACCAGGCAGTAAGATTGTGGTTGATCAGGTTGGGGTCTCAGCCCCACTTTCCTGACTGTATCCCATTATCCGTGACTCACTTCCCTGTCAAATATTTAACTAACGCAGTTTTCAGTCCATGTGAACATCAAGGCACAATAAAAACTTCTAGTGAAGAGATTTCCCACTTTAAAGGTCCTTTAAGAATTTTTCGTCATTCTTCTTATAGAATCCTGCAGAGAGCCCTGCAGAACGGAAACAGACCCGTTAGTCCATCTGTTCACTCCGGTCAGATATCAAATCTGATTTAGTCCCATTTGCCAGCATTTGGCCAATATTCCTCCTGTGGTTGTACCCAACTTGACCACTTCCTCTGACAGCAATTTCTGTACACACAACACTCTCTGTGTGAAACATTTATCTTCAGGTCCTTTCTAAATCATTCGCCCTCTCGCCTTCAACCTATGCTCTCTTGTTCTGGACTCCCCTATACTGGGATCAGAACGTGGCTATTCAGAATATCCATGCCCCTGATGATTTTATACACCTCTATAATGTCACCCCTCAGCCTCTTACACTCCAGGGGGAAATACCTCAACCTAATCAACCTCTCCTCGAAGCTCAAACCTCCAGTCCTGGGTCATCTGTATAAATCTTTTCTGCAGACAACCGAGTTGTACACAGTATTCTTAAAGTGGCCTCACCAACATCCTGGGAGAGTTGGATTTGGCTGAATTCCCTTTGCTTTAGACAGTGAGGAGATTCCAGTGAATTCTGGTTAGGGATCACCCAAAGGGTAGCACGGTGGTTAGCACTGCTGCCTCGCAGCACCAGGGAATTGGGTTTGATTCCAGCCTTGGGTGACTGTCTATGTGGAGTTTGCACATTCTCCCCTTGTCTGTGTGAGCTTCTAATGGGTGATCCCGTTTCCTATCACAGCTCAAACTGTGTAGGTTCGGTGGATTGGTCATGCTAAATTATCTGTAGTGTTCAGGGATATCTAGGTTACGTACATTCGTCAGAGGTAAATATAGGGAAATGGATTGGGAAGGTGGATATGGACTTGTTGGCCCGAAAGGCCTGTTTCCACACTGCAGGGATTCCATTAAAATAAGAATGGTAACGATGACTTTAGAGTTTTTTTTTAGCTCGCACACATTGCTGTGATGAGGAACAATGAAGGAGTGAGAGTGCAAGAGGCCGTTCCTTCTCAGGCAGATTACATTGTCTCCCTCTCTGAGCTGAATCACACAGTAATACCATCCTCTCCCAAACTAGACCATGTCAGGTCTCCTTGTACATTGTACAAACTATGTCTCCATCACATTCCCTGTTCCATGTAGGTGCACCATTGCTGCTGTCATACATACACAGAGCCATACCCTTAGCAGAAAATGGTCTCGGTCATTTTGAAATATGTTTACATGTCCCTGCGTCATTAAAAAAATAAAATGTTTAATTTATTCAGAATACCTGTGTTAAAATGAACGCTTTTTTAAACAAATACAGAAATAGCTGGAAAAGCTCCTTTTACATGCTGTAGTTGCACCAGCCTCCACCACTTCCTCTGGCAGCTCATTCCATACGCACACCACCCTCTGTGTGAAAAGGTGTCCTTTAGGCCTCATCAAAACCTTTCCCCTCTCACTTTCAAACAATGCCCTCTCGTATTGGACGCCCCTAACCTGGGGAAAAACCCTGACTACTCACCCTATCCATAGCCATTTTGATTTTATAAACCTTTACTGCTGCGAAATGTGACTCCAATCAACACGAATGGCTGGACTTTCAGTCATCCTGGGCCTAAATTCTGAAATGCAATACTGACACCTCTTCCTTCTCCATCAAGTCAAAATCCATTTTAATCAGTTTGTTCAGGTGTATTATGAGACACTTCTGTGGGATTTACACCTAGACGTTTGTGCCCGGAGGTAGGGACACTAGACTCACTCAGCAATACCCATAAAGCTGTAACATTATTATCCTGTGTGGTTGTTCATCAGCCCGTTCTGACATGCTGTAACATACCTCTGCAACAGGCAGGACTTGAATCCAGACCTTCTAGTCCAGAGCTTGGAGCACTACTACACAAGTTCAGGAATTGGAATCAAATCCAGAGATCTAGCTCAGAGGCAGGGACACTACCCAGCACACTACCATACCCAGATTTTGAGTCATATTTTAGAGCCCACTTTCTGCTCGGTGTGGATTTATTATAATCAGGTTACCATTACTGAATTACAAAAAACACTGTATTATTAATCAAATGCAAGATATTTGTCTCAACTGTAGGATGTTGAGTGTACGTGCTGTGCCATCGAAATTAACTATGACCATCTTTAATCGCTATTATCTGTAGTCTGCAATATTAGGGAAAGAAATCTTGCAGACACACTCTGCCCAATGAAGGATCTCAAATAGATATTTATTACTGAACACCAGAGACGAAGGAAGAGCTTAATTTCTGGTCCCAAAACACCGATCACTCTTAACCAACTCTAACGTGCGACTGCCTTCTTCCTAAAACAATGAAATGATACCAGGCCGGTTATTACTGTCCAGCCTCTCCTCCTGACTGACTGTGTCTTCAATCTGTCCCACCTCCCTCTATCCACACAAGGCAACCCAAGCTCGGGGTCTTTGTGAAAATCAAGGCCGGAGTGTGCAGGCCTCCTGGAGAGGGGGATGGGCATTTTAAAACTGAAGGGGGAGGGTGAGGGGGCAATGATATCACACACTGGACTGAGGGGTGGCAGATGGAGTTTAGTTTGGATTAATGCGAAGTATTGGATTTGGTAAATCAAACAAGAGCAGAATCTATACAATTAAAAATAGGGCCTTTGGCAGTGCTGTAGTACAGAAACCTAGGCCGTCAGGTATAATTCTTTAAAATTTGCATCTCATACAGATAGTGTGGTTAAGAAGGTGTTTAATACACTTGTCTTCATAGGTCAGACCTTTGACTATCGGAATTGGGATGTCATGTTGTGGTTGTACAGTTCATTCCTCTTCTGGAATACTGTGTCCAGTCTGGTCATCCTGCCCGCTCATTCCATAGGCACACCACCCTCTGGGTGAAAAAGCTGCCCCTTAGGTCACTTTTAAATGTTTCCCCTCTCACCTTAAACCTATGTCCTCTAGTTTTGGTCTCCCCTACCCTTCGAAAACACCTTGACTATTCACTTTGATATTATTGACCTTGATATAATTAAGCTGGAGAGGGTTGAGAACAGATTAACCTGGATGTTGCTAGGAATGGAGGGAGTGAGCTATAAGGAGAGGCTTGGTATGCTGGGACATTTTTCACTGGAGAGGATGAGATGAAGGGGTAACTTTACAGAGATTTATAAAATAATGAAGGGCACAGATAAGCTGAAGGGCTGATGTATTTTCCCTAGAGTTGGGGATTCAAAACTGAGGGATATTTTAAGGTGCGAGGAAAAAGATTTACGTAAGTCATGAGAGGTAATTATTTGAGGTAGAATCTGGCTTGTGTGTGGAATGAACTTCCAGAGGAAGTGGTGAAAGCAGGGACAGTTACAACGTTTAAAAGACATTTAGATCAGTCCATGGATAAGACATCAGTTTGGATGGTGCTGTGAGCAGCTGCCCTCGCCCTCCCCCTCTCTGAATGAATCCCTGTTGGTTTTCACCCTCTGCCAATGTCTGTGCAGTGGCGTGGGGAGGCCAGCAGAGGGTGGCATTGCATCACTTTAAGCACCACAGAGACTGCCAGACCTGCCCCACACAGAGACACACAGATACACACACGGGAATGGTTAGGCCACGGCGTGAAGCTCATCTGGTAACTTAAATGAAACATAAAGAAATGCTCAATTCGCCTCGTAAACTGTTAAAATATGAGTGACAGATCTACCAAATCCCACTGTTTAAATAAAAACATCAATTTATTTTTTAACTCTGAAAGTGAACATTTTACATCAACTATTCACAACTCTGGGACTCCCTTTCTCTTAACTGCTTATTTCCCGACTCCAGCTCTACAGTAATATACTGTTTCTGGGTCTGCCATCCTCTCATACCACAGGTGCTTGCAAGCTCTCAGTTCAGAACTGCATTCACCCTCGCTTAAATGTACAGTACACACTTTCAACTTCATCACATTATACCCTGGTGAATATAGATAAGTGGGACCTTTCCGGATTTCTCTTGCTCTGTGGTTTGTCAATATTTCATTTGCTCCCTCTGGTGTGTGTCAGGACTTCTGTTGCTCCATTGACAGCATGTCATTATTCAACTTTGTCCATAGGAATATATCAGTATTTCACTTGCTCACACTCGTGTGTGTGGGCCTGGATTTCAGTTGTTTCGTGGGGACTGTGACGCTATAACAATCTCAGTGTTTGTAGATGGCACCGAACCTGGAAGAACTCTGAAGTCTATGGAGGACAGTGTGGAACTCTAACAGGACAGTGACACGTTGGTGTAGTGTTCAGGTGTAAGGCAGATGGGGATCAGTGCAGAGCAGTGTGAGATGATACACTTTGGTAGGAAGTACAATGAAAGACAGTTTAAAACAGGCTGTGCCATTATAAAGGGGGTGTGGGAACAGAGAGTCCTGGGTATATATGAGCACAGATTGTTGAAGATGTCAGGAGAAGTGGGGAGAGCAGTAACTATCACAGATTAGTTTCAGTATCTGAGCTGTTTACAGCTGACTCCCTCCTACACCTCCTGGGAGGTGGTGGTGACGATGTGTTGTGAGCCCACCCTCCTGCCCACCGAGACCGTGGGGATTCCATTTGTACCAGCTCAACACAAAAGGGAGATGGCATCAGAGCCACGGCTTCTAGGTTGTGTCGGGGGGAAACGGAGCTGCCAGTGGGTTTAAAGTGAGAATTGCCCTTCACTGAACATAGCTCCTTACTCGGTCGGTGGGACCTGGATGTTTCAGAATCTCCACACGAGGTGTCCCTCTCCTCTCCAGCTCATACCATGGTCCTCCCCACATGGCAGGGGGAGGGGGGTGAGGGAACGGATATCGGGCATTCCACCACCCGGATAGGCCCTTCCTGTCCTATTCCAGGCTGTTTCTCCTGGGATGCGAGAAAGAGAGGGAGAGAGGGAGGGTGGGAGTGGGTGGCCCTGCTGTTAGTGCTGGTGTAGGTGGGGGACATGGTCATGGTGAGGTGTCTGGAGGGAGTCAGTCCACTTTGTTGTATCCATGCAGTGTTATTAATGTGGTGGTGGGGGTGGGGGGGGGGGGGTAAAGTGGAGGGAGAGAGAGAGAGAGAGAAAGAGAGAAAGAGACAGACAGAGACAGAGAGAGAGCGAGAAGGTGCAGCATGCGGCAGTGAGAGTGATGGACCATGAGCCTTGTTCGGGGGTCGGTGCTATAACAGATACACAGTGAGTGTGAGGGAGCAGAGTGAATACGGTGACCCTTATCCTGACAGAGCGGGGAAGGCTATTGATGCTTGTCCTGTATTGCTGGACATTTCTTCAGACCGCAGATACTGCACTGAGCTGGGTGGGGAGGTCAGACCATGCTCGGTGGGTCTGGTCGTGTGGCCCACTCTGGGAAGAGAATGGTCCCCCTCTGTACTAGCCCATCCACCTGGCCCACCGTGCTCCTGTTGACAAACCGTGGTGTAATTACCCCTTATCTGCCAGGCTCGGGGTAAACTGTGCAGGGCAGCTCCAAACGGAGAAAGCTCAACTGTGTGCTCAGTGGCCTTTTAAAGATGGCGCCAGTGTTATGGATCATGGAATATCAAGGGACACCCGGGCGATGGTGAGTACCTCCAGCCATATTGGGTGGGAGAATCGGGCTGGTATTGAATTAGAGGGACACCATGGGGTGGGTGGTTAATGAGGTGAGTTCGATAAGATAGCACCAGGAAACTAGCTCGGCCTAGTGTAGATGATCCCTCCGTCACAGTCAATGGAAATGGCACTGAGACAAATTATTGTTAGATTTAGCCCAATGAGTCAAAGACTCTGTTGACCCTACACCCAGATACAAAGCTGCAGAACAAATACTCATCCAAAACTCTGCACCATCCGAACTCCCACCAATATCATGTTCACCCACAATTCCTGGAAACACTTATGTTACAGGATGCTGTTAAAATGTTTTCATTTCTGCATTCTAAAACCTGGGAACACATCCTTTCATAACACTGTCTCTCAGTGTCCCCCTCTCTGTCTATTTCCCATATACCTCTCATTTGTTACTGTTTAAACTGATTCCCCCTCCATCTCTGTATCTCTGTGGCAGTGATGTTCACAGTCACAGCACCCCCTTGTCAGGGCACAATGGAGATATGGAGTTGTAAATGGACATGAGCTGCACATCCTGTCACTTCCAGCCCGGGCTGCAAGTTTCCCCACGCTGGGCAGTGATCTATCACAGTGTTACAGATCAATGCACTGGGGTGATGTACACAGTCCTACATGCTGGGAGGGTAACTGCTCCTAGTTTACAGATAGTGCACTGGGGTGGGGTACACAGTCCTACATGTTGGGAGGGTAACTGCTCCTGGTTTACAGATTAATTCACGGGTGACCACTGCACAGGTCACTGTGCTGGTCAGTCATTCTGGTTGAGGTTTATAGATAATGCCCTGCTGTGGTCTGCACTTCTCCCGCTGCTGGACAGATATCTACTCCGGGGTTATAGATCAATGCACTGCTGTGGTCTGCACAACTCCCCGTGTTGGACAGATATCTACTACGGGGTTATAGATGAATGCACTGCTGTGGTTTGCACAGCTCCGCGTGTTGGACAGATATCTAATCTGGGCTTATAGATCAATGCACTGCTGTGGTCTGCACTTCTCTCGCTGCTGGACAGATATCTACTCCGGGGTTATAGATCAATGCACTGCTGTGGTCTGCACAGCTCCCCGTGTTGGACAGATAAGTGGTCTGGGATTATAGGTCAATGCCCTGATCTGATCTGTGCAGTGCTCCACTCTGGACAGATTGCTGGGTTGTACTGAGCAGGACACTGGCCTGGTCTGCACAGTGTTCCACGGTGAACAGATATCCCCTCTGGGTGTATGGTGTCTGGGCTGGTTTTGTGCGGTGGATTGAGAATGTGGTATATCTAACCATTTCAGCTGATCTGGCAATGCCTTTAGTTCCCATTCCTGTGACTGGACCCTCCGTCTCTCACCCCATTAATGTTACAGTGTGTCCAGGTACAGAACATCATGTTGGTGGGGTGGGTAGGGGGAAAGGTCATGGACAGGTCAAGGGGTTCCCCGGAACGTTCTGTCCCCGACATTCTATAACCGACATTCCCCGGAACGTTCTGTCCCCCGACATTCTATAACTGACATTCCCCGGAACGTTCTGTCCCTGACATTCTATAACTGTCATTTCCCGGAATGTTCTGTCCCTGACATTCTATAACTGACATTCCCCGGAACGTTCTGTCCCCGACATTCTATAACTGACATTCCCCGGAACGTTCTGTCCCCGACATTCTATAACTGACATTCCCCGGAACGTTCTGTCCCCGACATTCTATAACTGACATTCCCCGGAACGTTCTGTCCCCGACATTCTATAACTGACATTCCCCGGAACGTTCTGTCCCCGACATTCTATAACTGACATTCCCCGGAACGTTCTGTCCCCGACATTCTATAACTGACATTCCCCGGAACGTTCTGTCCCTGACATTCTATAACTGACATTCCCCGGAACGTTCTGTCCCTGACATTCTATAACTGTCATTCCCCGGAATGTTCTGTCCCTGACATTCTATAACTGACATTCCCCGGAACGTTCTGTCCCTGACATTCTATAACTGACATTCCCCGGAACGTTCTGTCCCTGACATTGTTTGTGAACGGCCGGACGTCAGTGAATTGAACAAATGATAAGATCCCGAGGGAAGAGATCCCGTTCCAGGGAGAAGGAGACACTGTTCCGAAGGTCCCTCAGGCAGTTAAGGGGGTGAATACGTTTTCCCTGTGTTTACATTTCTTCACGACACAGGATCGACCACAATTTAGACCAAAATACAGGAATTCCCAAACTCTGTTTGTCTTCAGGAAACTGGGAGAGAATCCTTCAGGATACCCTCCATATTAGAAATTGGGAAGGAGTGACCTGTGTCTGGTCTCGAGTGATCGAGTGTGTGGGAATGTTCGAGAAACCATCTGTCCTTATGGATGTGTCTCTGTGTGTTTGGGGAGGGAGGGTTTCTTGTGATTTATGTCACATTTTTGTCAGTAATTCCGACCTTCCCATTTATTATTCCAGCTCCAATTATTTTAATAAATCCCTGAATACAGGGACACATTTGAAAATCTCACTGGGTCCCCGATCAAACGGGTCCCTTTCCCTCCAGGCTGATGGATAATGGGTTTGTTTTCCTTCCTCACAGTTAACGTAGTGACCATCTACGTCCTGCTTTATAAAAATTGTGGATTGTCTCCATGTGTCAGACGTTACCTGGGGGCCATGGCAGCGGCGGATCTCCTGGTTATTATCCTCGACCTGATCCTGAGACACATTCCCATTGTTTATCAGGAACAGTTTTATTTCCTGTACTCTGTCCCCGTGTGTAATATCCACGCCGTCCTGCTTTATGCAGCCACTGACAACTCTGTCTGGTTCACCGTCACTTTCACCTTTGATCGGTTTGTGGCCATTTGTTGCCAGAAGCTGAAAAGTAAATATTGCAGTGAGAAAACGGTGGCTGTGGTTCTGGGAGCAGTGACTGTGCTGAGCTGTTTAAAGGACATTTCCTGGTATTTTATGCTCACGGCTCGGTATTGGGTGGTGAACAACCCCTGGTTTTGTGATGTAACAATCGCTGTTCTATCCTCCATTGTCTGGGTCACAATCGAGTCCCTCCACCACATTCTAACCCCGGTTCTCCCATTTCTCCTGATTCTGCTGCTCAATGTTCTCACCGTCAGACACATTTTAGTGACCAGCAGAGCCCGCAGGAGACTCCGCGCTCACACCAATGGGGACGCTCAGTCTGACACTGAAATGAGAAACCGAAAAAAATCCATCATTTTACTGTTTGTGATCTCGGCCAAATTCATCTTGTTATGGTCAATGTTAATGCTGTATTCTATATGGAGACGGATGTGGTATAAAGTGAATACCCCTGTGTCTCTCCATCCCTTTGTGCGGGAATTGGCTTCATGCTGCAGCTCCTCAGTTGCTGCCCAAACACCGCGATTTATGCCGTAACCCAGACTAAGTTCAGGCAGCAGCTGAAGAATGTGCTGAAATATCCCTTCACCCAAATCCATCCATCCATCAAATTCCCTCATTAATCAATCCATCCGGGATTTTCCCATTTCAGTTCAATGTTTCAGCGATGGAGCAGCCTGTCGCTATGGTAACAGACTGAGGGTAGTGCTGGTTTGTCCATCCTTATCCCACAGCGGGGTTACAGGGAAACATTTCAATGTTTATCACAACTTAGGGGCCAGTGAGAAAAGGCACCATCCCACTGACTGTATCCATCACTTCCATTTGTAAACAATAAAAATGTTCATTAAAGTGTGCCGGGCCGCAGAGTGACCAATGTTGTTGTGTGTCTTTGTGTTGGAGAAGCTGAGCTGGAGAAAGACAGTCTCAGCCCCAAGTCCTGGTCCTCAGGGAAGGGGAGGGTAACGCTGCAAATCAACAATTCAGTGACTGAGCTATTTCAGGTTTTGTATTATTCAGTACATACAATACACCATATACATTGTTGTATAGAGCTATTTGTCTATGCATAAATATTGTTTTGCATTGCAGCCGATCTGTTTACATGTAAATATTACTGTGTATCCAACTATCTCAGTTTATTTAGAAATCTTTTTTGTTTGGGAACTGTTTGTTATTAACTACAAATATTGTTGTGGATGGGAAGTGCTCATGTTTATACTGAAATCCTGTTTTGTTTTGGAGATGTTCATGTTTTTTCATAAATATTGTTGTGGATTGGAATTGATATGAATTATATCCCAGACCATAACAACTCTCTGCATTAAAACATCTGCCTCCTTGATACCTTTTGCTCAATTCGATGGGCCCTCATAGCATCAACAACAGCACATTTGCCTTGTGTGTCAGAGAGAGTAGTTACATTTCACTTAAACCCTTCCTCAATCTCATGAAGAAGTGATTAATCAAAGATATGACATGTTTTTACTGTTCAACCAAATCAAATAAAATTTTGTACAAAGTTAGAAAGATAGAATAATCTGGAGTGTATATGTCCATCCCTGTTTCCCTTCAGTGTTGTTATGGATTTGTTTGGACTGGGAACAGGGACTGGAGTTTAGGAATCATTGAATGAACAGCAGAAAGGAATCTTTTTTTTAAATTTCACTGGAATTTCAGTGAAGATTCTGAAGTATGCTCTAAACCCACTAGAGGCAGACTATTGTAAACTTCCCATGGAGCAGTCAGACAGACCCACAGCAATATGCTCTGACCCCACTAGAGGGCAGACTATTATAAACTTCCCATGGAGCAGTTAGACAGACTCACAGCAATGTGCTCTGACCCCAATAGAGGGCAGACTATTGTAAACTCCCCATGGAACAGTCAGACAGACACACTGCAATGTGTTCTGAGCCCACTAGAGGGCAGACTATTGTAAACTTCCCATGGGGCGGTCAGACAGACTCACAGCAATGTGCTATGACCCCACTAGAGGGCAGACTATTGTAAACTTCCCATGGAGCAGTCTGGCAGATTCTGGACAGAGATCAGAATAAAATTCCATTAAATGTATGCACTGAAGACAGGAAGCAGTATAAAGTTCCCAACATTTTACATCTTGGTAAAGCCCGCTGTAATGACAAGGAGAAAAGAGGTATTATGTAGCCATCTAAACCAAACTGCTTTTGGAGAGTATTACATATTAAAAAGAGGATATCTTCAACTGGACATTAATGTAAGGCAGCATTTTTTTTTTCAGGAGCATCCAAATGTGACAGGACCGAAGCTTTACCCCAGAAAAGGAAAGGGACTGTGTTCATCCGGAGAAGATGTATTCTCATTCGGATCAAACTCAAACTCAGCAAGTTCCCAGAGGCTCACTGGTTCATTGTGTTTGCATCAGTCTGTGCAAACACCTTGTGTAAACATGTGGAATAAACTTGTGTTAATTTGGGCCAAACTGTTGTATCAATCTGCACAAAGCTCTTGTCTTAATTTGTGCATTTAGCCTGTGCTCAGCCAGGCAAAAATGTTGGATGAATTTGTTCAAAGAATGTGTGTTAACTTGTACAAACATCTTGTGTCAGTTTGTTGGGGAAACATGTGTGGTTTTGTGTTGTGTGTGTCTGGGGTTGTTTAGGATTTGAAACTGCAGCTTTGTGTCTGTGTCTGTGTATGTATTCCCAGGGTGGGCTGAGTGGCTGGTTTGAGGGGGGAACAGATACAGGAAAGTCTGGGTCAGCTCTGGTCTAAGCCATTGACCTGCTGTTTCCTCCCAGACCCCCCTGCAATCTCACAAAGATGGTAGTTGGTGTGTTCCATACCTGGGGGAGTTGGGTTCCAGGTAATGGAGCTGGGAGCTGACTGGATGAACGGGGATTTGGGAGGAGATGGGGTTGAGTGACAGACCTGGGGCTATTTAAACCAGGCTCAGGAAGCCATCATTCCTTTTGACATGTGGTGTGCCTAGGGGTGAGTATTGGGGAGTTAGTGTCTCTATGTCTCTCTGTGTGAGTGTGAGAGAGAGAGAGAGAGAGAGAGAGAGAGAGAGAGAGAGAGAGAGAGAGAGAGAGAGAGAGAGAGAGAGAGAGAATATGTGAGTTGTATTTGAATCTCAAACCCAGAGTTGACCCTTGAAGCAGCCTCAGACCCTGATGGGACACAGAGAGAGACCTTGGGGAGATGGAGCCGAGAGCAGCTGGGGGGATGGTGAGAATGGGGCTCCTTACCCTCTCCATGTCTCCCCTTGCCTCACTTTTCTCTCGACCTCACTTTCCCCCTTCCCTCTCTGTCTCTGTTCTCTCCATCCACCTTCCTTTCTGTCTTGTGTTCTCTCCTTCTAACTCACTTTCTTCCATTTATTCTCTCTCTCTGTCCTCTTTCTCTCTCTCTTTGTCCTCTTTTTCTCTCTCCCTCTCTCCGGTTGTCCTTTTTTCTCTCTCTGTCTTTTCTCTCTCTGTCTTTTCTCTCTCTGTCTTTTCTCTCTCTGTCTTTTCTCTCTCTGTCTTTTCTCTCTCTGTCTTTTCTCTCTCTGTCTTTTCTCTCTCTGTCTTTTCTCTCTCTGTCTTTTCTCTCTCTGTCTTTTCCCTCTCTGTCTTTTCCCTCTCTGTCTTTTCCCTCTCTCTCTCTGTCTTTTCTCTCTCTCCCTCTGTCTTTTCTCTCTCTCTCTCTGTCTTTTCTCTCTCTGTGTCTCTCTCTGTCTCTCTCTCTGTCTTTCTCCCCCCCACGCATTCTCCCCCCCACGCATTCTCCCCCCCACGCATTCTCCCCCCCACGCATTCTCCCCCCCACGCATTCTCCCCCGTACGCATTCTCCCCCCCACGCATTCTCTGTCCCAAGCATTCTCCCCCCCACGCATTTCCCCCCCAGGCATTCTCCCCCCTACGCATTGTCCGCCCTATGCATTCTCCCCCCTATGCATTCTCCCCCCCACGCATTCTCCCCCCCACGCATTCTACCCCCCAAGCATTCTGCCCCACCACGCATTCTCCCCCCCACGCATTCACAGATTAAAAAACCTCTCTTTTAATGCAGCATTTTATATCTCTCTCACACACGCACGCATTCTCTCTCTCTCTTTCTCTCTCTCTCTCACACACACACAAGCATTCTCTCTCTCTCGAAATATAACGTTAAACATCACACAACACTAGCTTTTGAAGAATCCTGTTACACTATAACCAAGTGTTGTCCCAGTCCAACACCGTCATCTCCATCATCGCAACATAAAGATCACCATTGAGCTTTTAACCAGATGCTTGCTTGAAACACACACAGCAAGATCTCACGAGCAGGAGTGTAACCACAGGCAGATGGTGTGTGTCCCTGATGCTGGTTAAGGGTTTGATTCTGTCTCCCGGACAAGAGGGAGCAATCCTCCTGTTGTACAAATTCCAAACATTTTCCCCCTTCCTTCTCTGTGCCCTGCACTCTCTGATCTCCGTCTTGCGCTCTCTCCATCTGAGATCTCTCTCTCTCTCCGTCTTTCTGTTTCCCCCCCACCTTACTCTCTCCATCTCCGAGATGTCTCTGTTCCTCCCCTGTCTCCCTCTGTGTTCCCCTCTCTCGCTGTCTCCATCTCGAAGATCTTTCTCCCTGTCTCTCAGATTTCTCACATTTTATCCCCCTGGCCTATGCACGTGACTCTGACATTAGAAAGGGACTTTGGAGTTACTTTCTCATGATAAGGTATTCATTCCCTCCTCCGGCAGTCCTTCCCCCCAGACCCTGGGGGTGTAACCAGTTTGTGTCCTTGAACCCCAACCCTCAAATCCATTTTAAACCAATGAACCTTCCACTTTGACCGTCAGCGCTCTCTCACTGTCTGTCTCTCACTCTCACTCCCGCCCCCTTCATATCCCCATTCTCCCTCCACCCCTCTCTCTGTCCATGGAGCTGGAGTGAGAGAGGGAGGCAGTGACATCTGTGGGATCAGACTGTGCAGCAGCTCCTCCTCCATCTTTCCCCCCACCCCTTTGTCTCCCCCAGTCCAGACCAGAAAACACCCCCTTGTGGTAAAAGTCCCAGAGACAGCCTGAACCCCACCATTCTTTAGTGTGTGTGTGTGTGTGTGTGTGTGTGTGTGTGTGTGTGTGTGTGTGTGTGTGTGTGTGGTGTGTGTGGGGGGTGTGTCTAGGAAACCGGACAGTTTCTGATTATTCTGATTATTCTCTCTCTGTGTGTCTGATGATTCCTCGCAGCAGAAGTGATTTAATTCTCTCTGTCTCTGGATCGTCCCGAGCTTCAGATCTTGGTTCCAATCTCCTCCACACCCCCAGGGTTGGGGGGGGGGGGGCGTGGGGAAACACACTGAAACATAAAAACAAATCAATTTGAAATAAAATACAACAGTGGCTCCAAAAGCACAGCACGATCCCACAGCTCTCTCTGCCTTCCCCAATCTCCCACGTGACCCTGGGTCAGTGTCATTATTGCAGAATGAATGAATGAATTGCTGACCATCACAGCGACATTGAAATACACAGACATCACCGCAGAGTAGTTGACCAGAGGATAGAAACATTAATAAACACGTACGCACAGCAAGATCCCAGAAGTAGCAATCTAACACCACACACATCGTGTGGGTGATGCTGGTTCAGGGTTGACGTATTTGTATCAAATCCCAAGGCCCCAGTTACCTTAGCCACAGGCTTCAAACCTGTTCAAAAACGACAAGGCCGCAATCTGACAGGATCTGGATAACCAGAGGTCCCGGGAAAACCCTCCCCAGAGAAAGGAGATTAAACCTCGGGGTAATACGCAGACAAAACTCACCTGGACCCAACAGGCTGTAGCCTGTCAAAACAGGCCTCAGGATTGTGTTCCCCCTCTGGAGGAAGCTCTTGTTTGAAGGTTTCCTGCTCCCAAACACACACTTTTCAAATCCTCACGTGGCCAGGCAGATCCCTTTGGGAGGAAAGAGGCAGCATTAATGGGAAGGCTGAGCAAGAAAATCTTTCACAGGGAGATAGCACAGCAAGATCCCAGCTTTTCCCCTCTCAGTGAGACTGACAATTTCTCAGCAATATCCAAAAACAAACACGTCGGGTGGTGAGTTGAGTTTCATGTTGAAAAGTTTTTGAAATGACGGGTTAGCTGATTAAAACCACTCACTGCCTGCAACGATGGCATTAGGGCAATTGACGCACAGCAAGATCCCACAAGTGACAGTGCTGCAGAAGCTCGATAATCTGATCATTTTTATTTCTAGTTTAATTATTTTCTGTCGCCTCAGAATCAAATATTGCAGCTATTTCACAAACTTACACTGCACCTCTCTCTCTCTCTTTCTCTCTCTCTCCTGTTTCTCTTGCTCTCACCATTTTCCATTTCTTTCTCTCACTCTCTTTCTCTCCGTGTCCAATTCGGTCATCCTGCCCTCTCTGTGACCCACTTTCATCTGAGAGTGTTACAATTCTTTCCAGAGGGTCAGATATTTTGGGTTAGAGTTCCCTCTCGAGGGAGTCCCGTCTCCCAGATCCTGGGAGGGTTCACGTGTTTGTGTCACCAATGCCCCGGTTACTTTAACCCCAGGCTTCAAACCCGTGATCTGACAGGTCCCAGTTAACCAGAGGCCCCGACAAACCAGGCTCCCCCCCCACCCCAGAGGATATGAAACCTCGGGGAAGACACAGACCCCCACTCACCTGGGACCCACGGGCTGCAGCCTGGACAACAGGCCTCAGGCCTGCGCTCACCACCATCTGGAGGTTGTTCTTGTCCAAGGCTTTCCTGGCCCCCATGCATTTTGGATCTTCACTTTCCTGCTTTCCCAACAAAAGTTCCTCGGGAGAAAAGAAAGAAGTGATGAGTTGGTGGGGGGCCGGGGGAGCGAGAGCAGTGTGATGCAAAATTACACAGCAAGATCCCAGCTTTAACACAATCCCACCACTCCCGTCCCCCATCCCCAATGTATTTCATAACATCAAAATACAAACAAATCATATGGAAACAATTAACTAGAGGCTGGAAACATTATTAAACACACACACACACACACACACACACACACACACACACACACACACACACACACACACACACACACACACACACACACACACACACACACACACACACACACACACACACACACACACACACACACAGTCACAACCAGACAGGGAGGGCTGCTCACTCTCCATACAGAGAGAGAACAGGGTTGGAGAATGAATCTGATCAATTCCCTGCGCACATTTATTCTGGGTGAGGGGTTAGTGGAGCCCACCCCTGCCCTCTCTGAAACGTTGCATCGTCTGTTAGTCTGCTGCCTGGGGAGGGCTCTGTCTGATTGACATGTTAATTCCTAGGACAGGAGCCTTGTGGAATCTTGCTGCCCACTGAGATGTTAATTCTGGGGCAACAAAGTGTCACCTTTCCCAGTCGCTACAACTCACTTTTTTATTGAAGCCTTATTAGTTGTGTCAGTGCAGTTTGAAAATATTATAGATTACTCCCACACTAGCGTCTCAGAGCCTGACTGTAGATAGGCTTCCTGAGACACTCACACACACACACAGGGCTGGGAATGGAGAGGGGGATATTTGCTGAGGTTTTCTTGAGATTTTCCTGCTGTATGTGTGATTCCTAGAATTAATCTCTGTCTCTGTTCCTGTCTGTCTGTCTCTGTGTGTGTCTCTCTCTCTGTCACTCTCTTTCTCTCTGTCTCTGTCCCTCTCTCTGTCTCTATCTCTCTGTTCCTGTGTGTGTGTGTCTCTCTTTCTCTCTGTCCGTGTGTGTCCCACTCTTTGTCTCTCTCTCTCTGTCCCTGTGTCTCTCTCCTCTCTTTGTCTCTGCCTCTCTCTCTGTCTCTCTTTATGTTCCTGTATGTGTGTCTCTCTCTTTCTATCTCTCCCTGTCCTGCTCTGCATCCAGCCATTTCTAACTTGATTTTGAGTCTTTTATTACCTTTCCCTTTCTCAAAATTATTGGCAGAGTTTGGGAATTTAAAACATAGATCTCGTGCCTGCCCCTCAACACCCACATTTCACCCCCACTGCTCCCCTGCCTTCACCACCCCCATACACACAGAGACACATACACACATAGACACAGACACACGCACATAGAGACACACACAGACAGACACAGAGACACAGACACACACACACACACACACACACACATACAGAGGACAGACCGACATACACACACACACCCCAAAACATGACATGGACACTGTGCACAGATTTAGTCTGGGGAGGAAGAGTCAGTGAGGGTTTGAGCTCAAGTATTATTACAAAAATGTCTCTGTTTAAGAGAGATAGTGAGACCATGCCTGTGTGTGTGTGTGTGTGTGTGTGTGTCTGTGTGTGTGAGAGAGAGAGAGAGAGAGTGAGAGAGAGAGAGAGAGAGAGAGAGTGAGACCATGCCTCTGTGTTAGTGTGTGTGTGTGTGTGTGTGTGTGTGTGTGTGTGAGAGAGAGAGAGAGAGAGAGAGAGACCATGCCTCTGTGTGAGAGAGAGACCATGCCTCTGTGTGTGTGAGAGAGAGACCGTGTGCGTGCTTCCATTGGAGTGCCCAGTTTCTGTGTCAGTGCTGTCCCACCATAATGTAACTGTGTATAAACCACGTGTTTATGTCCCTGTCCCAGTAATGATACTCAAACCATACACTGTCCCTCACTGTCATTTACTCACACTCTCACACGTGTACACACACACACCCTCACACACTACAGTCAGTCCCTCACACACATGTCCTTTCACACACTTGCAGACATCCACACTGACATGCACACGCACACGCAGTCACTCACAAATGCACACTCAAACATTTTCACACGCACTATCACAATCTCTCTCTCACACTCACACACAAACATACACACGCGCACACTCTCTCTCTCTGTCTCTCTGACATACACACACTTTCATCCACACATTCTCTCTCTCTCTACACTCTTTCTCTCACACACTCGCTTCCACATCCTCTCTCAGTTACACACATTATTACACACGCACTCTCATACATACTTTCTAACACACGCACCCCCACACACTCACATTCACCATCTCATATATGCTCACTTCCACACACTCACTCTCTCTCTCTCCAAAACTCTGTCTCTCTCACACACACTTGCAAAGTCTCTCACACATGCCCTCTCTCTCGTTCACTTGTACACACACTGTCTCTCACTCTTTCACATACACACACACTTCCTCTCTCTCACTTTCACACTTTCTTTCTCGCACTCACACACTCTCATGCATGAGCACATCATATCTCACACACGCTCACTCTCTTTCTCACTCACAGGCGCACATTTTCTCTCTCATGCGCGCGCACTATCTCATGCACGCACTCTCGCACACAGGCATTCTCTCTCACACACGAATTCTCTCTCTCGCACACACACATTCTCTCTCACACACGCATTCTCTCTCAGACACACCTTCTCTCTCTCACACACACATTCTCTCTCTCACACACACACATTCTCTCTCACACACATACATTCTCTCTCACACACACATTCTCTCTCTCACACATTCTCTTTCTCACACACATTCTCTCTCTCACACACATTCTCTCACTCTCTCACTCACACATTCTCTCACTCTCACTAACGCATTCTCCCACTTTCTCACTCACGCATTCTCTCTCACACACACATGCATTCTCTCTCTCTCATGCACACACGCATTCTCTCTCTCTCACACACACATTCTCTCTCTCACACACACGCATTATCTCTCACACACACACACGCATTCTCACTCTCTCTCACACACGTATTCTCTCTGTCTCTCACACACACTCTCTCTCTCTCTCTCGGACACACGCATTCTCTCTCTCTCACACACGCATTCTCTCTCTCTCGTACTCACGCATTCTCTCTCACACACACATTCCCTCTCTCACACACATATTCTTTCTCTCACACACGTATTCTCTCTCACACACGTATTCTCTCTGACACACGCATTCTCTCTCTCTCACACACACGTATTCTCTCTCTCACACTCACATTCTCTCTCACACACACAATCTCTCTCTCTCACACACACATTCTCTCTCTCACACACACATTCTCTCTCACACACACACATTTTCTCTCTCACGCACACTCATTCACTCTCACACATAGTGAGAGAGTGAGAGAAGGTGTGTGTGTGAGGGAGACAATGTGTGAGAGAGAGAATGTGTGAGAGAGAGAATGTGTGTGTGAGAGAGAATGTGAGTGTATGAGAGTTTTTGTCCAATGTGTGCAGGAGGGTTTCCTGACGCAGCATGTAGACAGGCCAACAAGACGCAAAGCCACATTGGATTTGCTTATGGGGAATGAACTCAGCCAGCTGTTCCCTTTGGAGGTAAGTGAGCACTTTGTCCATAGTGACCACAATTCGGTTATGTTTATTTAGTGATGGATAGGAATAGATATTTATTGTAGAGCATGAGATATCGCGGGGAGAAAGGCCATTATGATGCGATTAGGCAAGAGTTAAGATACACCACTTATGGAAGGTAACTTCAAGGTTGTGCACACCTAAAATATGGAGCCTGTTCAGGGAAAAGCTACTGCATATCCATGGTAAGTATTTATGCGTCGTGCAAGGAATATGAGGTCGACACAGGGATCTGGGTTTACTGAAGAGGTTAAATCTCTTGAGAAGAAGAAGGAGGAGGCGTATGTAAACATGAGATATAAAGGCTGAGGTAGGATGCTTGTGAATTAAAAGCTAACCAGGAAGGAGCCAAAGAGAGAGCTACTTCGAGCGAAGAGGAGGCATGAGGAGTCTTTGTCTGGCAGGAACAATCCTGAAGCTTTCAATTGATAGTTCAAGAATAAAAGAATGTCGAGCATATGATTATGGCCTGTCAAGAACAGAATTACGAAGTTGTCAGCGGAGTCCAAGGACAGCAGAGACGCTGAATGTATTTTTTTTATCATATCAAAAATGAAAAAGACAATGTTGTGGAAGAGAGTATTGAGATGCAACCTATTAGAAGAAACGAAATTAACATTCATAAAGAGGAGCTGTTAGCAATTCATGAAAGTCTAAAAATAGGTTTGTCCCCTGGACTTGATGGGATGTATCTGAGGATTCTCTGTGAATCGTGGGAGGAGATTGCAGAACTTTTGACAATAAACATTATTTCGTCAATGTTTATGTCATTAGTGCTAGAAGACCCGAGTTTAGCAAATATTGTCCCCTTCTTCACGAAGGGGAGTAGAGACAATGCTGGTAATTATAGAACAGTGATCCTTAGCTTTCTTGCAGCTAACGTTTTGGAACAGATTATGAGAGATAGGATTTATGATCATCGAAAAAGGAAGAAGTTGATTCGGGATAGTGAGTACGATTTTATGAATAGCAGGTTGTTCCTCACAAACCTTGTTGAGGTCTTTGAGAAGGTGAGCAAACAGGTGGATGAGAGTAAACTGGTTGATGTGGTGGATATGGTTTTCAGTAAGGCAGTGTCGGCTGTTGCATGAAATACAGAGTCATGGGATTGAGGATGGTTTAGCGGTTTGGATCAGAAATTGGCTCGCTGAAAGAAGACCGAGTGTGGCAGTTCATGGGAAATGATAATCTTGGAGTTCCGTAACTGATGGTGTACTACAAGGTTCCTTTTTGTGTCCGCTGTTGTTTGTCATTTTCATAAATGACCTGGTTTAGGGCATGGAATGATGGATTCGTAAAATTGCAGATGACATTAAGATCAACGATGTTGTCAATAGTGCCAATATCTGCTGAAGGTTAAAGAGAGGCATGGATAATCTGCAGAGCTGACCTCAGAAGTGGCAAATGGATTTTAATGTGGAAAAATGTGAGATAATTTACTTCGGAAGGAGCAACAAGATTAAAGAGTTCTTGGCTAATTGTAATATTCTTGGAAGTGTAGATGTGCAGAGCGATCTCGGTGCCCATGTATATAAAACTCGGAAAGTTACCACCCACGTTGACAAGTTTGTTTGCAAGGAGCACGGTGTGTTAGTTTTTCTTTGGAGAGTGATTCAGTTTCAGAGTGAAATTATCACTTTGCAGCTCCAGAAATTAACTGGTGTGGCCGCAATCATAGCGTTGCGTGCATTTCTGGTCGCCACATTATACGATGGATGTGAAAGCATTGGAAAGGGTGCAGAGGACAATTTCAAGGATGTTGCCCTCTTTGGACAGATGGTCTTACGAGGAAAGGTTGAGGGGCTTGAGGTGGTTTTTGATAGCGCCAAGAAGTTTGAAGGGTGAATTTAGAGAGACATAGAAGATGATCAGAGGTTGCCATAAGGTGGACAGTGAAGGCATTTTTCTTCAAATGGTAATTTTGGCACAAGGGCACATCGATGTAAATTCAGAGTGATAGATACCGAGTTGGTTGTTTATCATTGAGTAGTAAGGGTGCTGAACGCCTTGCCTTCAACACTCGTAGACTCAACAACTTTCAGGGCAATGGTCATTGTATAAACTTGCGGATTATGATGGTAAAATACTAGTCAGATTGGTATCACAGGTCGGTGCAACGTTAGGGCCAAAATTACCTTTATTGCGGTGTCATATTTGGTGTTTGAACTGTTCTTCAGCTTTAAGTTGCAATCATCTCTGGTCACTATCAGTAAAACCAACACCTGGCGAGAACCGAATGTGCAACTTTGGAACGTTACGCACTTACATTCTGTCGTGCAACTACATCAAACTGACGAATTGCACCACTGGAGCTGTCGTGCACTGATGACCAATGACTACTGATCTTACCTTCAAACCAATTACTCCTTTGTTGCTAAAGATCTGAAATGAATCACAGCGCAGAGGAGATTATACTGATGATGGATCATCGATTATGGAGCATCAGGTTCTGGAAAATGACATAGTAAAATGTGGTGAAAATAGGCAGAATAGAATTCTGTGTTAATTTACCGTGACTTCCTGCGTTGATCACAGGCAATGTTCTGTCGCCACTGTACTGGGATTTTCCTTCTATCGGTATCAATTCGTCAGAGAATTCGATTCACTGGTACTTCACCAGCATCCTTTGGAATGTTCATATGGCACAATGACCTACACTGTACACAACGTCAATAATCTTCTGCATTACTACATCCAAGGGCACGTGGCATGGTTTTTCTTTTATAAATAGTGAAAAATTAATCATGTTATGCAAGGGCAAATTGAATTTTAGTTTAAGTAGTAAAGTCGCAAGAATCCACAGTAAGTTTGAAAATGTCAGAAATTCATGTTCATTACCTTGGCCAGAATTCTAGCCCAGCAAAAGGGAAATCTGTCCCTGAATCCCCATATAATCGCTTGCTCCATGTGTACACGTGGAAACCTATGTGAAGCGATGTTCAGCCTGACAGAGACCTTATGAGAATCCTCCACTGTCTGACATAAAGCTGAAACAGGAACTATTCCAGCTTGGAGGGTAGGGAAGTGGACTTGAGACAGAAAATATTAATTGTTGTAGATTCACATTGTTCTCATTGTGATTGTTTAAAAACCTGGGCCAGAAAAAACTCAAGCAGAAAGGAGCAGTAGTAGGCCATTCTAAACACCGCTCCTGCCTCGGCACGCCATTCTGTACTATCATAGCTCACACAGCAGTTCTCTGTCTTTTTCCAGCGTATCCATATCATCGTGTTGCCAAGTGGCTAACACATATTTATCGATCTCTACCATAAATAGACATCGAAGTTATTCATCGCTGAGAGGAAAATGCTGCATTTCGGGACAGTTAGGTTTCTGCATGAATGTTAAAGGTTTTGCAGATGAGCAGCCGAGTCTGGTCTGAACACCTTTCAAACCATAAACTAAAACTCGACTCTGATGAGATTTGCATCCACAACTTTTGAATGGCAGTCTTAAGAAAGACGTAGAAATTCAACGCGCTTTCCATTGCACCACAGAGTCGCGGTCTCACCCAGTTTTCAGCACTAAAGTTTGCCTGAGAACGATTTCGTTCGGGACGCCCATCTCACGTCTGTCTGACCTCGTCACACTTTCCAGTATCTGGTCCTTATCCGCGTGTGCTCTGAACCTTCAAGTGTTCGGCTACATACTGCTGAAATATCCTCTTAACACTTAGCATTACCACACGTTCAGATAAGAAATTCCAGACGAACAACACTCTATGGGTGAAAGCGTTCTTCCAAAATCTCCTCTCAACCGCTTTTCTCCTGCTTTTCATCTATGTCACTGGTTATTATTCCTTCCCGAAAAGCCGTATTCCTGTCATACATATCTATCTTCTTCATAATACGTGCATATTAATCAGTTTCTCACTCAGCCTTCTCTGTGCTTAGTTACACAGCCCCAGCTTAGCGCATCTACCTTCACAATGGGAATATTCCAGCCCTTGGCATTATTTTCATCTCCTGTGAACTTCTCCTCCTGCAATCAGACAGTTCCTGCAGTGTTGCGATTACAACGGAAAAAGAAATGTTCTTTGAAGAAATGCCAAAATGTCTGAACAAAATCAGCAGCTCTTGTCCATCTATGATGAGAAAGGACAGTTAACGCTTCGAGTCCAAAGATTCGTGTTCGGAACTGATGGGATGTGTGGCTGGGTGAAAAATGTGGAAGAGGGCGGACAGGATCCAAAATGATTGATGTTGGGTCCTGAAATCTGCATGGTCTTTCAGTAGAAAATGAGTTGCCGATCTTCCACCTTGCACTGTGCCTTGAAGAACTGCAGCAGACCAGAGACTGGTATGATGGCTTTGGTATGCAATGCAATGTTAAAGTGACAGGACACTGGAAGACCGGGGTAATTTTTGTTGATTCTGGACAGAACTGAAGTGATCTCAGCTTTGTCACCGACTCTGTTTTCCTCTCTCCATTGTAGAGAGATCACATTCTCAGCAGAAACTACAGTTTTCTGGATTGAATGAAGTGCAGACAAATCACTGGAAGATGTGCCTGGAAGTTTCCACATTGAGGAGAGACATCGGAAACCAGCAGGAAATGTATCTTACAACATAGAACGTTACAGTGCAGTACAGACACTTCGGCCCTCGATGTTGCACCGACCTGTGAAAATAATGTGATGTCCATTGCAATGGAAAATTAACATTTCTTTTGAAACCAATAGAAGCACAGGGAAACAAAAAAGTAAGGGCCTGACTTTGCAGAGGGCAAGTGTTGCAGGCAGAAAGAAAATCTATGTATCTTTAAACCGAACTAATAGCAGACTTACAAGGCCAGCAAACTACCATATCAACAGCCAAGGAATTAGGAAAACAACAACTCCTTATCTGGAAAGGAACTCGAATCTTTCTTGCCACTGACATTGAAGTGTTGATAAGAAGAAGCGAGTTGTACTTTAAAGGGAATATGTGAAAGCTATCAGGCGCCCATTACATGAGGCCTCTTGCCAATGTATTACCTGGGACATGGGAAACCTGAATTTGATGGAACGTGCTACATGCTGAAAACTTTCTGGCCCAAGAGAAGGAAAAACGGACATTAAACATGGAACAGCAAACACATAAAGCTCAGCTGACTATGATGCAAATGGTCGCCCAGCCGTTGGAAGGAGGTGCTGCGTGAAAAGAAGAGCTGGCAGAGGTAAATCTGGCGGGTGCTTTGTTTGCAGAGCAATGGACCACTGAGTGAGGCAGTGCACGCCCAGGCAGCCTCAATCGGCCCTGGAGGCTGCACAGCAGGGTGACTAATGGAGGAAGGCTGAGGTGGAGGTGGGCAGCCCCAAAGTTACAGGTAAACCTCTTTGCTTTATGCTTGTCAACGAATACTCGCTTATGCTCATCTCTACTACTAACCTTATGGGCACTGAAACATGTCCCACCTCTATACTGAGCACTGAGTTTGCGAAGCGTGAACTATATTTTCAGTACAACGATGACGCATATAGGTCAATGCTTACATCTATGTTATATGTGGAAGGTGCACCTCTTACCTTTTTGGAAGATACAAGGGCAACATATTCAGGTCATAAATCAAGGCAGTTCAGAGAGTCGACGCAAATAAAGATGAACGGAAGCTTCCTGAACTCAATGGGTGCGTCAGGAGTCGTGACACGAGAGAGGTTTACCGCACCCCTATTGTGCGAAACCATTAATGGGGAAACATTCCAATTCTCATTTCTGTTATCGGAATTCTGTTCTTTAAATCTGATGTCTCGGCATCTCATAGTGAGACTGGGGTCGGATTTGCGCAGTACCCGACGGGCTTGCAGGTAATACAAAAAGAAGATTTAATAGTGCAGGCTGGAAAATACGAATCACGACCCCTGATGCATGTCAGAGAGCAACAGGTTCCGTGAGCGATTCACTCACCCAAGAAGCAAGTAGCCATGTTAATCCCATTAACACCGATTTTCTTGCTGGAGATATGCTGCACTGCACAGCACACATACACCGCGATGGTCCTGACAAATCATTACAGAAGGATTGGTTCAGGAGATTGGTTAAACCAGATCAGTTGTTATTGTGCCAATTTTATTGGAATGATCACAGATGTGCTGTCACTTTAAACTTTTTTAAGTATCTGTGACGGTAAGTAGACCTTGTTTTGTTGCTGTGGAAGGCTCTTTTCCTCACGGATCATTGGCGAAGGCATCCAGCGACAGGTGTCAGAATTTGGGACAATGGGTACGACAGGCACAAAAAACGAAAGATTGTATCTTCAGGGTCGGTGTGGTTATTTGCTTCAATGCAGTTATAAGGACGTATACGAAGATACTAAATTGGCTAACTCAGGCAGACAGGGCAGTCCAGGTAATCCCCACCAGGAGTGTTGTCTGGCGTTTACCTACGGTAGATGTCTCGGACCCAAGATTAAGAAGGGTCCCAACTGATTTCAGGGCAAAAGGCAAACATGATGTGGGGCTCATACGAACCCTTAAGGATAACCCCGAAGTCTGAGTATCATCCTTGCAAAGCAAAAGAGCCGTTAAAACCCGAGGCTGTGTAAGGAATTACCCCAGTCTTTGAATCGCTCTTATAGGCTGGAGTGATAATCCCCCGTGAATAATCACTGGTGAGAACACCCATTTTTTTCGTTCAAAAAGGCAAACATTCCAGGTGAATCGGGGGAATGGAGGTTTGTTCATGACTTGCAGGTTATCAAGAACGCTGTTGTTCCGCACACCCCAAATGTTCCCAACCCCTATATTATATTGGCTCAAATTACACCGGATGTAAATGGCTCACTTGTGGATTTAGCAAATGCCTTGTTTTGTGTACCGTTACACGCCGACAGTCAATTCTGGTTCACTTTTCCATTCAAAGGCAAATAGTATACTTTCACGTGACATTTTCAAGATTACTGTGAGTCCCCACCATAATTAACGAGGCTCTACACAGGAGCCTGGAGACTCTTGTTTTAACCGGGGTGGTCAGCGCTTCTGCAGCATGTAAACGAATGCTTAATCGCAGCATCAACAGAGAAACAATGTGAGAAAGGTAGGCTTGCGATGCTCTGCCATCTAGTCTCGCAAAACTACAACTTGCGGAACAACAGTTGAAGTTCTTAGGTCACTTAATATCTGAACAAGGAAAGGTCATTGGTCAAGACAGAGTTCAAGCAATCCAGCAAAATTCAAAGCCTCACATGAGGAAACAATTGCTATCCTTTTTGGTCATGTGATCCTACTTAGAATGTTTAACCCGCATTACGCAACCCTTCAGGCGCCCAAAAGTGACATAGCTCATGGTTCAGGTTTGCAGAGCTAGAGTCCGTTGCAGTGACCCCTGAGGCCTAGAGTGCCTTTGTTGAATTGAAATGGCACTCCAAACTACACCGACACTGGGATTCCAAATCCAAACAAGCCTTTTGTACAAACAGTGGATGAGAAGAGTGCCTGCATGACATCTGTGCTGATGCAGAATTACGTGTGGAAAATTGAGGCCAGTAGCTTATTTCTCACCTCAACTGAGATCCCGTAATGGCAGGATCGCATAAATGCCTCCGTGTCGTGCCCGCATTTGAAAAGGCTGTTGTAGCTTCCAGGGACATAGTCGGCTTTGTTGAATTAAACCGACTGGTCCCACATGCAGTATCCTTACTGCTTTCTGAGCAAAACACAGCACACATGTCGGCAGCACGTTGGCTCACATACAATGCTATGCTACTGGAGAAGCCTAACATGTCAATAAAGCGATGTAACGTCCTGAATGCTGCTTCTCTTCTCCCCACAAAAGGAGATGGAGACCCACATGACTGTGTCGCTGTAATTAATGACATTTGAAGCCCGAGACCAGACGTGTAGGATTCACCAATTTAGAATCTGGATACGGCGTTTTATTGTGGATAGGTCAGCATTCAGAAGCAAAGAGATTCGCCAGTGTCTGGTTTGTTGTAGCAACTACCCACGAGGTAGTCAAAGCGGGATCACTTCCTTCTCATCTGTCAGCGCAAGCAGCAGAGCTGATTGCCTTGATTGAGGCATGTAAATTGGCCGAAGGAAGAACAGTGAATATTTACATCGACAGCAGATATGCATTCGGGGTTGTACATAATTTTGGATCCCTGTGGATAAACAAGGGCTTCTTGACCTCCACTAGAAAGCCAATCACATAACATGGCCTGATGTCTGACTTCCTCAAAGCAGTCCGATTGCCGAAATCAATCACTGTATGTACATGTGAAGCCCACAGGAAAATTTATGATTCAATTTCTCAAGGCAATGAAAATGTAGATTCAGCGGCAAGGACGGCAGCCAATCAGCCGCCAAGTGATCAGTTTGACATGTGTATGTCAAATATTTGTAATCCAAAGCAGACTTATGGGAGTTACAGTCGCAGGCCACATCGAAGGAGAAGCGTGAATGGACAAGGGCAGGGTGCAGAATGAGGGAATGGGTGTGGTGTGGCCCCAATGGTAAACCCTGTCTACCACGATCTTTATTCCCTTTCTATGCCAAAGTAACACACGGTAAGGACCATGTGTCAAAAGTGGGGATGGACAACAATATTTCAGCACGCTGGTACAGAAAGGGATTTACTCATAACTCAGAAAAGAATGTGAATAGTCTGTTATCTATGCCACTAATAATGTGGGGAGGGGAATACAAATTAATCAGGCAGAACACTCCCAATCCCAAAGACCCTTTGAACATTTACAGATGGATTTTATTGAACTAACACCCAGCGAAGGGAAAAGGCATTGTCTGGTAATAGTTGATGTTTTCCCAAGGGGTGGAAGTGCTCCCACGTCTAACCAGGATGCCAGTGCAGTAGCCAAGGCTTTGCTAACTGAAATAATTCCGAGATGGGGCATCCCTGAAAGGCTAATCAGCGACAATGGAAAGCCATTTATAAATATTGCCCTCCAGCAGATCAGTGATTACTTGGGAATAAAGGTGAGGCAACATTGTGCCTACCACCCAGCGAGCGGTGGGGCAGTGGAAAGAGAGAAAATTACCCTTTAAAATAAATTGACAAAATGTTGTGAGGAACTAGAGGTGACATGGACAAAGGCATTTCCAATTGTGCTAATGTATATGAAGGAGAGGAAGAGTAAATCTTTGGACGTTTGAGATTTTGTTTGGAAGGTGGCCCAATACAGGAATTGGCCCAAGACCGATTGTAAGACAGGTATCAGACCACTGTGAGGACGAGATGTTATGTTGCGGAATAAAACTCTCCACACTTCTGTCTCAAATACAGAATCAAAAGAAGGGCAGCACTACCCCAACCTACAGAAGGGAAGATGCACAATCTAGAACCTGAAGACTGGCTGGTGGTGAAAGACTTCAGGAGCAAAAGCATGAAGGCGAAGAGCTGGCTGGGATTGTTCCAAGCGCTCCCTACAACACAGACAGCTGTTAAGATCGCCGAAAGAGCCACGTTGATACACGCCAGCCATTGCAAACGTGTAGCTGACCTTGAGGAGACATTGGACAACACCGGATCCAAATCAGTGTAAGTAGTGATTAGTAGACTCATAGAAATATGGGGCTGCATGGCAGGACGAATCGTGAAGGCAGGGGTGTCTGGGATACAACCGCAGTCGGTAATCTTAACCAAGGATGTTAAGTTGACATTTACATGCCACCCATGCCCATTTGGTAACCAAGACGACTATAAATAAGTCACTAAATATTTACGCAGAGATCCTTGTGTACCCAGTTACTGGCACTTAGTAGTATCCACCACGGCTACAGATACACCTGACACGTGATATCGGTTTCCTGTTATCAAGGAAGGAGGTGCCATGGCAAGGGTAATAATAACCAAGATTCAGAAGAGCGATGACGAAGCCTGGTGGTGTGGAATAAATAGACCCTGCTCCGATATCTAAGGACAGATGAATATAGTGGTACAGCCTCGCACCCACCCCACCCGAGATGCAGTGCAGAAGGTCCTCCAAGAAATAGTAGCTCCTGGACTCGAAAAGATGAATGTTCAATAACCCGAACTGCAGATGGGCGGAAAGGCCTTTTCCTAGCGGAGAGAAATGGAAGAAAGAAAGAAACTGATGTGCAGTTAAAATGATCACAAATGAAAAAAAAAGTGGATTCATTGAGAAAACTTACAGCGCCATATTTCACTTTCCGTACATTGAAAGTTCATTGAAAGTTTGGAGACGGAGTAATAAAAGACAAACTGAGTATAAAGTTGAGAGTCAGGAGATATTCAATAAAAAAGGTCGACGGAGATGGACATGGAGAAATAAGTGTCACTGGTCTTGAAGATTTAACTCGGTTTTCCATTCCAAGATTCTACCATACCTGCTGAGATTTTCCCGCAGTTTCTTTTGTTGGTACTGAAACAGAAGGGAGAAGTGCGATCCTGGACCAATCAGCTATGTCTGCTCTGTGGACGTTTGAATTCCCTGTTCGAACAAATCACTTCTGACCCACACGAAAACCTCACTATCCTGCATCACCCCCACCCGTGTTACTGACAATAAGCTGTTCATGACGTAAACCCATGTGGGTACACAACAGCATCATTTACCGAGTGAATTGGGAAAATTTCAGGGAGAGTTCCATTCGGTTTCCATCAGAGCATTCTCATTCAGTTAATTATATTACAGCACCATTTGACATGCAGCTGTCACTGTCATGTGGCCATTCGCATTCGACGTCTCTGGACATTTTGGTTGGGGCACGTTTGGAATGGTAACTCACGTTTTGGAAGGGACATTGTTTATAGCATATTCGGCTGAACTGATAACCTTGTCTCTTGCACCTGCAGTACAGTGGAGACAGTTTTCACTCAGAAACCAAGAGATGATCAAAAACGGAGGAAAAAATGTGTCAACAAAACCTGCCTCAGCGAGCGATTTCGCTCTTGCAACATTAATGAAGAGCGGCAAACCGATTAGCAAACAACAGCGCCCTGCGTGGGTCTCGACCCCACATCATTGAGATTAAAGGTCTCAAGCTCTACCGACTGAGCGAACCAGGACAGGATTGGTGTTGGTTAATTTATGATTTCATACTGAGTTTAATTCAGCTGACATGGCAATTTTCAAAAATCTCGTTCATTCCTCCCCATTGCAAATAGCATTATTCAAGTCTTTCAAATCTCAGATTTATTCCTTCAGACCATTACAATCCATTTAGGCCTTGCCCCGGGATTTACGATTCTCTGTTAATATGTTCATATTTTGACCCTGATCCTTAGGTCGCCGAACTGATTCCCAGACACTCTGGCAGACTGCCAGTCAATCGGGAAAATACCTCAGGAAACCAAATCATTTCTGATTGGAGTGTAGGGAATCCCATCTGCTGAAGAGACAGAGTCCTCACAATTCAACACTTTCTTTGTTCTACCTGCCTACAAAGTTTACCACTTCTAATATTCGAGACAGGAATTCTGATTATAAAATGTTTTAAAAACAGGGACAATCTTCTGAAGCCATTTCCAATTTGAATTCGAATTTTTTACCCTTTCACACGGTAACAGCCGTTCCTGAGGAAGGAGTTTCCATTAGGTGTGTCCCAGGGATGGGCAGGAAGCCGCTGATTGAAACTGCAGTGGCCCCTTTCTGGTGGCAGCAGGGGCTTGTAGAGAGTGGGGTCACATTTTGCTGCACGTGACCGTCTCACTCACTGTGGACTCAGGGTCAATTATGGATGAGTTCTCGTGGTTGTATTGTCAGTATATGGTCGGTCACAATACTTGATGTGAAATATTTGAGGCTCTGTGCTCTTTTTGGGCTCGGACAACCAACATTTCAGCCAAATGCTCTGACCATTTGAGACACAGCAAAATTGTGCGTCTACACGTCCAAACGCACAGTGCTCGAGAGGAAGTGGACAGCAGTAGTTCTCATTATTTTAAGAATCAGTTGCTCATGTTCCCGTGTTTATCGCAGAGAGGGTGAGAGACCCGAGGAGTAACAAACACACCCATAAAGCAACATCAGGACCTGTGTAGTTCTGTCATAAGAAGCTTCCTGCAGTTGTTCTATTGCAAAGTGTGGTTTCAAACCCACGACGCAATAGAGACTGGACCCTAAACACAGCACATTAAACCTCTCTGGATTAGTGGTGCTGGAAGAGCACAACAGTTCAGGCAGCATCCGAGGAGCAGTAAAATCGACGTTTCAGACAAAAGCCCTTCATCAGGAATACAGGGATCTTCAGCAGCACTAATCCTCAATCTGGTCTCCAGCATCTGCATTCATTGTTTTTACCTCCATTAAACCACTCGGCGACGCTCCCTGATGATAACTAAGCGCCAAACCTGTCAAGACTAATGTTTCAGCATCGCTTCACTTCAGACAATTTCCCCAGGCACTTTCTATGAATACCTTCGCATAATTAAAAAAATATTTACAACGATTTGAAAGGTTTGCACGGTGTGGACATTAGTGAAAAGCTGAATATTCTTCGACAGCTTTCCCCGGAGCTTCAGGCCTGAGGGATGTCCTTGGAAAAGTTTACAAAATCATAGAACATAGAACATAGAACATAGAAGAATACAGCGCAGTACAGGCCCTTTGGCCCTCGATGTTGCGCCGATCCAAGCCCACCTAACCTATACTAACCCACTATCCTCCATATACCTATCCAATGCCCGCTTAAATGCCCATAAAGAGGGAGGGCATTCCATGAACTTACGACTCGCTGAGTGAAGAACCTACCCCTAACTTCAGTCCTATATCTACCCCCCCCCCTTAATTTAAAGCTATGCCCCCTTGTAATACCCGACTCCATACGCGGGAAAAGGTTCACACTGTCAACCCTATCTAACCCCCTAATCATCTTGTACACCTCAATCAAGTCACCCCTAAACCTTCTTTTCTCTAATGAAAACAGCCCCAAGTGTCTCAGTCTTTCCTCATACGATCTTCCTTCCATACCAGGCAACATCCTGGTAAAACTCCTCTGCACCCGTTCCAGTGCCTCCACATCCTTCCTATAGTATGGCGACCAAAACTGCACACAATATTCCAGATGCGGCCGCACCAGAGTCTTATACAACTGCATCATGACCTCAGGACTCCGGAACTCAATTCCTCTACCAATAAAAGCCAGTACGCCATATGCATTCCTCACCACACTATTTACCTGGGTGGCAACTTTCAGAGATCTGTGTACATGGACACCAAGATCCCTCTGCTCATCCACACTACCAAGTATCCGACCATTAGCCCAGTACCCCATCTTTTTGTTATTCTTCCCAAAGTGAATCACCTCACACTTAGCTACATTGAATTCCATTTGCCACCTTTCGGCCCAGCTCTGCAGCTTCTCTATATCCTGCTGTAACCTGCCACATCCTTCCTCACTGTCAACAACTCCTCCGACTTTCGTATCATCCGCAAACTTGCTCACCCAAACTTCTAACCCCTCTTCCAGGTCATTTATAAAAATGACAAACAGCAATGGTCCCAAAACAGATCCTTGCGGAACACCGCTAGTGACGGCACTCCATGAAGAGACTTTGCCATCAACTACTACCCTCTGTCTTCTTCCATCCAGCCAATTCCTAATCCAAACCTCCAACTCACCCTCAATGCCATATCTCCGTATTTTCTGCAGTAGCCTACCATGGGGAACCTTATCAAACGCCTTACTAAAATCCATATATACCACATCTACCGCTTTCCCCTCATCAACCTCCTTCATCACCTTTTCAAAGAATTCAATAAGGTTTGTGAGGCACGACCTGCCCTTCACAAAACCATGCTGACTATCCTTGATCACATTATTCCTATCCAGATGTGCATAAATCCTATCCCTTACAATTCTCTCTAAGACTTTGCCCACAACAGAAGTGAGACTCACCGGCCTATAGTTACTAGGGTTATCCCTACTCCCCTTTTTGAACAAGGGAACCACATTTGCTATCCTCCAGTCTTCTGGCACTACTCCTGTAGACAAAGAGGACATAAAAATCAAGGCCAATGTCTCTGCAATCTCCTCCCTTGCTTCCCAGAGAATCCTAGGATAAATGCCATCAGGCCCAGGGGACTTATCTATTTTCACCTTTTCCAGGATTTCCAACACCTCTTCTCTACATACCTCAAAGCCATCCATTCTACTTATTTGTGACTCAGTATTCACATCGATGACAATGCCCTGTTCCTGAGTAAATACTGAAGAAAAGTATTCATTTAGTGTCTCCCCAATCTCTTCCGCCTCCACACGCAACTTCCCACTACTATCCTTGACTGGACCTATTCCTACCCTAGTCATTCTTTTATTCCTAACATACCTATAGAAAGCCTTAGGGTTTTCCCTAATCCTACCGACTAAGGACCTTTCATGTCCCCTCCTTGCTGCTCTTAGCTCTCTCTTCAGGTCCTTCCTGGCTACCCTATAACTCTCAATCGCCCCAATTGAACCTTCACGTCTCATCTTGAGATAGGCCGCCCTCTTCCATTTAACAAGGGATTCCAATTCCTTATTAAAACACAGCTCCCTCGCACGACCCTTTCCTCCCTGCCTGACAGGTACATAATTATCAAGGACACTCAATAGTTGCTCCTTGAACAAGCTCCACATATCATTTACACTCTTGCCTTGGAGTCTACTTTTCCAAGCCACACATCCTAAGTCATGCCTCACCGCATCATAATTTCCCTGACCCCAGCTATAACTCTTGCCCTGTAGTACACACTTATCCCTCTCCATCACGAGAGTAAAAATCACCGAATTATGGTCACTATCCCCAAAGTGCTCACCTACCTCTAATTCTAACACCTGGCCTGGTTCGTTACCCAGAACCAAATCCAGTATGGCCTCACCTCTTGTTGGCCTGTCTACATATTGTTTCAGGAAACTCTCCTGCACACATTGAACAAACACTGACCCATCTAACGAACTTGAGCTATAGCTTTCCCAATCAATATCAGGAAAGTTAAAGTCCCCCATCACAACCACCCTATTACTGTCACTCATCTCCTGAATCACCTTCCCTATCCTTTCTTCTACGTTTCTAGGACTATTGGGAGGCCTGTAAAAGACTCCTAACAGGGTGACCTCACCTTTCCTATTCCGAACCTCAGCCCAAACTACCTCAGATGGCAAGTCCTCATCCATCGTCCTTTCCACCACTGTAATACTATCTTTGACAAGCAATGCCACACCTCCCCCTCTTTTACCCCCACCTCTGACCCTACTAAAACCTTTAAATCCTGGAACCTGCAACAGCCAATCCTGTCCCTGTTCTACCCATGTCTCCGTAATAGCCACAACATCGAAGTCCCAGGTACCAACCCACGCTGCAAGTTCACCTACCTTATTTCGTATACTTCTTGCATTGGAGTATACACACTTCAAGCCACTTTCCTGTTTACAGACACCCTCCTTGGAAATTGATGCCATGTTCCTAACCTCCCTACACTCCAGGCCCTGCACCCTGAAGCTACAATCTGGGTTCCCATGCCCCTGCAGAGTTAGTTTAAACGCCCCCCAAGAGCACTAGCAAACCTCCCCCCAAGGATACTGGTGCCCCTCAGGTTCAGGTGTAGACCATCCTGTTTATAGAGGTCCCATCGTCCCCAGAAAGAACCCCAGTTATCCAAAAACCGGAATCCCTCCCTCCTGCACCATCCCTGTAGCCACGCATTTAAGTGTTCTCTTTCCCTATTCCTCGAATCTCTATCACGTGGCACGGGTAACAAACCAGAGACAACAACTCTGTTCGTTCTAACTCTGAGCTTCCAACCTAGCTCCCTGAAAGCCTGAGGGAGAATCATGAGGGAGACGAGCAGAGAACAGAGTCAATCTTCACTTTTTCAGAAGTCACGTGAGTTTAAAGCGAGATAGCATAGGTTTTATGTGAGAGCAGTACAATTTGAAAGGGATGTGAGCGACAGTTGTTTTTAATACAGACATTTTTGTGCGTGTGGAATAAATTGCCACATTTAGTGGCAGATTTTGGTGCACTCACAACACTTCAAAATCATCTAAATGGGTATGCAGACAGGAAATGTTCGGAGAGATAAGGGACAAATATTGGCAAATATGTTTAGATTAGTTACGGTCATCTGTTCAGCAGGTGCAAGTTGGATAGGAAGGTTTGCTTCCGTGCTCGGCAATTCTGTGACACTCCAGTACCTGACAACAGTTTCAATAGACCACTTGCAAAAACGCATGCTGTTTGTTACGAAGTCAGCGTGTTTGAATTTTATTTTTTCTTGAGGCGTAATGTTTTGAAATGACACAGAGAGGAATGTTTTCCAGGCATTTGCAGACAATGACCATTCTCCTTGATACATTCCCAAGTTCTCCATCAAATCATTTCGTTGACTAAAAAAAACCTCCCAAATCGTGTTATCCCCTCAACTCTCCAGTGAATCCAAAAACTGACAGCTCTTAACGTGGACAAGGTGCAAACTCAAAAGGCAGAGTCATTATCAGACACACAAACTCATTACTTCTGTCTGTGAGGCAGTGCGAGACGTGTATGTCAAGAACTGTTCACACAAATAGCACCGAAACAATTCCAAACGGAGCTTGCCGACATTCTGGAGATTTAGTGCATTGCCAAGTAACAGAAAGTGCTCAAGTAACATAAAACAAAACAGAAAAATGTCCCATGCAAAGTGAATATTACCAATTATATTCTCGATTAAATTAGCTCAACAATGCGCTGGTGCCTCCATCTGATCGAGCGAGCCAATCTCCAGGCTCCCTCACCAGGACAGTAATGAAGGAAATGAGAGAAATATAACAAAGTTTCACGTTGCGATTGCCCACCTTTTAGCCACAACAACAAAAAACGAGGGAGCAGATTCAGTGCAGGATCTGGCTTCACAACAGCGGTGAAATAACGACGTCCACTCACTTTCAGGGAAAGCTGTGAACAACTCACATTGTCCAGAATATGAATACACAGCGCGGGCTGTTTAGATCTCATATTCTAATGCTGCCCTGACATTCATACGAAAATGTACCTTTCAAAGAGAGCGTTTGTAGCTGTGGAATGACAGTGTCAGCTATTTCCCCTCGCTCTTACTGCCGCCCTTGGTAGTGTAGGGGCTGGTATTCTCATCTTACACGCGGTAGTTGAGTGTGCAATTCTCTGTTGTGGAAAAGCAGAGTGTTTTGGAGCAGAAAGATGTGAAGCTCGGATGCTTCTGGAGTTCTTGTTGGAAAGTTCGGTGACGCTAGGAATATGGTTTGCAGACCTTTCCTCGCCTGTCTGGGCGACATTCTCAGCGCTGCAGAGGTTCCTGTGAAACGCTGCTCTCACGTTTTGGTACGAATTCATTTGGTTTCATTACCGCTGCTTCCGCTTGTTGCGATTGCAGATTGAGTCCAACGGATGGAATCCGTGGATGAGTGCCCTGCTTCCAGGAATTGTCTGGCTGTCTTCTGCTTGCCCTGTCCTATTATTGTTGTGCTATTCTAGTCGAATGTGTGGCCCTTGCCGTTTGTACGTATTGCTACTAGGGACTGCTGGACTGACGCCCACACAAATTCTTTACCAAGAACCAATATCCACACACCTTCATTCGCAAATGCATGGCACACAAAGTTCGCAGCGAGGATATGCTTTGAGGTAATTTTTAAATCATGCTTCCCTGTATTAAAAACAAATTCTGGAAAACGATATCCAGACTCCTCCGAACACTCGGACGTATGACAGCATAGAAACCGAGAACCTCACTCAGACAACAACTCACGAGAAAACAAGGCCCAATCCGCATCATGTGCAGGTCAAGCGTGGTTGACGAGATTCCACGCAGGGACTGCACGAAACACGACAAAGGAGAAAGAATCTGACAGCTAGAGAGCTGCATTCATAATTTCATCTGGACTGTAAACGGCTCGGACAGCTGTTCCTTGCAGTTATGCACAGAATATTGAATGTCTCTGATTCCAGGGCTTGGAACTCGGATGATATGACCGTCTGCAACACTGGTTACTTCCTTGTGTGAGGTAACTCCTAATGGAACACACGTAACACTCTATTGCTCATTTAGAAATACATCCAAAATAGAAGCTCAGATAAGCATTTCTGTTGTCTTTGTGGTGCTGTACCAGACATGCCCTGTGGCACTGCACTTATTCTGTGTTTCCTGAGGGTTTGGCACATGCTTCCACGATCGTATTATGGGCAGTAATCTGTATTTTCGCTTCAATAACGGGTGTGTGAAGCGGAGGTCCACCATTCCCTATTCTATTTTTCTCTTCTTATGCACAACTGCAACACAGTAAAGGATCAATTAATATTGTAAGATGATATACAGAGGCCTGTGAAATACCGAAGTGTTAATGACATCTATGCAATGGTTAGAGATTACCTTGATTCAGGAAAGAAGGATGTAAACTCTGTTTGGCTGGAGTTGAGGAACAGTGAGGAATGAACTCACAAGCATGTGTAGTTTACAAGCCCACTCGCAGTAACCACAAAGCGAAATAAATCATACAAGGAAAAACAATTTTGTGTGAGTGACAAAAATGGCAATAATCATGCGTGATCTTAACTTCCCATCTAAAACTCTCCGTTCCATTGTAAAAACGTTTGGAGAACCATAATCAAAAAAATCCCACATGTCCCATAAAACATCACGAAGGAATATCTTGGTAATTGATTACTCTACTGGTGACTTAATTTTGCTATTTTCTTGGAAACCATCTCTTGAATTGTGAGCATCAGAAAAGGCTTTTTATTTGCCAGCAAGAAATAAATATGTGATTAATCTTTGTTCGTTTCATGTACAAGAACACTGAGACTCATCTGCAGTGCACATCTTTTGCGTTTCTATCGATTTTAATAGTAGCGTGTCTTTTGATTCTTCCCAACAAAGTATATGACCTCGCATTCCCAACATGAAACTGCATCTGCCAAGAATACTCCAATTGTTGGCGGGAATCCTGAGGAACAGAATGTACATGTATTTGGAAAGGCAAGGACTGATTCGGGACAGTTTACATGGCTTTGTGCGTGGGAAATCATGTCTCACAAATTTGATTGAGTTTTTTGAAGAAGTAACAAAGAAGATTGATGAGGGCAGAGCAGTAACTGTGATCTATATGGACTTCAGTAAGGCGTTCAACAATGTTCCCCATGGGAGACTGATTGGCAAGGTTAGATCTCATGTAACAGCAGTGGACCTAACATCGACCTTCGTAGTACGCCGCCAGTACCTGGACACCAAGAAGAACATGTTCCATCAACTACAACAATGTTTTCTATTGGCAAGCCAATTACTGATCAAAGCTGCAATCTCTCCCACAATTCCATTCCACAGCATTTTGTATAATACCCTATTGTGGGGAACCTTATCGAACAACTTTCTGAAACCCATATACACCACGTCAACCGGTTTACTGTCATCTCCCTGTTTGGTCACTTTGTCAAAAAAGTCAATAAGATTCTTTTGGCAAGGCCTACCCATCACAAAACCGTGCTGACTGTCCCTGATCAGATTACTCTTTTCTAGATGGTCATAAATCCTATCTATAATAACCTTTTCCAACACGTTACCAACAACTGCAGTGAGACTCACTGGTCTGTAATTACCAGGGTTATCTCTACGACACTTTTTGAACACGGGAACAACATATGCTATGCTCCATTCCACAGGCACTATTCCTGTAGACAATGATGATTTGACGATCGATGCCAAAAGGCTCATCAATCTCTTCCCTTGCTTCCCAGAGGATCCTAGGACAGATCCCATCCGGCCCAGCTGACTTATCTATTTTCACACTCTGCAGTATTTCTAATAGCTCTTCCTTGTGAACCTCAATCTCTTCTAGTCTACACGCAAGTATCTCTGTATCTTCCTCGCCAACATTTTCATTTTCTATAGCGAACACTTTCGAAAAATATTTATTTAGTGCTTCCCCCATCTCCTCTGACTCCACGCACAACTTCCCACTATTCTCCTTGATTGTCCCAAATTTAACTCTCGTCATTCTTTTATTCCTGACATACCTATGGAAAGCCTTTGGGTTAACCCTGAACCTATCTGCCAACAACTTCTCATGTCTCCTCCTGGCTCTTCTCAGCTCTCTTTTTAGGTCTTTCCTGATATCGTTGGAAACCTCGAGCGCTCTAACTGAGTTTTCACATTTTGTCCTAACATAAGACTTCTTGTTCTTCTTGACCAGGGATTCCACTCCCTTAGTAAACCGCGGCTCACGCGTTCTATATCTTCCTCCCTGTCTGACAGATACATACTTATCTAGGGCACACAGGAGCTTTTCCTTGAATAAGCTCCACATTTTAATGTGCTCACCCCCTGCAGTTTCCTACCACATTCTACCCTTTCAAAATCTTACCTCATTGCATCGTAATTTCCCTTCCACCAGCTGAACCTCTTGCTCCGTGGAGTACACCTATCCCTTTCAATCACGAAAGTAAACCTGAGAGAATTGTGATCGCTGTCTCCAAAGTGCTCACCTACTCCCGAATCTAAAATTAGCCAGGCTCGTTACCCAGTACTAAATCGAAAGTGGCTTCGTCCCTTGAAGGCATGTCGACATACTGTGTCAGGAAGCCCTCCTTCACACACTGGGCAAAAACTGACCCATCTATAGTACTCGTACTGTCGTGATCCCAGTCAATATTTGGATTTTGTCTTGAGTGTTCCAGAGTTTTTCATTGTCCCAGAGTCCAGATGAAGTTTGTATTCCTCACGTACGTGAGCGATAATTCTTTCAATGTCTCAGATCAGTTCCTGTCCCGAGAACATTAGAGTCAATGTCCCGTCCTCTACTCGGTCCGAAAGTTCACACTTCTTCATCCTCCTCTGATTCGATTTCCCAAAGAGTTTCTCAAGATTTCCAAAGCTGGAGCCTAAATTATATGGTTTGCTTCTTAAACATTTTTCCAACTGCCAACTGACAATATTTTCACAGTATCTCTTCAGAATCATCTAGCTTGCACCATGTCCAGGGATGAGAAATCCCGTTTGGTGGAGAGATTCCCGAGGCTGGTGAGTTTCACTTTGGAACAAAGATGGTTAAGTGGCAATTTCCTGCGGTTGTTTCTAATGATGGGAGAGGGAGCGGTGGGGAATGAGCACTTTGACGAGCAGGAGGAAGTGTTGCCACTGACCCGAGTCAGAGAACAGTGGACAGGGATGAAAGGAATCTAATGAAAAGCAGCACTTCTGCTTAGGACGTTCAATAACAGCTGCAGAAACCCGATGTGTCGAGCAGTGTATCTGGAAAGAGAAACAGAGATAATGTTTTAAATATGGGTCATTTCTGATGAAGAACTCGAGTTTCCCAAGTCGAATCAAATTACCGGCCTGCTTTGCAAAACAGGTTTTCTGAACTTTGAGCGAGAATTGTTCCAGCAGGAAAGCATTCATAACGTAGTCAGCAGGATTCGAACCTACGTGGGGAAACTCCCAATGGATTTCTAATCCATCGCCTTAACCACTCGGACATGACTACAGACAGTGGAGCAGGGTTGAGCACAGTTCATATGTGGTAGGCTTTGAAAGGTAGGATAATATAGTGCAGGATAGGCATGTCCCGTTGAAGGCAAAGGATGTGAAAGGCAATATTCGTGAACTGTTGATGACAGGACAATTGTACGACTCGCCAAGAGGAAAAGGGAAGCATACATAACGCCCCGGCAGCTAAGAACATAATGGTCCCTGGAGGAACATGAGAAGATTAGGACAAGTCTTAAACGAGGAATGAAGGGGGTTAAAAGGGGTCATGAAACAACTTCACGCTAGCAAAATTGAGGAGAATCCTAAAGCCTATTATTCATATATAAGAAGCAAACGGGTAACCAGAGAAAGGATTGGTCCACTGAAGGAAAATGAAGGAAGGCTGTATGTCGAATCTGAGAGAGTGGGTATGATTCTGAATGATTATTTTGCATCAGTGTTCACTGAGGAGAGGAACATGATGAATGATGAGTCTAGAGTAAAACATTTGATTAGTCTGGATCATGTTGACATAAGTAGGGAAGCTGTGTTGGGCAGGCTAGGGGTAATTAATGTGGCCAAATCCCCAGGAACAGATGGGCTCTATCCCTGGTTCCTGAGCGAGGTGAAAGAGGAAATAGCTGGGGCCATGACAGATATCTTCGTGGCATGCTTCAGCACAGGTGAGGTTCTGGCCGACTGGAACGTTGCTCATATTGTCCCCTGTCCAAGAAGGACAGTAGGGATATTCTGGATAACTACAGAACAATGGGCCTAACATCAGTGTTGGGAAGGTTGCTGGAGAAGGTACTGAAGTATAGGATCTATTCATATTTAGAAAATAATGTGCATATCAGTGAGAGGCACAGAGTTTATCGGGGAAGTGCCCAAGTTGATAGATGAAGGAAAGGCTGTTGATGTCATATACATGCACTACAGTATAGAGTTAGATAAGGTTCCCCATGGTAACCAAATACAGAACGTAAAGTAACATGGTGTGCAGGGTGTTCTAGACAGGTGGATAAAGAATTAGTTGAGCAATAGGAGACAGAGAATGGCAGTTGAATGGAGTTTCTGGAAATGGAGAAAGATGACCAGTAGTGCTCCACAGGGGTCAGTGTTGAGGCCACTGTTGTTTGTGATATACATAAATGATCTGGAAGAGAGCACTGTTGGAATTATCAGAAAGTTTGCAGATGACACGAAGTTTTCTGGACTAGCAGAAAGTATAAGTGACTGTTTAAGAATACAGGAGGATAGAGATATACTGGAAAGTTGGGCGGAAAAGTGGCAGCTGGAGTTCAAAACAGACAACTGTGAGGTGACGCATTTCGGTCAGTCTAATTCTAGCTGGGGTTATACAATGAACGGAAGAGCTTTGGGAAGTTGATGGACAGAGAGATCTGTGAGTGCAGGTCCATTATACACTGAAGGTTGCTGCACACGTGGATAGAGTAGACAAGCAGGCATATAGTATGCTTGGCTTCATTGGATGGGGTATTGAATAAAATGGCTGGCAAGTCATGTTAAAATTGAACAATACATTGTTCTGGCCACACTTAGAATACTGTGTAAATTTCTGGTCGCCACATTACCAAAAGGATGTTGACGCTTTGGAGAGGGCACGTAAAAGGTTTAAGCGGATGTTGCCTCGTATGGAAGGTGCAATCTAGGAAGAGAGGTTGAGTAGGTTAGGTTTGTTTTCATTCGAAAAAAGGAGTTTGAGGGGGTCCTTTATGAGGTTTACAAAATCATGAAGGTACAGACAGGGTAGATAGAGAAAAGTTTTATTTCCCAGATTGAAGGATTAAATACCGAGAGGTCACGCTTTCAAGGTGAGAGGTGAAAAGTTTAAGAGGGATACACGCGGCAACTACTTGACACAGCGGGTGGTTGGTGTCTGGAACGCGTTGTCATCAGAGACGGGAGAGGTAATCACGGTAGACACATTTAAGATGCGTCTGGACAGATGCATGAGTAGGTGGGGAGCAGAGGGATACAGATGCTTAGGAATTAGGTGACAGGTTTAAACAGTAGATTTGGATCGGCTCAGGCTTGAATAGATGAAGGGCCTGTTCCTTGTCTGTGCATTTTCTTTGGTCTTTCTTCTGAAATTACGCCAATATCATTACAAAATTTGTGAGGTCTAATTGCCTGAAGTGAATCGATGCTGAAACACTAGTCATAACAAATCTCAGTGCTGGCTTTTGTGTGGTAGCGTGGTCGAGCGGTCTAATGTACTGGATTTTAAGCTTCAGTTTCTATCGAATCGTGGCTTCAAATACCAGCATCGAAAGTGAGCTCCTTTGTGGAGATGTATGTGAGAGAACTGCGCATGTGTGGATGCCTTTTAATTTGAGTGTTTGCAGCTCCTCAGTGTGCTTACCCTCTCGGTGATAAAATCAGCGACCGTCTCTGAAAACAACGCAAGTTCCTGCTGTCCGACGTATCCTCATATCCCGTCGATGACATTGCTTTTGGATATCTGCGTTGCCAGTTTCTGTATCTCAAATGGTCAGCGCAGTTGGCTGAAATGTTGGTGGTTCGAGCCCACCCAGGGAATAAGCCTCAAATATTTCAGCACAAGCATTTACCTCGACCATGTATTGACATTGTAACTGGGAAAACTCTTCCATGATTCATCCCAAGTCCGCAGCTCCCGATGCCAACAGAAAGCGGCCACTGCAGCTTCAATCAGCGACTTTCTGCCAAGCCATGGGAAACAACTCGTGGAAACTCCTTCCTTAGTAACAGCTCTTTCCGTGTGAAAGGAGCAAAATTTTCACTTTAAATTGGAAAGGGCTTCAGGACATTGGAATGTTGCTCCAGTTCTTGGAACATGTTATAAATAAAACTCCTGACTTGAAAATAAGAAGTGGTAAAGGTTTTAGGTAGAAAGAACAAAGAAAGTGTTGATTGAGACGACTTTGTCTCGTCAGCAGATGGGAAATGCCCAACACTGTAAACGGCAATGATTGGGTTTCCTTAGGTAATTTCCCGACTGATTTACTGTCTGCCAGAGTGATTGGAAATCACATCAGCGATATAAAGGTGAGGGTAAAAAATATGAAGATATTAAGGTTGAACCTTAAATCCCGGGACAAGTGCTGAATAGATTGTAATGCATTGAAGGAATAACTGAAATGAAAAGTGTGAATGATATTTTTGTGATTAGGAGGAATGAACTGGATCCTAAGAAATTGCTGATGAATTATGCTCGCAAAGTAATAGCAAACTAATCCACAGTGCACCGTGCTTGGTTAGCTCAGTCGGTGCAGTGTGAGATGCTTAATCTGTGGTTGGTGGGTGCAAGCCTCACAATGGGCGCTTTCACCGCTTAATACAATTCCGGCTCTTCTTTCCACGTGCAGTATTGCAACCCTTCTCAGGGGAATGTTCTTGCTGCTTTCATTGACACATCTGTCCGCCTGCTTTTGATCACACGTCGGTTTCTGAGTGAACACTGTTTCCATTTTACTGGAGACACCAGAGACAACTTTATCAGTGCAGCCGAAAATACGATGAATGATGTCCGTTTCAAAACGTAAGGTTCCAAACCAACCGTGCACCACCCAAAGTGTTCAAAGGCACGGAAAGCGAATGGCCACTTGCTTGGGGTCTGACAGAAACGGATCAATGTCACATGGGTACTGAACCAATTTTTAGTGATTCAGATTGTTCTGATGGACACCGAAGGGAACTCTCCCTCAACGTTTTGCAATTGTTCTTCTTGTGTTTAACGTAATGAACAGTATATTGTCAGTAACGAGGGTGGAGGTGCGGCAGGATCGTGAGGTTTCAGTGTGGGACATAGACACAGTAAGTCAAATATCCCCAGAGCACGGGAGAGCTGTTTGGTCCAGGATCACTGCCATCTTCTCTTACTAAACCAACAAATGACATTATTGGAAAATGCTGGTAGCATCTTGGAAATATAAATCGATTTAAGACTTCAGGACTAGTGACACTCCTTTTCCATGTGCATCTCCACCTGCGTTTGCACACTCTTCCTTTTTATTGAATGTCTCCTGACTTCCAACTTTATATTCAGCTTCTCTTTTATTACTTCCTCTCCAACCATTTTCCCAGTCTCCGATTTTGTATCAGAACTGTTCCATCTTTCACATTGCCCAGGACTTCGAACTGAACAAATAACTCTGTTTCTATTTCCTTAGATAGCAAATGATCAGAGGCTGGAAGGCAGTGTTGTTCCGAAATCTCATCCATGATTCACCCCGAGTCCACAGGGAGCAAGACGTTTACACGCAGCAGAATACGACACCATGTTCTCCAAACCGCCGATGCCAACTGAAAGCGGCCACTGCAGCTTCAATCAGGGCTTCCTGCCAAACCCTGGGACACAGCTCGTGGAAACTCCTTTCTCATTAACTGCTCTTCCCGTGGGAAAGGAACAAAACTTCCATTTTAAATTGAAAATTCAGGAGATTGGAAGGTTGTTCCTGTTCTTGGAACGTGGTATAAACAAAACTCCTATCTTGAAAATAAGAAGTGGTAAACGTTTTAGGCCGGAAGAACAAAGAAAATGTTGATTGTGAGGACTCTGTCTTGTCAGCAGATGGGAAATTCCCAATATTGTAAACAGGAATGATTGGGTTTCCTAAGGTAATTTTCCGACTGATTTACTGCTGCCAGAGTGAATGGAAATCACTTCATATGAAAATATTCGGGTTGAATATTAAATGCCGGGACAAGTGTTAAATAGATTGTAATGTTTTGAAGAAATAACAAAAGTGAAAGATGCGAATGATGTTCTTTGTGATTGGGAGGAATGAGCTGGATCTTTGCAAATTGTTGTGCCAGGTGAATTATGCTCAGAATGAAATAGCAAACTAATTCATCGCGTGCCAACCCTGGATATCTCAGTTCGGTGAAATGTGAGGTGTTTAATCAGAGAGTCGTGCGTCCAAGCCCCATAATAGGCGTTTTCACTGTTTAATCGAGTTCCAGTTCTTCGTTCCGCATGCGGAATTGCAAGCCAACGCTGGTGGAGCATTCTTGTTGCTTTCATAGACACATATGTCCTCCTGCTTTGATCACATGTCGGTTTCTGAGTGAAAACTGTCTGCACTTTACTGGAAGCGCCAGAGACAAGTTTATCAGTGCAGCTGAAAATGCTATGAATGGTGTCCATTTTAACAACATGAGATTCCACTGCATCCGTGCACCAACCAAAGTGTTCAAAGACACAGAACGCGAATGGCCATTTGTTAGTGGTCTGACAGAGACAGCTTAATGTCTCATGGGCCCTGAACGACAATTAACTGATTCAGAATGTGCTGATGGAACGGAACGGAGCTCTCCCTGAACGTTTTGCAATTGTTCTTGTTGTGTGCTCATGTAAGTTTATGTAATGAACAGTTTAGCGCCAGTAACGAGGGTGGGGGTGGGGAAGGATTCTGAGGTTTCAGTGTGGGACAGACCTGATCTGATCGAATGAGTAAGTCAAATATTCCCAGAACATGAGAGAGCTGATTGGTCCAGGATCACTCCCATCTTCTGTTTCAGAATCAACAAATGAAATTGCTGGAAAATCTCAGCAGGTCCGGTCGCATCTTGAAAATGAAAACCGAATGAGATTTCGGGACTGGTGACACTTCTTTTTCCATCTTCATGTCCCTCTGTCTTTCTACAAACTTCCTTCTTATTGAATATGTCCTGACTTCAAACTTTATATTCAGCTTCACCCTCATTGCTTCCTCTCCAAACATTTTTCCAGTCTCTAAAATTGTATCTCTTGTTCTATCTCTGACTTTGCCCAGGACTTCCAACTGAATAAATAACTCTGTTTCTATTTCCTTAGATACCAGATGGCCAGAGATTGGAAGACATAGGAGATGGTTCGCGCTTTCAGAATATCTAGTCTGCTCCGCCATTCGATCTTGGCTAATATCGTTCTTAACTCCATTCTCCAGTCCTCTACCTGAACACTTACTCCCCAGTCTTAGGATCCAGTCTTTTACCCAGAGTGGGTCCTAATCCGTCCCAAAACCCTCCACATGTGTTAGCAGCTGTTACACCGTGTCGACGTGTCATCAATCTCAGTTTCAGTGATTCTGGCAAACACGAACTGTTCTGAGCAGCTCGATCGGCTCTCTGGCCCCACTGTGATCCTGCGGGGGAGCAGTAATCATCTTCATCTCCTCCGGGAAAGGATCGGCGTTTCAAAACAAAAAATGGACAGAAAGAAAGATAGGCTTGTGTGTCAAGATATGTGTAGGTAATTGCTTTCTGACCTGGTCAGTAAACCTTACTCTGTATATCCCCGCAAATTCTAGCTGTCGTGATGAAAGGGAATGCAAGTCCAATTTATTGCCATCTACACTTTTATTCGATATGTATTCTTCCTTGTTCTGAATATGCAGGGAGTTTCCAGCACTGATGGTCACCATTTCTAAGAGTGCATGCCGCGGGCCCTGATCTTTTCTGGAGAGTAGCAGTATCAGTTTGTGCGAAAGTGGCCCAGTACAAAGCTTAGAAGAAACATTGTTGTTCCCTCTTTCCGGGCGACAGTCTTTCATATCATGATCGATGGGGCTTTATTGCATTCTCATCAGCAAACCTTGTTTTGAATTTACTCGCCCAATACTATTGTAGCGGTGAAAAGAATATAATTCCGAACACCTGCTGCGTGAATTTCATTTTCAAATTTCTATTTGCAGTGGTCCTTCATATGTGGTGATGTCTATATCACTGCTGGCCATCCTGTTTAAGAGTGCCGTTACATATGTTCCTCTGTCTTGGCGCTGCAGGGAAAATTGTCTGCGCCGTTTCAGCCAATATTTCTTGGATATTTCAACATGGTATTCTTTATTTTTTCAATCATGTCCTCTTTAAGGACACGGTTACTGGGCACTGATCCTTTCTGTAACAACAGTACCGCATTTGCTTTACATGCGAAGGTGGCCTGGATCAGTAACAAGGAGAGCATTCATTTCCTTCTGTCACAGCGAACACTGGATTCATGATGTTAATCTCTGTCAAATGCATCCGAAAATGTGCTCTGAAAGCTTCATTTGAACGCTGTCTGGCGTTTCTCAACGTGTGTCAACCAAAAGCAGAAATCCTCAATCATAGTTCTGATGAGTTCACATATTCGAGTTTCGAAGCAGCAGACACGCACACAGTTCATTCAGTCAACCACGAGAATGAAAAGATTTACAGGCACAGATGAACTATCGACTCTTGTTCTCATACTGGTAATAATATTACTGTGTGGCCTGAAGTCTAAGCCTTGTTGTCACTGAAAATGAGGAAATCGCAGACAGGCTGCCGAATGACGCAGTATGTATTTTGTTTTCTTGTTCTCACAGAGTTCCAGGAAAGTATGACAGCGAGGGAGAGGAATGCAAGTCAAGTGCAGCTCTGGTGAAACACCTTCTGTCTAATTCAGTCATCAACAAGAAACGTGAATGCGACTAAAGCGGGAAACCTTTTCACAACTCGAACAAAGAGCAATCATGAACAGTGACCACCTCTTTGACATCTCAGATCGCCTTTGACCTTCCCTGAATATGTATAGAAACTAATTTTTGTACACCTCAAAGTGAGAAGTGTTTGATTTACCGACAATAAGTGAGTCGCATGTCCTTGATTGCCACATAGGTTTCCAACTCAGCTTGCAGCCAGGTGGCAGTTCCTCATGGCTCTGCTGGATAATGCACTATTATGGAGAAAGAAAAGGAAAGTTGGAACTCTTATTGGCTCTGGGTTTCGAATAATCTTGCTACGTGTTCTGCCATTCTCGGATTCTAGTGCTAAACCAGTTTTTCAGTTCATCCGAGCAGCAGGAGAGTCGGCGTTTCTGGCAGGAGCAGAATTCTTCATCTCCAGTGATCACTTTATCTGAGGAGAGAAAATGAACAAAGTTTCACACAGCGACTAATCGGAATTGCATTCCGTTTCAGCATGGCAGCAGATATGGGCTAGCAAATTCAAAGCCAGATTTGCTGATGAGAACAACAAGCACGACCGCTCAGATAGAGCAATTCCTGCCCACCGCTTATTCTGCAGGACTGGTGCAGTTGCTGTGAGTATGCTGCAGGGTATCATCAGGTACATACTCTTGGGTTCCCTGTTTTGGCCAGTGTGCTCGCGTGGCTGAGCAACCTGAGACTCTGATTTCAGATTCCACTTATTCAGAAGGCTTGGGTTTGCATCCCTGCGCGGCCACGTGTGCTAATGGACTAAGCTGGCAACGTATTGCAGGGATGAGTTTTGTTAAAGTTGAACAGAAAAAATGCAGTCATTTCTTCTAACCCGGCTGTGATGTGGCACAGCAGAAAACAACCAACATGTCAGTGCCCATGTTTTCCCCTTGTGCTGTAGTTGTCACGTTCCCCTCAAGCTCGAAAGGCCACCAGCATAATATGCGACTCAAAAACAGGCTGCGCCAATCTTTCATATTCCAGACAATTTGCATTTTTCACCGTTTCTCTGAAAGTGAATGGGATATTTATTTTCCTGTTTATGTGAAATTAGGTTCTACATTGAATCTGCTCGCAGTTTTCTGTTGTTGTTGCGAAAAGGAGGGAAATTGCGATATGAAACTTGGTTACTTTTCCCTAATTTCCTTAATTTCTGTCCTGATGAGAGAGGCTGGTGATTGGTCCTCACGATCCGGTGGAGACATCAGCCCAATTGTTAACCTCATCTAATCGAGACTGTAACTGGTAATCTTCACTTTTCATGGTTCATTGTTAGTCAGTTCTGATTCATGTTACTTGAGCACTTTCCTGGAAGTATTGGTGCACTAAGGCGCCAGTACGTTGAAAGCACCATTTGTAATTGCCTCGCTGCAATTTGTGTGAGCAGCTTTGACCCAGACGACTCGCTCTGCCTCACAGACAGCATTCATGAGTCCGTGTGTCTGAACATAGGTTGTCTTTGTCAGTTCTGCTTCTGTTCATCAGTTGTCAGGTTTTGGTTTCGCTGGAGAGCAGCGCGTGCAACATGATTTGTGAGATATGTTCCGCAGCCAAAATCTCCCACTGAGAAGTTGGGAATGTTTCAAGAAGAATGGTCATTGGCAGCCTAAGACCAGAAAAAAAAATGATTCGTTGCTGGTTTTAACCGAAGCAGCCTGTGGGAGTTATCTCAAATGGGAGAGTACTCGCTTTGCATACGAGAGATTGCGGGGTTGCTAGCTGCATTCTCCATCCCCTTTTAGGGCGGCACCGTGGCTCAGTGGTGAGCACTGCTGCCTCACAGCACCGGTGTTCCACGTTTGATTCCTGTGCGTAGTTTGCACATTGTCTCTGCGTCTGCGTGGGTTTCTTCCCACACTGCAAAGATGTTCAATGCAGGTGAATTTGACATGCTAATTTGCCCATAATGATCGGTGCATTAGTTCGAGGGAAATTGGTCTGGGTGAGTTACTCTTTGTAGGGTCGGGGTGGACTCGTTGCGAGGAAGGGCCTGTTTCCATACTGTAGGGAATCTAATCTAACCATCTTCCAGAAAACTAGGCACTGACCAAGTGATGAGTGGCTATTCAAACTGGTGATCGCCACTGCAGCATCTCAACCACTCTATTTGCCAAATTTTCACGTTTATTCTTTTTCAACATTCCTGTCAGTATAATGATCCATATGCATTTGAAATGTTGAGAGTGTACCAGACTCCACCACTAAATCTGACAATTCATTCCGAACACGCAAAACTTTCTGTGTGAAAAAAAATGTCCTTCAGATCCCTTTTAAATTTTACCACTCTCCCCCCTTAAACCTGTGTTCCCTTGTTTTGAACTTGCCTGTCTTGGGAAGAAATATTCATTGACCATTTACTCTGCAGTCTCCCTCATATTTATATAAACCTCTGTAAGCCCATCCCTAAGCCCTCAAGCTCCAGGGAAAATTTTCATATCCTACTCAGCTTTACGCTACAATCCTAACACTGTAAGCCTTGCAACATCCTCATACATATTATCGAACTTGCGCCAAATTCGCCATTGAAAGGGCGTGTGTTAAAGTGCCTGAAGTGAGGCGATGCTGAAACACTCATCCTGAAAAACGTGGTTGCGGGGGTTTGTGTGGCAGCGTGGCAGAGGTGTCGAAGGATCTGTCTTTAAACTATAACCACGATCCAGTCATTGATTTGAATTCCCACCACGACCTGAACCACAGGTGAAGTCGGGAACTCTGTGTTTCATGAAAGACCTATAAACATTGAGATGTCAGGATTTGATCCCGTATTCGGCTGTTTTTTCACAGGAACTTTCACTAACTAAGGCAGAGGGACTGCCCAAGCTCAACGATTCAAAACCATGTGTGCATTTACTTGACTATTCGAACACAGGAACTCGGACTCATTTTTTGTGTGTTTCACAGTTACTCGGTGTAAATTTAAAACAGCCTCTGGTTATGCAGAAGAGTTCAAAGCTGGATATTCTCCACTGAAAATGCACAGGAAGAGGCAATCTCTTATTGCTTTTGTTGTAAACTGATAACTTAGACTGTTTAAACTGACAGGATAACGCGGATCCATCCATCCTCTTGGGCACCTTTAACCGCGTTAATATCAGCAAAGGTAAACTCACACTAAGTGGAATGGGCTCATTGCGGTGAATTGTTAAGGAGTGATGTGTGCTTCAGAGTGAATAGTGGTCAGTAAATACTGACACTGACATTGAACGTTGCAACACCAGCTCCTCACTAACTTGCTGTCTCATGCCTCCCAGTCATCTTTGCCTTTCACATTTTCCTCTCGTCCGTTCCACTTCTCCACTTATTCCCGACAGCTTGCAAGTGTTCCCTTAGAAACTGCAGCTTTAGGAAAAGTATTACTGGGATAAAGTCATTGATCAATGTGATGGGATGCACCGTCAATCCCTAATTACTCGAGAGATTGAGATTTTGAGTTACTCCGCATAACCCTGGATGTCCTCAGTAGCGGGGTACAGGTATGATGCCATGAGGCAAGGGTTTAGACGTCGTGACATTGAAGGAACAGCGAAATATTTTCAACTGAGAAACGTGAGAACCTTGGAGGGGTAATTGCTGTGATAGCTTTCGCTTGTATTTGCTGCCATTGTCCTTCCAGACAGATGCTGATCGATCACTGAATTGTTCTGGCAGGATCCGTTCTGGGTGCAGCCAGGATTTAGTTTTCATTCGGATAATTCACAAGAAGAGAATTAAATCTACATTTCCTAACTGAGAATGAAAGCCTGTTCTGGGTGATGTAAACTCAGACCCGTATGCAAGGATGTCCATTGATACTGCAGTAGCCTCTGGGACCTGTACAAACTCTAGTGCTTGCTCTTCACGTCATAATCGTCTTCGTCAGCAGTGTTTCTCTCTCCAAGTTTCCAAGTCGGTTCATATTATCACCCTTGGTTTCAATGTGAAGAAGTCAACGCTGTGATAATCTGATGTTGTTCAGCAGATATACTGCAGCAAGTTAAGTAAAGACTGATGCAAACACGAGCTCGTTTTGAGCTGTGCTGATGTTTTGGCAGCAAGAAAGGCATCGCTCAAATCGCCTCATTCCAGATGACGGGCTCGAAATGACCAGTGGTTTCTCGCTGAATTAGTTCAGGCTCTGGAATGTAAAAAACTTCAAATATGAAAGTACAGTGAAAGGAAATGGTTCACTGAGTGGGGAATTCCAAGTGAAACAGTGACGGTGATTATGTTTGCTGATTTTTCACCTTGTGAATGCTGTTTCCCTGATGTGGACGTTTACATTACCTAGAGACAAACTGTCACAGCCAAACCTGGTCTTTGGGTCAGTGACAGAATTGGTAACACGCCTGACATCGAGTTAGGGGATTATCGGTTCGCATTTAAAATCACGAGGATGCAGCGTGCTAGTCCATTCCTGTTATCTGTCAGGAACGGAAGGGTTTGGGTTTTCGAATTTACAGTTTATTTCGCCCACTTCAAATTCTAGCTCAGATCAACGTCTCTCATTGTCTGTAGAACTGGCTTTGGTTTAACCAAAAGCTGCCTTTTGGCGGTTGAGCTTGCATGTTGGAGCGGACAGCTGAAGTGAAGCACAAGGAGCTGGTCAAATTCTGAGAACTCTGCCACTCTCGGGGAATGTGTCTGTGTGTCTCTTTCTGTGGGAGACACGACGTGGGTAATAACACAGTGTGACTATGTCAAACTTCAATCCCATTGTTGTGTCATCTAAGATCAAAGCGAGAACCTCACTGTCATTTGCACTGGAAACATCAGAACACAGAAGGTTATGGACCAAAGCTGGAAACTGGGAATGGAATAGACGAATGTCTTTAAACCAGACTGCACCATGGGCCAAATGGGCTTTCCCATTCTGCAAAACTTGAAGACGAGTAGAAAACAATCTGCAGTGAAACTGATCAGGAATGAAAGGGAAAAGCCATTTCATTGAGAATAAGTGCAAGAGCGTCTGTCTTCATTCCGTGTAAAATCATAGTTAGGATTTGGAACTAGAACTGCCATGACATTAGTTCTATTTTCGGACAGGGAATGAACGTTTAATTGTGCAAGTATATCGTGGTAGCAGTATTTCTGACCACTGGTCCGAACCTGGTAATGCTTGGTTTTGTGCCAGGTTATCAAAAATCAAAAAGATGCAGGTTTTGGAAAGCTGAACTAAAAACGAGAATTGATAGAGAAACCCACTACACCTGGCAACATCTGTGAAGAGAAACAGATTTGTTTTTAGATGGACATGAAACAGGTTAGTTATAGATTTCTAGATTATACTGTTGGGAAAATGATAATCTTCCCTGTCGAATCAGGATATTTATCAAAATCACTCTTGAGCTTACAAACGTCGAATTTACAATCTTAAAAGGACTTAATCAGCTGTCATGCTACTTTCATTTTCCTGAGCTGGTGGAAGGCTATGTTTTAATGGCAACATTTCCTTTTGCTTTCTGTTATTTAGCAGTCACGCCGAATGGAGAATAGTTTCTTTTAGTGTCTGCCTCAAAATGTGTCTTTGTTCTTTCTATATTTGTCTTTGTATCCTCCTGGGCCTTTTTCACATTCTCCGACTTTCTGGCTGTTCATATCCCTCATTTCCCATTTCTGCTCTTGAAAAGCCTGACATTCAGAGACAGTTTGAGATTCGAACTGCTGAGAGGCTTTCTGACGCCCGGCTGGAGTCGGTCGAAGTAGTCTCACATTCTCTGGATAATGCGTCTGTCACTTCGACCTGAGGCAAGGAGACATTTCTTCCTCAAAATCTAAAGACCCTTTCGAAGTTAAAGTTGAATTCTTTATCCAACAGAAAAAGAAAGTAATTACATGATAGCTGAAGGATGCATTTACTGTTGGTGTACAACCAATGAATGGTGACAGCAGAGAATGAGGGTGATCATGTCGTGGTGTCAGTGCCATTACCACAACATTCCCCGGGAATGCTGCAGTGTCTCCTGCCTCACCACTTAATTTCCACAAATCTGGGAATGAAGGAATGAGAATAAGAGGATGAGAAGCAGAAGTGCTTGTGGAACTGCGGGAAGAATCTCCAGGTTAAAATAGTAGTTAAAAAGAGCAACATACACTACTGGATTTAAACCTGGAAAATGAAGACGGAACTCGAAATCAGAATATAAATCAATTCAGACAGGACACTGAGTTTCTCGATCAGCAACACAATACTTGTGAGAAATAACGAGCTTTCAATACAATGAGCAGGCACCAGTGTGATGGGAGATGCTTTCACCAGCTAAGCCACGGCGCCACGTTAAAAGCCAGATTTCTCGTCCATATGTGCAATGCCTGAACCACTTGATCACAGGAATTCGAAAACGCGTTTTCTGTATTAGCGTTGCTCAGTATGAATGGCAATCAAACTCTGCTTGTGCAAAAACAGACATTTCAATGTTGAGCATGCCCCACTGAAAAGGCATAGAAAAAGATAGTATCCTCTTGCATTGGCATCCAACAGATATTTTCATCTGTTTAAACTGACAGAATAAAGAGGATGTGCTCATCTCCTCTCGCGTCCCATTAACCACGTTAATACACACGCAGGGATTTTCAAACAAAGATGAACAGGCTCATTGTTGTGAATTGACAGCAGTGGTGTGTGAGTCATTGCGAACAGTGAGCAATAAATGCTGAACCAATAGCACTGACACTGAGCCTTGCACCATCAGCTCCACACTCACATCTTGTGTCATGTCTCCTCGTCATCAATGCATTTGACTTTAATTGTTCTACCCTGCACCTCTCCTCAAATTATTCCCGACCGCTTGCAGTGTCGAATTAGTACATGCAATTATTAGAAATGCATTTCTGGGATACAGTTGTCTTTCACTGAGATAAGATTCACTGCCCATCCCTAATTATCCCAAAGATGTAGGGGACGAGTGACTTTTGTCAACTCCTCAAAGACGCCACTCCTGACGCCACTCTGTCAATGTAACTCACTGAGGGAAGAGCAAACTGACACCACTCAGTCAGTGTTACTCACCCAGGGAAGGGCAGACTGACCCCACACTCTCAGTGGAACTCAGCAGACTGATCCCACACTGTCAATATAAGTCATTCTCTGAAGAGCAGTCTGACACCACTCTATAAATATAATTCCCTCAGGGAAGAGCAGACTGATCCCATTCTGTCTATGGCACTCACCCAATGAATGAACACTAAACCCACTCTACCAATGTAACTCGCCAGGGAAGAGCAGACGGAGGCCAGACTCTCAACATAAATTATCGAGGGAAGAGAATACTGACCCCGCTCTTTCTATTTCACTTAGGCAGGGAAGAGCAGACTGTCACCACTCTGTGAAAGAAATTCGCCCAGGAAAGGGCAGACTGACCCTACTGTATCTGCGTGACTGACACAGGTAAGAGCAACTACCCAACTCTGTCAACGTATCTCCCTCAGGGAAGAAGACCCTGACCCCTCTCTGTCTATGTAGCTCACACAGGAAACAGCAGATTAACCCCACTCTGTCTATTTAAGTTCACAAAAATCCTCTGAAGTACGTCCTATCCAGACACTCCTATTACAGAGACATCAGTGTCTCTGTAAACGCGTGCGTTCAATGGCGATTCCAAATAACCTGCAAATGTTGAGAATGTGGCAGCAAACCAGAGCCACCACAAAGAAATTGGGCGAATGCGCAAACTTCCATCAGGCTGTCACCTAAGCCTGGAATGGAAACCAAACCCGACAGCAGTCGTGATTATAAAATGACAGAACAGAAACCTAGCACAAAGAATTGCGTCCCTGTGTGTTGCAACGATGCTGAGTATTCATTAAGCCCCCCTCACTGTAGTTAATTTCCATTTTCATCACTGCCAACGTTCTTCAAACCAAAGCACGCACTTGTTTTTTTTTCAGAGTTCCTATATCCCGCTTTCATCCCGCTTTTTACCTGATCATATTTCTGACTTTACAAACTACGTCATAACAGGTTGACAACTGCAGAATGAGCTTTGTTCCGTTCTCCATTGATGTTGATGGTAGTAAACCGGCATATTCGAGTAGGACTTGATGCGCTTGCGGGTGGTGTATTCGCGGCATTTTGGCTTCTTTTTTTCATTTTCGGTCTACTATTTCGAGTTCATTGCGCAGACTTCTGAAGAAGACTTTTTGGAGTCAAAATGGTAACTGTGTTTTCTCTCGAAAGACAGACGTAGCTTTATTTCTGTTCTCTTATAAATTGATCTTCATCTGATCTTTGCAAGTGAAATAGGGTGCATTACTATTGCTCGGTTTTAGTTTCAAAATCAAGAGAAACATGAAGGAGAGAATATCAAAGAACACAAAGTTCTGAGTTGTTGAGATATTTTTTGCAGCAATGGTGGGCATGAAGGTCAAATTAAGATAACGGTTCAAGAACATTTAGTCTGTGGAAGTGGTATGTGACTTTAGTTCCAAATATATGTTTCCGTTCTTCCAGTACATCTTTTTGACGCCCAGAAAACATTGATTGTTTTCTGTATTCACTTTGTTTCGCGACATCTGTCTTCTGGTCGACCAGGGACAGCTTGAATTTGTGTCTGCATTGAATAAGATTTCGCTCTTTCTTTCGAGAAGGAAACCTGTGCATTATGTACCACTTATCAGTCGAGTTCCTTTCCACACATGGAGTTGCTTTTTTCTAATTCATTGACTGCTGATATAATAGATTATTGGCCTTGAGAGTCAGCTGTAAATTAGGTTGAACTTTCTCAGCTTGACTTTCAACTGATCCTAAAAAAAAATTCATCACCTGCAGGTAAGTGTATTACATTGCTTCTTGTTTTGCTGAAGACCACCCCCCGAATATCCAAATTTCACGATAGTTTGACAAATGTGTTGAAACTGATTTCGTGTTGGAAGTTGGTGGCTTTTTGTGTCTCGACATATAATTTGTACAATTAGATGACTGGGTCAGTCTTGAAATTACTTCGGATTCTTCACAGTTGAAAATTTACTCTTGATTGAATGCAAAGCCTGTAAAGGAATTAATGACTTTTAAATGATTCTACACTGTGAACAGGATTCGAACCTGCGGAGGGACACGCCATTAGATTTCAAATCCAACGCCTTAACCTCTCGGCCATCACAGCCACAGCAAGAGCATCAATTTTCACACTAAAACAACTGAATTCATTTGTTGGAAGAACAAATTATCAAGACCCAAAGATTTCGCCAAACCCTTTAGAACATAGAACATAGAAGAATACAGCGCAGTACAGGCCCTTTGGCCCTCGATGTTGCGCCGATCCAAGCCCACCTAACCTATACTAACCCACTATCCTCCATATACCTATCCAATGCCCGCTTAAATGCCCATAAAGAGGGAGAGTCCACCACTGCTGCTGGCAGGGCATTCCATGAACTTACGACTCGCTGAGTGAAGAACCTACCCCTAACTTCAGTCCTATATCTACCCCCCCTTAATGTAAAGCTATGCCCCCTTGTAATACCCGACTCCACACGCAGGAAAAGGTTCACACTGTCAACCCTATCTAACCCCCTAATCATCTTGTACACCTCAATCAAGTCACCCCTAAACCTTCTTTTCTCTAATGAAAACAGCCCCAAGTGTCTCGGTCGTTCCTCATACGATCTTCCTTCCATACCAGGCAACATCCTGGTAAACCTCCTCTGCACCTGTTCCAGTGCCTCCACATCCTTCCTATAGTATGGCCACCAAAACTGCACACAATATTCCAGATGCGGCCGCACCAGAGTCTTATACAACTGCATCATGACCTCAGGACTCCGGAACTCAATTCCTCTACCAATAAAAGCCAGTACGCCATATGCCTTCCTCACCGCACTATTTACCTGGGTGGCAACTTTCAGAGATCTGTGTACATGGACACCAAGATCCCTCTGCTCATCCACACTACCAAGTATCCGACCATTAGCCCAGTACCTTTGCAGAGACCCAGACGAACGTTACCTTAGCAGATTGACAGGCTTTCACCGCAAACTAGATTCTGACACAGCTGAAGTTGTGTGAATGATTCTTCGTCGAATTATAGAATCGCGGATGTACACCACGAAGAGAGGATCATTGTCTCACTGCGTCCGATCGATTTTGACTCAATTGCTCATCATTTGGTGCCAAATTAGATATGCTGTTGTGTTTTAATATTCATCGAAATATGGTATTAGAAAAACTGATGCTAAGTCCATAAACACTAGCTACATTCGTAAAAAAAAAAATCGGAATTAGAAAGAATGCAGAACCAATTTACGGGAATGGATCCAGCAACTAATCTGTAAGTTCTGACACCAGGTAATGAACTTGTGAGCACAAGAGAGGAGGATTAACCGAAGATTTGGAACTTGAAATCGTCTTGACGGAATTATTTGCAAAGTTTTTGCGGTTGATGTAGAGTCATCAAGTCGTTGAACAATGCAACACGGAAAGTGGCCCTTCTTTCCAACATGACCATGGTGGACAGTTATGCTAAATTAATAGGTCCCATTTGCCAACATTTGGCTCACATCCCTCTAAACCTTGTTACTCATATATCATCCAGATGCCATTCGATGTTACAGTTGTATCTGACTCCACCAATTTCTCTGTCATCTCATTCTGGACACGTCTGAAAAAGTTGCCCCTGACATCCCTTTTAAATCCTTACCCACTAATTTTAAACCGATGTTTTCTAAATTTTGACTTCCTCACCTGCCGGAAAACACCTTGACGAGTCAACCTATCCATGTCCCTCATGATCTAATAAATAGCAACGATTTGACTTTATCATACTTGTCAGGAGGGAAATATATGGAGATTATTTGTCGAAGGTTTGAAGTAGAAAGTCTGATGTACAGATTTTTAGAAATGCACCTTGGAGAAGTTTTTAACAAGTCATTGAGGTCTAGTAGCAGTTGTAGAAGTCTGTTGTGAAAGCTGCAGAAGGATTTCAAGGCACGAGAACGAAGCATTATTTCCAATGTATGGTGGCTCAGTTCGAACGCACTTGGACTACAGTATGAGGAATTATAATCCTCAATTTAGGAAAGATACCAATTCCATATGAGGAATACCACGAATGGTGATTAGCCTTGATATAATGGATGAACGTTAGTCCTCTGAATTGAAATTGGGCAAATCCCACCTTTCCTTAACAGTTTCAAAACAAGAGAGGTAATCTCATTGAGAGTTGCAAAATATTTGAAGAGATAAACAGGGTGGTGCAATTAAATTTTGTTCCCTCATTGGTGAACCTAGAAGCAGGAGAGGACAATATTAAAATTAAGCATTGTGATTTATGACCAGGATGAGAACTATTGATTTTTGTCTTAGCCTTGAGAAGTCTCACGATTCAGCACTACAGTGAGCCTTGGATATTTGGTCTTTGAATGCATCACTGTCAGCCTGACCCGCCGACACTTACTGCATCACTATAGACCTGACCCCTCACACTTACCGCCTTAATATCAGCTTGAACCCCTCAAACTTACTGCATCACTATCCATCTGGCGCCCTCACATTTACTGCGCCACTTTCACTTCGAGACCCTCATTTTGACTGCGTCACTATCAGCCTGACTGCCAAGCACTTACTTTGTCACTATCAGTCACGCCCTGACACTTCCTATGTTACTATCACCCTGACTCCTTACACTTACTGTGTCATTATCAGCCTGACTCCATCACACTTATTATGTAAGTATCAGACTGACGCCTCACACTTACCGTGTCACTGCAACACTGCCTCCTCAAATTTACTATGTCACTATCACCTTGACCCGCTCACATTTACTGCGTCACAATCACACTGCTTCACTATGAGCTTCAACACTCACACTTACAGCGTCACTACCAGCCTGACTCACTCACACTTATCACCTGACAATCAGCATTACTCTCTCAAATTTATTTCATCATTATTAGGCTGAGGCACTCACACTGACAGCGTCACTAACAGCCTGACCCCCTCATGCTTTCTGCGTTGGTATCTCTCTGATCCCCTCAGAATTACTGCGTCATAATCACTCTGACCCCCTCATATTTAATGCGTCACTATCCCTCTGGCATCCTCATACTTCCTGCATCACTCACACCCTGACACATGCGCACCTACTCCATCCCTATCAGCGAAACCCCACTCAGTAACGGCGTCACTCTCTCTCTAACCTGCTCACACTTAATGCCTTGATCATCACCTTGACACTCTCTCGCTTAGTGCATCAATATCAGCCTGACCCCCTCACGCTTACTGCATCACTACCAGCCTGATCCCTTCAAATGTACTGTGTCACTATCAGACTGATCCACTCATACTTACAGCATCACTATCACCTTGACCCCCCAAACTTAGTGCGTCCAGATCACCCTGAACCTTTCACTCTTCTTGCGTCACCTTCAGCCAGAACCTGCACACTATCACTCTGACCTCCTCATACTTGCTGCATCACTATAACTCTATCCCACTCACACCGTGTATATCACTATCACCCTGACAACTCATACTCACTGCACCACTATTATCCTGATTCCATCACAATTAGTATATCATTATCAGCCTGACCCCTTACACTTACTGTGTCACTATCAAACTGTCCCCTCACATTTCCTGCGTCATTCTCAATCTGACACCCTCAAAGTGTCTGCGTCACTGTCACCCTGAACACGTCACACATACCGCATTGGTGTCTCCCTGAAACCTCACACTTATGGCGTCACTATCATCCTGAGCGGCTCACACTTACTGCCTCACTAGCACATCAACACTCTCACCTTTACTGCGTCACTATCGGCCTGACACCTCACACGTACTGCATCACTATTAGCCTGACCCACTCACACGTTTTGCGTCACTACTACCCTGACCCCCTCCACATTTGCTGTGTCACTATCAGCCTGAGCCCCTCACTATCACGCTGACCAAGCTCACAATTACAACATCACTATCAACCTGACCACCTCACACTTTCTCTGTCATTATCACCCTGACCCTCTCACACGTTATGCGTCAGTCACACTGAGACACTCACATTTTCTGCGTCGTTATCAGCCAGACCCGCCGGCACACAGCGTCACTATCAACCTGGCCCCTCACACTTGCATGCCTCAATATCAGCGTGAACCCGTCACACTTACTGCATCACTGTCCATCTGCCAACCTCACACTTACTGCACCAGTTTCACCTTGACATCCTCATTTTTACTGCGTCACTATCAACTTGACAGCCACACAAATATTGCGTCACTATCAGTGACGCCCTCGCATTTCCTATGTTAATATCACCTTCACTCCTAAAATCTACTGTGTCACTATCAGCCTGCCTCCATCACACTTTTTGTGACAGTATCAGACTGAAGCCTCACGCTTACCATGTTACTAAAACTCTGCCCCATCACACTGACTGCGTCACTATCAGCCTGACCCCTCAGGCGTACTGTGTCACTATCACCCTGACCCACTCACACTTTTTGAATCAGTTTCAGTCTGACGCCTCGCACTTACTGTGTAACTAAATCTCTTCCCCTCACACTGACTGTGTCACTATCAGCCTGACCCCTCAGACTTACTACGTCACTCTCACTCTGATCCTCTCTCATTTAATGCGTCACTATCACCATGACCTCCTCACATTTACTGCGTCACTATCACCCTGACCAACTCACACAGTCTTTGCCATTTTCACCTTACCGGCCTTAGTTGTACTGCGTCACCATGAGCCTAACCGCCACACACTTATTGTGTCACGGCCTCACACTTCCCATGTTGCTATCACCCTGAATCCTTACACTTATTGTGTCACTATCAGTCTGACCCCTCACACTTTCTGTGTCACTATCAGCCGGACTCCAACACATTTATTGTGTCATTATCAGACTGACGCCTCACTCTTATCTTGTCACTAAAACATTGCTCCGTCACATTGACTGTGTCACTATCGGCCTGACCCCCTCACACTTACTGCTTCACTATCGCAATGCCCCTCTCTCACTTACGACGTCATTTACACCCTGACACCCCACACTTGCTGCGGCACTATCACACTGAGGGCCTTACACTTAGTGTCACTGTCATCCTGACCCCTTACACTTACTGCGTCACTATCACACTGTTATCTCACACCCACTGTGTCACTATTATCCTGAGCCACATACACCTATTGCGTCACTATCACTTTGACCCCAACACACTTACTGCATCAATATCAGCCTGACCATCTCACACATACTGCGCCACTACCAGGCTGACTCCCTCACATATACTGCGTCACTATCAGACTTACCCACACATGCTTACTGCGTCACTATCACCGTGACTCCCCACTTTTACTGCGTCAAGATCATTGTGCCCCTATACACTTACAGCGTAACTATCATCCTGACAACGTCACACTTACTGCGTCAAGATCAGCATGATCCCCTCAAACTAATGCGTCACTATCAGCTTCAACACTCACATTTACTGCGTCACTTTAGCACTACTCCCGCACTCTTACTGCATCCCTATCCACCTTACCCCATCCCATTTACTTCATCACTATCAGCCTGAGACACTCACACTTACAGCTTTACTACAACCTGGCCCTGTGAGTGCATCTACATCACTGTTACCCTGACCCCTTGCCTATACTGCGTCACTATAAGCCTGGCCCCTCAAATGTTCTGCGTCACTATCTCACTGACATTTCACACTCACTGCGTCCCTATAACCCTGACCCCTCACAATTACTGCATCTCTACAACCTGACCCCCTGCGTCACTGTCACCCTGACCCCATCACACTTGCCATGTCACCATCACAAATGACACATTCACACAGTCTGCTTCACTGTCATCCTGACATCTCACACTCACTGCATCACTACCATCCTCCCCCTCATACTGACATGTCACTGTCATCCAGACCCGCTCGCATTTATTGCGTTCCTGTCACTCTGCTCCCAACACACTTACTGCGTCACTATCAGCCTGATACTCGCACACTTCCCTCATCACTATCAGCCTGACCCCTCACAATTTCACCGTGTCTATCAGTCTGACTCCTCACATCTCCTGCATAACTGTCACCCTGTCACTTAACACTTACTGGCCAGTATTTGCCTGACGCCCTCAACTTACTGCATCAATATCAGCCTGAACACACACACTTACTCCGTCACCATCACGCTGACCCCCTCACACTCACTGCGTCACTATCATCCTGTCCCCTCTCACTTCCTGCATTAGGATCACTCTGACTCACGGACACTTACTGCATCATTATCAGCCTGACCCCTCACACATACTGTGACACTATCTGCCTGACCCCACCACACTTGCTGCATCTCTATTACACTTTCTGCTTCACTATCAGACTGACACCTCACACTTACTGTGTCACTATTCCACTAACACCTCACTTTCATTGTCCACTGTCAGCCTGACGCTCTCATCTTACTGTGTCACTACCAGCCTGAACGCACACACTTACTCCCTCACTATCACCCTGACTGTCTCACACTCACTGCGTCAGTCTCTGCCTGACCCCATCACACTTACTGCGTCACTATCACCATGTCCCCTCCCATTTTATGCGTCAAGATCAGCCCGACACAGTAACACTTACTGCATCACTATCAGCCTGATCTCCTTCCAATTACTGCGTCACTATCAGCCTGACGACACACTCTTACTGCGTCACTGTCACACTGACCCCTCACACGAAGTGCTTCACTATCGTCTGACCACCTCACACTTACTGCGTCACTATCGGTCTGATCCCTCAGACTTACTGCATCACTATCACTCCGAACCCCCTCACTGCGTAACTATCGGCCTGATCCACTCACACAGTCTGCGTCACTGCCACGCTAACACCTCACCCTCATTGTGTCACTATCATCCTCACTCCATCACACTTATTGAGTCACTGTCAGCCTGATCCCCTGTAATGGAAAATGATCATTTATTGTGAAATCTGAGAAAGTATGGTTGAAACAAAGAAGTATGGACCTAACTTTGCAAAAAGACAGAAAAAATGTAAAATTCAACCTATTTTACAGCTGACTCTCAAGGCCAATAATCTATTATATCAGCAGCCAATGAATTAGAAAAAACAACTCCATGTGTGGAAAGGAACTCGACTGATCCAGGTTCCTGGCTTGAGGTGTGATAAGGCAACGCGATATATAGTATAAAGGGAATATGTGAAAACCGTCAGGCGTCCATTTTATGAGGCGTCTTGCAAATGTGTCGGGTCCACTCTGCAAATTTCAAAAGTAAACTTTTTCTTTGCTCTTGGCAGCATTTGCATCGAGTCGATTGAAATTCCACGGCAGTAAACTAGGGGGCTCGCCTGGGACTCTGCGACTGGGTAAGATTTTGAAGATTCCCAGGAGGTGTATGCGCCACTGCCTTGAAGGTCTTTCACTTCATCTCGAGCGCTGAATTGACACCTTTACGTGAGAGGACTGGGAATAAGTGGATCGCCCCAGAGTCGCGTTCCGAATCGAATAGGGTCGGGGTAAGAGTTGTGGCTAAAGTAATCCGACATAGAGACTCGTTCGAAGAGAATAAATGAACCAGGACGAGGGATCAGTGAACTCTCGTGCATTATTCGAGTAAAACTCAAGGGAAAGGATTGCCGTCTCTCGAGAGTTTAAGAGACAGCAAGATTAACGGTGGTTTGAGACTTGGAGCCACCATGGGCAGCGTTGGAGTCGCCAAAGCTGTACCGGTTACGTGGGTTCTTGGTTTGTGAAAACCAAGGCAATGAGGCGGTGGCATCCAATGAGAGGGGACCTCCGGAGGTAACAACAAGTTACATTGGCAAAGAGAAGATTATGGCATCGTGACAGAGAGAGAGAGAGAGAGAGAGAGAGATACAGGCAGAGAGACCGACAGAGAGAGATGAACACTTTTCCAATATCCATGAAAATTGGCTCCAGCAAGAGGGAACAAAAAGAGGGTCGACAGAAAACTCGGAATGGTCAAGAAAAAATACAATATATGCTAAATAATTATGGCCCAGTTTCTGTATTCTGTAAAAATATAAATCAAGGAATGTGTTTTTCTGGACGAAGGAAGTTTTAGTTCAAAGTTTGTGCGAAGATTTGTAGCTCGAGTGCTCGTTGTTGTGGTTCTGTTCGCCGAGCTGGAAGTTTTTGTTGCAAACGTTTCGTCCCCTGGCGAGGCGACATCATCAGTGCTTGGGAGCCTCCTGCGAAGCGCTTTTTGATGTTTCCTCCGGTGTTGAAAGTGGTCTGTACCTGCCGCTTCCGGTTGTCAGTTTCAGCTGTACGCTGTAGTGGTTGGTATATTGGGCCCAGGTCGATGTGTTTGTTGATGGAGTTTGTGGATGAATGCCATGCCTCTAGGAATTCCCTGGCTGTTCTCTGTCTGGCTTGCCCTATGATAGTAGTATTGTCCCAGTCGAATTCATGTTGCTTGTTGTCTGCGTGTGTGGCTACTAAGGATAGCTGGTCGTGTCGTTTCGTGGCTAGTTGATGTTTTAGTAACATGCAGTTGCAAATGTTGAGGTCACCGTTGGAGGAGAGAGAGAGAAGGAGAAACGGAAGGCTAAAATAGAACCTGTGAATTGGAGTGCTTATAACATGTTGAAGGCTGAGCCTGATTACAGGGAAAGAAAATCTCGAATAAAAGATAGGTCAAGTACAGGTACAAACACCAGTGCACATGCACACACACACGGAAAACAACCTAATGAAGCTGTACAGTGTCTTAAGACTGGATCAGATCCTGACCTTAATGGGTGCCCACGAAGAGCTACAGCCCCCCCAACGAGATCCACTTCGCGAAGATTCCAAGTCAACGGTCGCCGCCTCAAGTTCTGCTGAATCACCAATAGCATATCGTACCCACAATCAATTGAAAAGAATCGCTAAAGAATTCGAGACAATGTCCCAGTACCTTAAGCACCTCACGAAAGTCGATAACGTCTACGTGGACTGATACAACCCAAGGACATAACGACGGCAGAGATCACACCGTATGAGGTACACCTGAGGAGCAGCTTCATCAATGGAATGAAGTATGAAACAACAAAATAGGTAACAATATATGTGTATTACCTGGGACACGGGAAAGCTGAATTCGAAAGAACAATACGTGATACATGCTGAAAAATTGCTGGCTCAAGAGAACCATAACCGGAAATTAAAGATGGAACAGCAATTCCATTATTATGATGCAAATGTTCGTTCAGCCGTTGGAGGGAGAAACTGCGGGAAAAGAGAGAGGCACGGGTGGAGTTCGCAAAAGAGGAAGGGATCGTGGAAGTGCGCTTGCAGAGATAGATCTGGCTGGTGCTTTGTTTGCGGAGCAATGGACCACTGGTCGAGACAGTGCCCGCACAGACAGCCTCAATCGGTCCTGGAGACGGGACGGCATGGTGACTGACAGGGGACGACTGAGGTTGAGGTGGGCAGGCCACAAGGTACAGGTAAACCTCTTTCCTTTATACTTGGCAACGAAGAATCCCTTATGCTAATCACTTCTACGAACCTAATGGGCACTGAGATGTGTCCCAACTCTATATTGAACATTGAGATTGCGAAATGTGGACAATATGTTCAATATAACAATGATGCATTTCTGTCGATGCCGACCTCTATGTTTTTGTGGAAGGGACCTATTTGGTAGATACATGACCAGCACATTCACTCCTCAAATCAAGACAGTTCAGAAACTTGACGCCAATAAAGATGAGTGGAATGTTCCTGAACTCAATGGAGGCATCAGGCGTCGTTATATGAGAGAGTTTTACCGCACCCATATTGTGTGAAATCAGTAATGTGTAAAAATTCTAATTCTCAATTTTGTTAGTGGAATTCCATCCTTTACATTTGATGGCTCGGAATCTCATAGTGAGACTGGGGTTGTATTTGCTCAGTAATCCGACGGGTTTGCAGGTACTTCAAAGGGAAGATTCACAAGTGTAAACTGCAAATTACAACGCACGACCCCTGGTATATGTCTATGAGTGGCGATTAAGCTAGAGAGCAATGAGTTCATTGAGCAATTCACTCGCCCTGGAAGCAGGTAACCATGTTAATCCTGTAACACCGATTTTTGTTTTTGCGGGAACATGCTGCACTGCACAGCACACATACACCACGGTGGCCCCGAGGAACCATAAGAGAAGTATTGGTTTAGGAGATTGGTTAAACCAGGTCAGTTGTTATTGTGCGAATTTTATTGAAAGGATGGCAGATGTGCAGTCAGTGTGAACTTATGACGGTACCTGTGACGGCAAGTAAACTCTATATTTTTGATGTGGAAGGCTATGCTCCTCGCGTGTCACTGGCGAAGGTGTCCAGTGACTGGTGGCAGGATTTGGGGCCATGGGTACTAAAGGCATAAAGAACGAAATGTTGGGTGTTCTGGGACGATGTGGGTATGTGGTTTAATGCAGATGTGCGGACATATAGGAAGAAATTAATTTATCCAACTCAGGCAATAGAACAGTCGAGGTAACCCCCGCGAGCCCTGAAGAGCCTAGAAGGCTGGCCTGGCGTTTCCCTAACATAAACTTCTCAGACCCAAGATTAATAACGGTCCTAACTGAATTATGCGTAAAAGGAAAACATGATTTGGGGCTTATTCGAGGTTGTGAACCATACAAGTAACCACGAAGTCGGTGTATCGTCCTTGCAGGGCACAAAACCCGTTAAAACCCGAGGCCATGAACGTAGTTACTCCAGTCTTTCAATCCTTCCCAAAGGCTAGAGAGATAATCCTCTATGTAAACTCACCGGTGAGAACTCCCATTTTTCTGATCAAAAAGGCAAAAATTCCAAGAGAACCGGAGGAATGCAGGTTTGTTCAAGACCTACAAACAGTCAATAACAGTGTTGTCCCGCGCACATAAAATGTTCCCAAACCCTATACTGTATTAGATCAATTTAGACCGGACAGTAAATAGTTCCCTGCTGTGGATTTAGCAAATACATTCTTTAGTGTAACGGTGCATCCAGATAGTCAATTCTGATTCGCTTTTTCATTCAAAGGGAAATCCTATGAGTTCACACGACTTTGTCAATGTTACTGTGAGTCACCCACCAGATATAATGAGGCTCTATGCAGGAGTCTGGAGACTCTTGTTTTAACCCCTGGGTCTGAGCTTCTGCAATCTGTAGACGATTGCTTAATAGTAGCACCGACAGAGGAACAATGTGAGAAGGATTCCCTTGCATTGCACGAGGGAAGGGCATAAAGCCAGTCTCACAAAACTTTGATTTATGCAACAACAGGTGAAGTCCTTCAGTCACTTAATATGTGAACAAGGGAGGGCCATTGGTGAAGACAGAGTGCAAGTAATTCAGCAAATTCCAAGGCCTCACATGAAGAAACAATTGCTGTCCTTTTGCGGCATACGCTCCTACTGAAGAACGTTTATCCCACATTACACAAATCTGGAGGCGCCCTGAAGTGACATGGCCCATGGAAAAGGGTAGCAGAACCAAGGTCCGATGCAAAGGATCCCAGAGGCCGAGTTGAATTGAAAAAGGCGTTTCAAAGTATACCTACACTGGGGATTCCGAATCCAAACAAGCCTTCTGTCAAACGGTAGATGAGAAACATGGCTGCATGACATCTGTGTTGTTGCAGGATCATGGGGGGAAATTCAGGCTGGCAGCTTATTTTACGGCTAAGCTAGCCGTAAATGCGTGCGAGCTGCGTAGCTGCAGGATTGCGTAAATGCCTGCGAGCTGTGGTTGCAGCTGAAAAGGCTGTTGCAGTGTCCAGGGATATAATTGGCTATGGCGACTGAACCAAACTGATCGCACATGCAGTATCCTTACTGCTTTCCGAGCAAAAGACAGCACAAAAGTCGGCAGCGCGTTGACTCAGATACACTACTGAGTTATTGGAGAAGCCTAACATTGCAATGAAACGATTTAACGTCCTTAATGCTGTTAATCCTCTCACTAGAGAAGGAGACGGAGACCCACATGATTGTATCGCTGTAATTAATGAAATGTGCTGCCTAGACAAGACTTGCAGAATTCACCACTTCAGAATCCAAATATGGCGTTTTATTTTTGTGGATGGGTCAGCATTCAGGAACAAGGAGATAGGCCAGAATTTTATTGGGCATGCTGTAGTAACTACCCATGAAGTATTCAAAGCGGGATCACTCGCTTCTCAACTGTCAGCGCAAGCAGCGGAGCTGATTGCCTTGACTGAGGCATGTAAATTGGCTAAGGGAAACACAGCGAATATTTAACCGATAGCAGATACGCATTGGAGTTGCACATGATGTTGGAACCCTGTGGAAGTACAGGGACTTCTTGACCTTCACCGGAAAGCCCATCACACACCGTGATCAGATTTCTGACCTCTTGGAAGTGGTCGTATTGCCTAAATCAATCGCTGTGTGTAATTATGATGCCCCAACGAAAAATAACGATTCCCTTTCTCAAGGAAATGCAAGGGCAGACTCAGCGGCTAGGACGGCAGCCCAGCAGCCGGTAAATGATCAGTTGACATGGGAATGACAAAAATCCTTACCCAAACAGCAGACGTACGGGAGTCACACTCGAAATCCAGGCTTGAAGACACGTTTGAGTGGGAAAAAAGCAGAGTGCAGTTTGAGGTAAGGGGTATGGTGTGGCCCCAATGTTAAACCTTTTCTGCCACGATCATTATTTCCATTCTATGCCAAACTGACACACGGTAAGGAACATGTGTCCACAGAGGGGAGATATGACAGCATTTCACCACAGTGATACATTGAGGGATTTACTCATTACTTCCAGAAATATTGTGAACGATGTGTTATCTGTGCCACAATAATGTGGAGAGGGGAGTACAGATGAGTTATGTAGCACTTCCGAAACCCCAAAAACAATTTGAACATTTACAACTGGATTTTACCAAAGTAACACCAGCGAAAGAAAAAGGTATTGTCTGGTAATAGTTGATATGTTTTCCAAATGGGTGCAAGCGTTCCCCACGGCAAAACAGAATGCCAGTGCCCTAACCAAAGCTTTCCTAACTGAAATAATTCTGAGATGGAGCCTTCCTGCGATGCTTAGTAGTCCCAAGGTTTATGAACGTTTATAGCTCCGGTTGAGGTTTAGGGTGTAGGTTTGCTCGCTGAGCTGCACGTTTGTTATCCAGACGTTGCATTACTTGGCTGGGTAACATCATCATTGGCGACCTCCAAGAGAAGCGAAGATGTTGTATCCTGCTTTCTATTCATATGTTTGTCCTGGATGGGATTCCTGGGGTTCGTGGTGATGTCATTTCCTATTCGTTTTCTGAGGGGTTGACAGATGGTAAATCGATCTATGTGTTTGTTTATGGCGTTGTGATTGGAGTGTGAGGTCTCCCGGAATTCTCTGGTGTGTCTGCATATACAGCAAACCGACAAACACTGACCAAATACTTAACTACACCAGCAACATCCCAACGCGCAAAAAGGAAGCTGTATCAGAACACTATTCCAACGAACCACCACACATTTCAGCCCAGACGAACTTCGGAAAACAGAGGAGAAGAACGGACACTTAAAAAAATACAGTCCACAGATTCCTCAGGAACAAACCACGACAAGTGGACCTAACACAGCCAGAAACCCTATCGACCTTTCCATACATCAATGAAGTCTCAGAAGTGGCAGCCACACTACTAAGACCCCTCGGAATCCCACCAACAGTCTGAAACAAAACTAACAAATTTAAAAGACCCAGTACAACCCATGGACAAAACCAACCTCATATACAAAATTCCATGCAAGGACTACCACAAACACTACATAGGACAAACAGGAAGAAAGTTATCCCCAGGTTACAGAACACCAGCTAGTCACAAAAAGACACGACCCTCTCTCCCTCGTAGCCCTTCACACGGATGAAAGATAAACACCATTTCGTCTGGGACAACACATCTATCCTGGGACAGGCTAAGCAAAGACATGCCAGAGAATTCTTTGAGACCGAGCACTCGAATCACAATGCCATAAAAAGACATATATCTAGATAGTATCTATCAACCCCTCAGAAAACGAACAGGAAATGGCATCACCATAAACTACAGGAATCCCATCCTGGACAAACATATAACTAGAAAGCAGGAGACAACAGCTTCTCTTCACTTGGAGTTCGTCACTGATCATGTTACCTAGAACAAAGAACATATTAAAATACAGAGCCCTTCGGCCCTTGATGTTGCGCCGATCCAAGCCCACCTAACCTACACTCGCACACTAACCTCCATATGCCAGGTAAAGAAACGTCTGCATATCAAACCTGCAGCTCAGCGAGAAAACCTACACTCTAGGCTTAGTAGTGACAGTGGGACATCATTTGACCATAATGGTGTAGTTAAGTATTTGCTGAAGAGATTGGGGAGACACTGAATGAGTACGTTTCGTCAGTATTCACTCAGGAACAGGACATTGTTGCCGATGTGAATACTGAGTCACAATTAAATAGAATGGATGGCTTTGAGGTATGTAGGGAAGATGTGTTGGAAATTCTGGAAAGGGTGAAAATAGATAAGTCCCCTGGGCCTGATGGCATTTATCCTAGGATTCTCTGGGAAGCAAGCGAGGAGATTGCAGAGCCATTGATCTTGATTTTTATGTCCTCGTTGTCTACAGGAGTAGTGGCAGAAGACTGGAGGCTAGCAAATGTGGTTCCCTTGTTCGAGAAGGAGAGTAGGGATAACCCTAGTAACTACAGGTCGGTGAGTCTCACTTCTGTTGTGGGCAAAGTCTTAGAGAGAATTGTAAGGGATAGGATTTATGAACATCTGGATAGGAATAATGTGATCAAGGATAGCAGCATGGTTTTGTAAAGGGCAGGTCGTGCCTCACAAACCTTATTGAATTCTTTGAGAAGGTGAGTAAGGAGGTGGACGAGGGGAAAGCAGTAGATGTGGTGTATATGGATTTTAGTAAGGCGTTTGATAAGCTTCCCCATGGTAGGCGACTGCAAAAAATACGGAGGTATGGCATTGAGGGTGAGTTGGAAGTTTGGATTAGGAATTGGCTGGCTGGAAGAAGACAGAGGGTAGTAGTTGATGGGAAACGTTCATCTTGAAGTGCCGTTACTAGTGGTGTTCCGCAAGGATCTGTTTTCGGACCATTGCTTTTTGGCGTTTTTATAAATGACCTGGAGGAGGGGTTAGAAGATTGGGTGAGCAAGTTTGCAGATGATACGAAAGTCGGAGGAGTTGTAGACAGTGAGGAAGGATATGGCAGGTTACAGCGGGATATAGAGAAGCAGGAGAGCTGGGCAGAAAGGTGGCAAATGGAGTTCAATGTAGCTAAGTGTGAGGTGATTCACTTTGGTAAGTGTAACAAAAAGATGGGGTATTGGGCTAATGGTCGGATACTTGGTAGTGTGGATGAGCAGAGGGATCTTGGTGTCCATGTACACAGATCTTTGAAAGTTGCCACCCAGGTAAATAGTGCGGTGAAGAAGGTATATGGCGTACTGGCTTTTATTGGTGGAGGAATTGAGTTCCGGAGGATTGAGGTCATGTTGCAGTTGTATAAGACTCTGGTGCGGCCGCATTTGGAGTATTGTGTACAGTTTTGGTCGCCATACTATAGGAAGGATGTGGAGGCACTGGAACGGGTGCAGAGGAGGTGTACCAGGATGTTGCCTGGTATGGTTGGAAGATCAGATTAGGAAAGGCTGAGGCACTTGGGGTTGTTTTCATTGGAGAAAAGAAGGTTTATGTGTGACTTGACAGAGGTGTACAAGATGATTAGGGGATTAGATAAGCTTGGCCATAAGAACCTTTTTCCACGCAACTTCATCAACAGATGTCGAAGAGAAAGACCACGGAACGAGGACATACCACAACCAAAAGGACTAGCCACACTACCATACATCAGGAGCATCTCAGAACTGACAGCCAGACTACTGCGACCCCGAGGACTCATAACGGCACACAAACCAACAGCCACGCTCAGACAACAACTCACCAGAACGAAGGACCCGATACCCAACATGAGCAAAACTAATGTAGTGTACAAAATACCATGCAAGGAGTGCACAAAACACTATATAGGACAAACAGGAAGACAGCTAACAATCCGCATACATGAACATCAACTAGCCACGAAACGACACGACCAGCTATCCTTAGTAGCCACACACGCAGACAACAAGCAACATGAATTCGACTGGGACAACACTACTATCATAGGGCAAGCCAGACAGAGAACAGCCAGGGAATTCCTAGAGGCATGGCATTCATCCACAAACTCCATCAACAAACACATCGACCTGGACCCAATATACCAACCACTACAGCGGACAGCTGAAACTGACAACCGGAAGCGACAGGGACAGACCACTATAAACACCGGAGGAAACATCAAAAAGCGCTTCGCAGGAGGCTCCCAAGTCCTGATGATGTCGCCTAGCCAGGGGACGAAACGTTTGTAACAAAAACTTCCAGCTCGGCGAACAGAACCACAACAACCAGCACCCGAGCTACAAATCTTCGCACAAACTTTGAATAAAACCTTTCCTTTGCTCTTGCTAGCAGTTGATTCCAGTCGATTAAATTTCCACGACAGGCGTCAGGGTGTCAGGGTGTCAGGCAGTGGGTGAATTGTTGGGTATCAGTAAATGGGAGAGTTGTTGCACTGTGCCATTACATTGGTAAATTAGTACAAATTGCCTATTCATTAAAGAATTTGAGCAGAAAACCTCTAATTGGAAGAATAGTGGCATGGAATCATTGAGAAGGAAAATTTTGCAAGCAGCGGTAAAGTCGAAATTCGAGTTCGCCCACCAAGAAATGAAAAAAAAAACCTTTGGAGCAGGGAATCCATACGTGGAGGAAGTGTATCAGGAAACAACGCAATTGGACAATTGACGCAAGGCATCAATAATGGGAGAGTTGGTGCCGATGTCACGAAAGTAGAGAATTGGTGGAAGACGTGGGAGAACTGGTGCTGAATAATATTAAATGTGGTGGAGGTGCAGATGCTGACGAAAAGAAGATTGTGCAGGATTCGAAAATGGTAGAATGGTGCACGGAATTGAAGCTGTATTTGGGACAATTGTTGCACGAACCACAAAATGGGAAAATTGCACAGTGGAACTTTAATAGCGAATTGGGGCATGGCACCACCATCTCAGAGAGTCAGAGTGGCGTTTCCCACACTGGGAGAAGTTGGTTTGGGTATCAATGAACATGAGAATTGTTTCAGGGCAGTATTGAATTCGAGAATTCGTGTGGGGTGCTTTAAGCATGCAGACTTGGAACAGAGCATATTTAAATGGGAGAACACGGGCAGGAATCAGTAAGTCGGAGACATGTTGTAAAGTGCAGGAAAGTGGCCATTCGATGCAGGGCGACAATAATGAAAAAGCTTTGAGCAGTAAACCATTATGTGGAAGATGTATGTCAGGAAACAGCAAAACAGGAGAGTTGGGGCAAGGCAATACTCAGTGGGAGAGTTTCTTTAGATCATGACAAAAGGATGGATTAGTGCAAAATTGGTAATTTGAGAATTTGATGCAGTAAACGCCAAAATTGGAGAATTACAGCAGTGGACCACGACATGGGAGAATCGTTGCAGCTACATAGATAATGGAAGAAGTGGTGCGGAGTGGACCTAAATTAGATATTTGGTGCAAGGAACCATTAAAATGTAGAATTAGAGTAGGGCACTCCTAAATGCGAGATTTGAACTCGGACATCAGAAAATGAGAGAATCATCCTGGGATATGAGGAAATGGCAAAATTAGTATCATTATATGAATAAGCAGGAGAATTTAGTGTCGGAGTATGAGGAAATGGGAGAATAAGTATAGGGGTATGAGTAAATGGGATAATCCGTAAGTGGGAGATGACAAAATTGGTGGGAGTGCCAAAATATGAGAGAATTGGAGCAGAACACGTCTAAGTCGGTGAATCGGGGCAGGGCATCAGTTTAAAGGAGAAATGTTGGAAGCAACAGCAAAACAGGTATTCGGGTCAGAGCACCACGAAATGAAAATAAAAAACTGTGCAGGGCACCCATACGTGCAAGAGGTGTACACGGAATAACAGAAGGGAATGAAGTGATACAGGGCATCAATAATTGGAGAATTCACGCAGGTGCTGTTAAATTCTAAGTGGGAGAGCTGGGGCTGGATAATATTAAATGGAAGAGTTGATGCTTTTCCAGAATTTGTGCAGGGTTGATAAATGGGAGAAAGTGTGCTGCGTAGTGAAACACTGAACATAATGATGGAGAATCGCTGCATAGAAACAGACACTCTGTCCAACTTGTGCATCCCTAATATTTATGAATTTAACAGTGCGCCAATGAATGGGACAATAATTGCAAGGAATGACGAAATGGAACCATAGCCAAGTGTTTATCTCAGTAAGAACATTTGGAACAGGGCCTCAGATAATGGGGGAAACGGTTAGGTACAGCAGCGAATGGGAGATTTGGTTCAGGGCAGGAGTAAATCGGAGATTTTGTGCAGTGCAGCAGTAAATGGAGCAGGACATACTGCATGGGAGAATTAAAGGAGATAACCCATAAATGGGAGAATGCAACTAGGGCACTCCACCAGTTCTCAGACAATATCACAGCTCTGAATGATTTGGAGATGCCAGTTTTGGACTGGGGTGAACAAAGTTAAAAATCACACAACACCAGGTTATAGTCCAATAGGTTTTATTGGAAGCACACTAGCTTTCGGACCGTCGCGATTTTTAACACAGTTCTGAATGTTTGACAAGTCACTCGCTCAGGAATCAATCGCAGACAATAAGGCACGTCCTCATCACTGACCCTTCTAAAACGAAGCATTACCCCGCTCTAAACCTCCAAGCATCTCAGAATACTTCATTTCTGCTCCCCGCAACTGCAGTGAAAAGAGCCACTGGCTGTGTCTTGACTCTTTGTTAATAGTTCAGTTCCGCAGTTGCAAAGTGCAACAAGACCAGAAACGAAGGATTTCATACTATTGGAGTGTGAGGTCAGAGGCAGTACAAAAGCGCCG